>NC_086248.1:84710433-85010433 GCF_021018805.1 Prinia subflava
AATGAGAAACTAAATTGTGAAAAGTCAGTGCTATGTATTTAACTTCGGGATTTCAGTGAAAACTGATTATTTTTCTTTGCTGAATAACGCAGTTCTTCATTTCCTGCTGTCATGCATTGTCCTATGTGTTCCAAATTTTTTGCACTGTTTGGGATGCTAAATGTCTTCCTGAGCACGAAAAGAGCTCATATTTGAGGTGAAAATAGAAAGCAGAACCAGGTCATTATTTATTTTAATTATATGGCTTTGACAGAAAAATGGGTTCAGTTTTTTAATAATAAAAAGCAAGACTTGCATCTGCTTAGGAGAGTTCTATGGAGTGGTGGGTGGGCAGGGCACCACTCTGCTGTAATGTGTCAGCCTGGCCAGCTTCCCTGGCTGTTCCTGGAGCATGCCTGGGGTCACAGCAGTGTTGTTTGGATTCCTCAGAGTTGGAACCAAGGGCTGTATCCCCTTTTCAGTGGGAACTAACACTCCCGCACACATTGTAGGCAGCGCCAACCTCTCCCACCCCCGTGCCTTTATCTGTAGCCCCTGTTCTCCTGTTGAGTGGGATTCAGGTTGCCGGGTGATCCAGCGCTTCCTAGCAACCAGCATCCCAGGTATGCGTGTGCTGGGCCATGTTCTGCCGCAGGAGCTGCTGGATGTGGCCGTGGGCAGCGCTGCTTGTCCTGCTGCCACCGGTGACCAGCAGTCAGCCAGCTGAGCTGCTTGTGAGTGGGCGCCAGCACCACCCACGAGCGCTCAGCGTGAGCACCCAGGCAAGGATTTAGAGAAAAGCCAATTAGTGGTGACCTTTATCTGCACTGAAAGCATTCCCTGTGCAGCGAACTCTGCTGTGACCCAGGCCTGAGAGCCGATGTAAAGGACATATGGCCCACAGGGATCTGTGCAGAGATGTCTCCGTGCCAGTCTGGGCACAGGGCTGCCCAAGCAGGTGAAGTTCAAAGAAGGTTTCTTCTGGATTGGCATGGTCACTCCTTAGAGGTGGTCAGCTCAGGGTGTCTCTAGGCATTTCTTCCCTCTCTTGCTATGTTCTTGCGTTTTGTGCTCATTATAACTTCCTCTGTGCTGTGGTCTGTGTCTGTTTGGACACAGACCTGTAATCCATATGTACCTCAGTCTGTATGTCACACTGAATTGTTCAGTTCTTGTAGGACAGGCAGTTTTTGGCTGGGGGTTCTCAGGAGCTGGCTGAGGCAGAGGGAGCAGATCTTACATGGTGAGTAGTGTTTTTGTTGTTTTTTTTAATATCCTTTGTAATCACCCCAGCACACCAAGTGCTCAGCCACGTGAACTTCTGCTCTTGTCCCGCTGAGAAGCTCTAGCAGAATGGGAATGCCACAACAGAGTACCCTTGTGAAGAGCTCACATGATTAGTTCTCTGGTCCATCCCTGATGGCTTCATGGAGGGTGAAATACCATGGATGCCTTTGGAAACTTCCTGTTAGACTTGTATATAAGAAAGTATCTTGCTTGGCGGATTTGCACCAAAGCTGCCACATGGCTGCATGTGCAGTAATCCAAATCCTGGTTCTTTATACTTATTCTGTGTTAACACAGCAGAACGTCATCTAAGGGTGGCAGGGGCTAAAAGCCCAAAGAAGATTCTGTGAGTGCTTTACAAAGCAGCTGGTGCGGACCAGCCCCTTGTTTCTTTGTTTCCAGCCCTCTCCTCCCCAGGCACTTTTCTCCAGGCAGCTCATCATCCAGACTCAGCTTGCTGCAGAGAACTTTGGTTTGCCAAGGCCTGAGCTGTGGGGCTGGGAACAGATGGATGTCTGTGCTCCACTCCTTCAGATGAGTGTTGTGAGCAAGGAGATGCCGTGAAAGCTGGGGAGGCATCCCTAAGGCGTAGTAGACTGAGAGGCTGTGGGCTGCCTCCCTCAAACAGCGCGACTGGGTTGGATGGTCTTTGGACCCAGCAAACACACCTGAGGAAAGGTCTCTGCGGCTTTGCCTGGATTCATGTCCCCATCCTAGTTCCAGCATCAGGCCATATGAGAAGAACTATGAATTTATGGCTTGAAACACTTTCTGAGGAGGAAAAGGAAACCAATGCCCGAGTTTAGGTCTCCAGAGGAGGCTTTTATTAGTCATGTCTCCCATTTCATGGATAGGTTCACCTGAGGTTTATGTGGGGAGGAAGGGTTAAACTACATGGTTATAAGCTCTAGGGGTCCCTGAGGAGGGAGAAACCATTCCCACAGGGGAATGTAACAGTTTATTACCTGACTTCAAGGTAGATAATCCTTTTGTAAATTTAGATTTAGGAAAGGATGGGAGATGCCTGGTATTTATGAGATGTCCAAATACCTCAATATTCATAAATGTCCCCAGTGAGGATAGGCGGGCCTTGGTTTCTGATATATCTGGGGACTAAACTATTGCTTGGTAGCTGATTAATTGATTTGTTTGGGCTACAAACCTGGTTTTGAGCCAGGATTTCAAGGCTATCACACAATTTGAGTTGCTGCTAGCACAAAGATCCTATCCCTTCACACCTATTTTATTCAGCAATCTGTCTCATCTTACACCCTCCTAACAGGGTCACATTGTTTCCATGATGCATGCTGGTTTTTATTTAACTGATGTCCTTACTTCTTGGCATGACACAATCTGCCAAGCTCTATATGGGCATAAGATGAGAATAAAATTTCCTTTGGTTGAATGGGGAATTTCCCATCTTAAGGAAAGGTGCCAGACAGGCAGCTAGGTTCTCCAGTTTGCTGAGAGTGTGTCTGGATGTAAGCTGGAAAAATATAAAATAATCCTTCCATATCCTGTCACCCAGTTATTACACACAAAGCCAAGTGGATGTTCCAGACAGTTGTCTGCAGCCAGACTATTCTTGTGTGTGATTCTTTTTTTTTTTTAATATAATTTTTTCTTTATTCCTATGAGTTGGTTATTCCAAGGGAATAAAGTTCTGTGGCCAAAGGCTAATTAAGAGGGAAGAACAGACGTATTTGGTGTGAAGCATATAAACTGAAATAATTTAAAGGCTTGAAAAATCAGCAGCTTCCATGTATAGATTTTTGTTCTCAGAGAACCCTTTTTGTTCTGGCTTGGACAGAGCCGATCACTTTTGGGAAACCCCTCAATGATATTTTGCAGAGGGCTGCAGTGCGATGCAGCTTTTCCCATCTTGCCCCTGAACTGATATATGGGGATGCTAATTTAGTATTTGGTGCTTGGGCACAGTCTCAGTAGCGCTCTGTGGTGGGGTGAGTTGGACCTGAAGGAACACCATGACACTTTGCTGTGTGCATCCCTCTTACGCTGTGACCTTGCAGGTAAATGCAAGGTGCTCTGTGTCCCACTTCCATCAGTGGGATTTAGGAGCATCCATCCCATGTTAGACCTACAGGTTCCCCCAGTATCCTATCTTCCTGCATTAGTAATCCAGTAAGTTTCTTTTACCTAAACCTGTTCATTTTACACCACCAAACCTGTGTAGGGCATTTACATCCAGAACCTCCTGTGGCAAAGTATTTCACACCTTAACTACGCGCTGCCAAATGATCACGCATTATTTGTTTAGGAGCTACCTCACACTAATTTAATTTTGTGCTTTCTATGTTGTATATTGGAGAAGGGGGTGAATATTCAAATTCTGTCTTTGTACACTCATTTCTAGGCCATCCCTCCATGTGTGGGATGATCTGAGAACCCATTTGTCAGATTTTCCCAACTAGGAAGCACTTGGAATCACAAAATATTTACCAGGAAAGGATCTGGTGCAGTGAGAGACATTGCAAATTATGACATGTTCCTAACTCTTTCTTTGAAGGTGCCTGACCAGATGGATCAAAGACCTGGTCTGAAAGGATTATCCTACTGGTTTGCTCTCTGATAAAACACAAGAAATTTGGTGTAAATCCACAGGGCTGAAACAGCTCTCATCTCCTTGCACTCATAAGGGTTAACGTGTGATTTTGAGGGGAGGAGAAGCCTGAAATGTCTCATGTGCTCCAAATGCATTTTCCAGCCTGACTGTAAGGCATTGTTCCTTGTGTTTGCAAATGTGGCTAATGGAGTTCTTTATGGCTGAGCAGAGGTGAGTGTCGAGTGAGGTCTCCCAACACAAGCAGCTTCTCCTCAGCGGAGGAAGTATCTCAGGGCAAAGGCAGTTGCCCTCTCAGTCTTTTGAGTAGGGAATGGAAAAAGTGTTACCAGATGTGTTGTTTATGCCAGCTGCTGTCAGCCGTGCTTCCCTGGTTGAGGAGACCTGTGGAATGCTGAGGAGTTGCTGGAAACTCCCTGAGAAGCTAGCCTGTGCACAGGAACCTTTTCCCATCCCAGCAGTGTGGTAACTGGGCTAGGCCCGTGGGGGTGGGGTGTGAGTCGGGAGGGGTGTGTTTAAATCCCCGTGGCCAAGGCACGAATGGTTGGCACTGCTGGGAGCAGCCAGCTCCCATCCTCCCTCCCTGAGTAAATGCATTACAGACAAGATCAGCTATTATAGGTGACTCTGCAGTTCTAGGTGTCCCTTGTGCTGTCTTCTTCTTATGTCTGAGAGGGTTTTCAGCCTCTGATAAATAGTGTTGCTTTTAATCTGACTATTTGGAGCTGAGGTTTAGCAGCAAATGGGCTGTAAATTACACATGGAGCGAAGTCACTGTATCTTACTGCAGCGTGGATGGGGCCCTGTAAAGAAGGTCTTTAATCCTTTGGGGTCCTTTTTGTCTTTCTGGATTGCTATGCTTTGTGCTGTCAACACTGCTGAATAACACTGCTCCTGCCGGGTGTGAGCCAGGCGAGTGCCAGGGCTCCAAGCTGAGAGCTGTCAGGGGAGTTCACCTCTTCTGCAACGGGATCTCTTTGCATCCCAACTGTGTTGCTGCTTCTTTCTGATACTTGCTTTCCAACACTTCACCACCTTTTTCTTTGTTAGTTCTCATCTGAGCTGTGTTGTCTCCCCTCATAAGATGGGAAAGTTAACAGGTGAACGCAGCCTCCATGAGAATCCTTGAAACTTGGGTGGGAATTAGCCATAGCCCTCTTTATTGCAGCAGCAAAGCTATGAGTAGATTAACAGAGCTGTTGAGAAACTCATAGTGTGGCTCCATCACATGCAGGTGACTGCCGCCTGAGGCCAGGCTGTGCTGGGTATCTGTACGGAGCAGGAGCTGAGTGTGGGAGGAGTGGAGGACATCTGTGGGACACTTCCTGGGAAGTGGCAGACCTGTGAGCTTTACATGCAGATAGAAGTGGAGTTGGAGGACTAGATGCCTTCTGTCACTTGTAGTAAGAGCTAGAAACCTTAACTAGCCTTTTAATCTAACAACATAAGGATAATTTGAGAATTTTGTAGAAATTCTTGTTACCAGAAAATGTGATACATATCACAGCATGGAGCTTCACCATTCCCTTGGCTCCAGTGCTGCAGTAGTGGTCTTACTTTGGAACACAGTGGTCTGGGACATCAAGAAGGAAGTGAAAGGATTAAAGACTCAATTTCTGTGGTAACACTTTTGTTACCAGACCCCATCACCTGCTGAGGGAGGGCTGCAGTGACTTTGTTTTGTCTGTATTTTTAACAAGTGACATTTAACCATGGCTTCAAGCATGATGGCAGCTATGTTTAATCAGATTCCTGTTCTCACAGTGGCTTTGAGGATAAATAAACTTAATGGGGTTCTCTCAGATTTGGAGTATTTTGGGTGGTAAGGAACAGAGTCTGGGTGTTTTTTGCCTTGGAGACCTTTTAAAGACTAATTTTTTAATTAATAGCATTCCTTTTATGTCTTTTATTGTCACAGAAGTGTGATGCCTGATAGGAGGAGTGCATGCCTCTGTATGGGTGCCTATACCATTGGTAGAACTGAGTCTGTTCTAGTCTGTTTGGAAGTACTTACCTATTTTGGGTGGAATTTCAAAGCATGATCTTGGTTTTACTCTTGTACCAATATTTGCCCAGAGTTTCTGAGAGCAGACCCAGGGTGGATTGGAGTCTCGATTGTAGACATCAGCTGTATTCACTTCCCTGGGACTGGGGAACATGGGATATCAAGATTCTGATGCCTATAAACTCAAAGTGTTCAAGCACCATAGGCTCACTGGTGGTGTATACATACTTTTCTGGATTAATGGTAAAGCATTGGAACTTACTGAGTTTCTTGGGGTATTTTATTTGGTTGGTTTTCATTTTGCAAACTCCCTGGTGTTTTTATCTTTAGTCTCCTCCTGCAAAAGCATCTCATCTTAGCCCTGGGAAGAGCAGGAGCAGGGGAAGACTTTGAAAAAGAGGCTTGGTCCCTCTGACTGCTGCAAAGAGAATTGATGTGGGGCAGATGAGAGAGTGCAGGAAGTCAGCTGTGTTGGCCTGAACCATGTTTTGACCAGTCAAAACAACAACCCTTTTCCAGGGCTGATGCCAGCCCCACTGCACTTGTCTCCATAGGGTCCTCTGGTTTATTCCACTTGCAGATGAGGATCCCCAGGACTAGGGTAGTGTATCTCCACTTTAGTTCTAGTCAGATTGTCCACAGTTCTTTCCAGGAGCTGTACACAGTAAGGTCAAAACACACAGTTGTATTTGTGGAAGTGCAGGTGGGTGAGGGAGAGGATTTAAAATGGTAAGAGGTCCAAGCATGTGCCTCGTCATACCCATGCACCACTCATATCCTCATTTTTCTGTGTAAGCCTTGTGCTTTCGTTTCAAGATCTAGGTAACCCAGGTTAAGCCCATGCTTCTGGAGATGCAGCTCAGTCATTGTCCCTCAGAATAGAAGCTTGGTTTCCTTGTTCTTTGGTTAATGACTGCCACCACTTGCATCCTGAGAGTTGCCAGTCACCATGTTTGGCAGTGTATGAGAATGGTGAACACTGAACAGAAATAATAACTGTATTGTTAAACCATTGCAGATTTGGCTATGTAGAGTGACTCTCTGCTTCCCCCACATCTGTGAAACCACTGGCAATTAATACACTCTTGGGTCATGCAGAAGATGGCGTTCCTGCGACAGGAATTTTGCTGTCCGTGGCATGGGTAGGGCTCAGAAAACAAGGGCCTCAGGGAGTGCTGTGTCCCACTGGCCCATCCCTGCTTTCATTTGCCCAGACAGCTGCTCTCTCAAGCAGGACCATGTCCAAGGGTTATGAGCCCTGGGTTTGAACTGCAGCCATTTGAGGGGAAATGGGGAACAGAAGGCAGACCTACTGTGAAAATTAAGAAGGAACATAGTAGCATAGAAAAAATAGTCTAGAAAAGCTTTTCCAAACCAGAATGGTTCTTGCTTAGAGTTTAGCTGTTGAAGGACCCTAGCTGTAAACCCCAGATATAGCCTAGGCAGTCACATTTCATGTGTGGATGTTGGAAGATTGAACTGAACTTCAACTTGGCAACTTTTGTTGAGGAGAGAACCAGCCTGTTGTACTAGCGTAAATTCTCCCTGTAATACTGAATATCTCTCAAAATCAAATCAGATCTTGGGAAAGGAGTTACACGTTAATTTGAAGGTCTGTTTGACTCATTCCTTCCTTCTTTCTAATGTTCCATGGCTCAAAACTGCCTTTCAGCGTCTCATCTACCTTGTTTTCCAACTCTCTCTAATTCAGTTTCTCTAATTGGCAGGATGGCACCTCCCTCATTCAAGATCAGGCAGTGTCCCATGGCAACTGTACCAGTTGTTGACCTGGAAAAATAACACTAGGGAAATTTATTGAAATGTTTTTGCTAAAGCCAAGCAATGGAAATGGAGAAGAGCCAGCAGCAGAGCCCTGTGCTACTGTAGGTCGCCCATGTCTGTAGCAGCTGGTCTGTAGGCAGTGTGGCAGGGTGGAGGTGAGTACTGGTTTCATTTCTCCAGTCTGAAGAAATGGAAATCAGTTCCCCATCACAGAGATACCAGTAGTCATTTTTGAGCTCATCCATTGCTTTCTGATTTGTGCCAGTAACCAGGGTGCGAGACCAACTCAGCAAAGTCTCTTTCCAGGGCTTTTGGAAGGGACTTCGCTTAGTTGCAGAGATTCCCTGGAGTAGTTGGCCTGAAGTGACCAAGCCTGTGTCACAAACAGCCTTATATGTGCAGCACAGGCAGTATTGGCCTCTGCCAGAGAAACCACCTCCCTGGAGGTAAAATCCCTCCTTCCTTCCCTCCCTCCCTCGCTCCCAGAGGAAGATTGGGAATGATGCCCTCCAGCCTGAGTGCATTCTTCGTTCAAGCTGGGAACAAGGGGTTGCCTGTGGTCAGTTGTATCTTTGTATTATCTCTTCCTCATGAATATACCTCCACTGCACCAAACTATGCTGTCGGTGTTTTGGGTTTTTAGGACAATGCAGCCTTCAAGTGAAGCCTGTTGGGAGAGTTTTATTTTGCCTTAGAAATGAGATTTCTTATCTTTTGTAGGTTCACAGATGATTCTTAATGTCATTGCTTTTGATTGTATGATAGCAGGAGAAGCCAAACCAAGAGGAACTGCACTTCAGTATAGTGGGAATTTTTTGTTGTCTGATGTATTTCAGAGCTTTAGACTTTGAGGATAATGTGACCCTTTAGGTCCTGGGCAATTTCAGCTGCAGTTTATTACTGAGTTGACAAGCAGCAGTGTGATGAGAGACACATTTTTCTGTCTCTAGTTTTTTCTTGTGTCTCCTAGTTTGTCTTTCATGTTAAAACTCCCTCAGAAGTGTAAGCTTTACTCTTAAGTTTTCGTTAAATACCATTTGGTTATTTTTCACCAACCCATATTTCCTTACTAGAGATGGATGAAAAATGAAATGCATGAAAAATGAAATGCATGGGGAAGTTAGTTTATGTTTCTGTCTGGCACAGAAGGATTATCCTGACTGAAGGCATGTCACGTGCTAGAGCTGAAGGACCCAGGTGTAACACTGAGATCCTCATCAACACGAGGCTGTTTTCTGATGCATTTACTGAAGAAAGACTGAAGGGTGGATGGCCATCTGTCCTTTGGTTTTTGGCTTCTTTTGTGCTATAGCTTATAAAAATTCACACATCTATGTGAAGATCTTATTTTATTCTCTTCAATTTTGCATGTTAAGGCAGAGAGTGTGTTTGGCACAGTCCTGGCAACTTTTCTAGTTATTCCAGCTTGAGCAAGAGCTTGGCCTATTGTGATACCAGTAGTCAAGACACTGAAAGAGGTGTCTTTCAGTCTAAACAGTTCTGCAGTCGATGTGCTGTGAATGAAACCATGATCTGGTGAGACTTTTGACATGGAGTTTTCAAATTTTCTACTACAGCAGTGCCACAATTCTAAATTTCTTAGGAAATTTGGGCTGTACTGCCTTGGACAAAAGTAAATCTGTGGCTAATATATGACAAGAACTGTACAAGGGAGGCTGGAGGCCTGAAGACAGTACTGCTGTGTTTAGTGAAATATTTTTTAATATTTAGGAAAAGGTTACTGTTGAAGCCTGGGAAGAGTCAAGGGAGATAATATTTATCTCTATTAGTCTTTGATTCCACAGATCTTTAGTTTTTGCAAAATCTTGTTATCTAGACAGACGGAGATTTTTTGATCTTCCATTAATCTTTGCCTGTGTGAGGTATTGTGGAAAGGAGTTCCAGGTAAAATATTTCAGCTCTGCAATATTAATGGTTAGCCTACTATGAATGATGGTTCTCTGTTGGGGAATATGAAAGCTAGAGTCTCTTGTTTGAAAGATTGTTCTTTGAGGTGCTCTGAAGAAAGCCTCTAACAAACAAAGTGTTTAACACAACTCACAAGTGAGGTGGTCTTTGGTTGCCAGAAGGACAGAGGAGGGCTCAGTAGAGGAGAATTACCCATATGAAGCCAAGGGCTGGCAAAATTGCACTTGCACAGAGAACAGTGAATATTTTGGAAACTGAGGACCTTCAGATATCAGTCATTGACTCAAATCCATCTCCTATCTTAAGCATCTCAAGCCAGTGACATTGTGCAGTAGCTGTTTGACCTGCATGTGCTAGATGTCACTGGCTTTTTTGTGGAAGCAGTGCCATGCCGTTTATTGACATTCACATTGTACAGAAACTGAAGCTGCTAGGTTTCCCACGCAGAGCTGCTAAACCTCACTGAAAACCCTGCCATGTCCAAATGAAAGGTTTTTGTGGGAATGAGCCACAGACTAAGGTCAGTACCTCTCGAGTTAGAATGGGAGCCTTAGCTTTTGTAATGGAGACAGGACCTCTGTCTGTCTGTACAGCAGCTACACAATGGCACCTCAGTGTCCGCTGTCCCCTCTGTGAACTGCCATGGCACAAACAAGGTATTATACCTGCTCTGGGGACAACTGGAGGTCTCTGTGTTTGGCAGTGTTCCTCAGTGCCAGCTGCCTTTATTAAATGATGCGTGTGTGTGAACACATACAAGAAAATTGTAGTTGTAGAAGGAGAAACAAGGTCCTGCATTTACTTCAGGAATATCCACAGTGGGGGTAAATCTGAAATTTCCCAATTCATCTTTTGACACTTGAGAATGTAGTTTAAAGATTAGCAAGGAAGGAAAATATATTTTGATTTCTCAAAGGGCAGCACAAATACAGAAGGACAAAAGGTAGCTTTAAAGAAGGAGAGAAAAAATGGTGTCAACATGCTTTTGAGGGGAATAAAACACAATCCTGGAGGATGGTCACAAAATAGGTGTGTTGATTTAATAGCTATCAAATTCAGTATCAATCAGAATTTCTCAACTATTGTTTCTCTGCATCAGCAGTGTGTCATTCATAGACACCTGGTTCAGTGTAGCTGCTCCTTTGTGTCTCTGGGTGGCTGAAACACTACAAAGACATCTCCCCGGGGTGGTGGAGGTAAAATGGGTCCAAATCAGGGCAATGTCTGCATGCTTGCCTCTTCTTCCATAAAAGTCAAGCATAGCACATCAAACGTGTAAAATGGAAACATAGCATGTGACCTTTTTGCGATGCATCACCGCTGGATTCTGTTGTGAGCAAGTATTTTGAGGCAGCTAAGAATGATGGCCATGTTTGTTATTCTGAAAAAAAGGTGTAGGGAATAATCAAGTTCATCCTTGCCATGATCATGTTATTCCAGAACTGTTTCTTATAAAGGTTTCTTTTAAGTATTGCATTTTCCTTTGACTCATTTGGTTTTGTCTGCTGCCAGAGACACATTCTAAGCTGTGTAGCTCAGAGGTTTGATCTAATAATTTCCAGGTAGGCTTTATGCAGCTGAACAAAAGTCACTTTAGTAACAAGGTAGGTAGGATTTCCTCTGTGTAGGAAACTCAGAAGCATTGTGATCTATCTGACCTATAAAAGCTTGGTTTCAGATCTCTCAATCCTCTCAAGAGGCAGCTACCAGGTTTGTTCAATGTTAGATATATTTTGAGTGAGTAAGTGGCTTGAAGTCCATTGGCTGACGCAGAGCAAATGTTCCTGGAAAGTCTTGATATTGATAAAAATATGTGAATTCTTGTTACTCTTTGAGCATTCAAAGGTGTCCAGGGGTACTGTAAATTATCTCCTGGAGGGGATGGCATAACAGTATTGTCTGTGTTTCTGTGAAATCATGTTTCTTTTATTTCTATTAAATACATCAGGGTTGTCCTGTAGGGAAGGCAAGGTGAGTCTGTTCTGTGGTGGATTGTGTGTGCACTTCAAAGGGGAAGTGTGGGTACATACACAGGATGGCCAAAGCTAACGTGCCACTTCCATTTGTGGGTGCCTTGCAAGAGGAGAGTGCTGTTGACAGGATGTGTCTTTATCTTGGCAGTGGAGATTTTGGAGATTCGGTTGTCCACGTGATGTGGATGTGGTAGGCCATGATGGTTGTAAGCTACATGTCTGGGAAGTGAAAGGCAGGATATGTCCATTGTATTTGGGAAAGAGTTGGCAGTGCAGCGTGGTGGAAGCAGCAGTGGGCTGTGTGTTCTGTGTTGCTGAAAGTAAGAGGATGCGCAGGGAGATGGGGAGATGAGGATGTGTGTACAGGAAGGTGCCATGGCTGGGTGTGTGCGGTTACGTGGGGTGGGTGCCTGCAGGATATGAGAGGGGGAGGGTGGGGGAAGTGGCTTGGGCAGCAGCAGGGCAATGTTCAGTGTTCACAATGAAGCCTTTTCTTTCTCCTTCTCCCCTAGATCTCCTATCCCCCAAGTGATGAGGACAGCGATGACTCTGAGGGAGAGAATCAGGAACTTGCCCAGATCGACAGAGGTAAAGGGATGAAGATAGAAGGATCCCGGGATGCTACGGCTGAAGTCAGTTTTTCTTTTCACTTGTGCCCTTGCAAGTGCCTCCTTCTCAGTCCCCAGTGTACCACAATCAGATGCATTAAATCAGTCCCCTTTGAAGCATTTGGGACCTCACAGGGAGAGGCTGGTGTTGTCAGATACTTCAGTTGCATTTTTACCACCAGAAACAGACATTGCTAACCACATGTTAAAGTCCCCAGTTAAGGTGCTGCAGACCTGGGGCAGAGATGGTCCACAATTGTGCCAGCAACAGAGCTGGGACTAAAAAATTATCTTCTATTCCATGCTTTTGCTCTTGTGTCATCTTTGTTCTGGATTTTCTCATCCTTGCTATTTTGAGTTTTAACCTTCGATTTCTTCATTCCCCTGGACTCATTACTTCATTATCTCTGTCTCTTCCTCCTAGAATGGTATTATGCAGCCCTATTCTTGCATCTAGTGAGTCTTTGATAGAGAAAATACAGATGCTCTGCTGTTGTTTTGGACTTGATATGAAGTAGCTTAGAGCTGCAGGTGAATTCTGTAGTCCCTCAAGTTATGCTAAGTTTGCCATTAGTGCCCTGTGCCCAAGTTCAAGTGGATTCTTATGCAGAGGCAGCAGAAGTTCAATGCCTGACCCACAGGACATGTCCTGTTAAGATTCAAATCCCTGCACCATATGCTTAGCATAGAGAGAGCTCAGCAGAAGAGATAAAGCCTGCCTAGCTTGTGGCTGAATTCAGGCTCTCTTGTGTGACAAGTCTTGCAAAAGAGGACTTTTATTTCCTCTAGAAACTAGATCTCATTTGTTTGAGCCATAAAGGTGACACTTGGAACAGTGTAACTTATTTGGCTCTTCTGCCCTGAGAACTGGTCTCTAGAAGTTAATTTTTTTGGCCTGAAGCAAGTGCCTAGCAACACATTTGTAAGCCCATGTCTTCTCCACCTTGAGGAGGTGAGGTGGGTGACAGATCTGTGTTCTTTCTTTGGAAACAAACTTCCAGGTTATGGTTTGAAAGGAGATGACCTCTAGCAGTCTGGTCTGAACAAAGGTCTGGAAACTTCCAAAGGGAAGCATTCAGCTGGGGTGTGTTTCATCTGGGGAAGGAGAGGTGGGGAAACAGCTCTGAAGTTTCCTTGGGAGGAGATGGAAACAACAGGTCAGGAGAAAACGGCCCCATTTATTAGGCTGTGGGAGACAGATCTGCTCTGCCACTTCTCAATCTCCTCCTCCCACTAGAGAGAAGACGGAATTGTACCCTGACTCCTCTGGCCACCAACCAGCTCCAGAACCAGGAGAACCAATGCTGCAAGGTTCGGGCCCTCTTCCATGCCGGCCTTGACCGCCACAGCTCGGAGGAGGAGCTGGAGCGCATCAACCGGGAGTTTGCGGCGGAGAAGCGCAAGTGGTCGCAGGTCAGCCGGCTCGCCTGCTGCAGCGACGGCAGCAACGCGTCCTCCAGTGACGAGGAGGTGAAGAACCTGTGCGCCATGTCCTTCCGGCCCGCGGCGGAGCAGCGCGACGGCCTCCACGCCAGCCCCAGCCCCGTGCTCTTCAGTGCCTCCCCTCCCGAGAGACTCCAGCCCCTGGGGCGCAGCCCGGCCTCCGGACCTTTAATCTTCACCAGCGTTGGGGCAGGCCTTGAGCAGGTCATGCCTTGTAAGAGACACCGACAAGGATATGGGGATAAGGTCAGCAGGCCCAGCCTTGACCTGGAAAAAATGCAGCAGGTAAGGCAGAAGTTCACGTGAGGAAAGCAGCATGGCTTGGAAAAAAGGCATGGTAAGGAAAGACAGAAAAGGGTTATTGAGGCAAGGATCAGCAAATTCATAGGTTGCTTCTTGTGGTCATGTCTTCAGAGGCATACCTTCAGGGTACTTCTGCTGTCTGGAATAAATTGGGGTAAGTGTAAATACCCGTCCTGAGAGGTAAAGGCACTGCTTCTTGGGTGGCTCCTGCTACAGCTGGGCTGTTCTCTTGCTACACATGAGGAAGGCAGCACTTGTGCTGTCCAGTTCATTGCATGGCACAGGAACAAATTCACTGGCATTTGCTTTCGTCAAGTTACCACTGCTTCCATGATCTGACCATATCACTTACTCAAAAAAAAAATCAACTGCTTAGGATGTTTAAAAACAGCCTTTGGTGAGAGTGGTTGTCGACTTGATGGTGATAGGAATTTCCACACTTGTTGAACTCCTAGGGCCTAGATCTCTTTATATCTCCTAGGAGTTTTATAGCAATGTGAAAGAGTGCTTTTTAAATTCTTAACACTTTATAAACTGTTTACAGTTTGCTCTAGATGCAGTTACTCTTGATTTTGCAGGACTTTAGTTTGGCCTGGGACCGAAGTGTGGAAATGCTAGAAGTTTGCCTCGTCTCTGCAGAGCCTGGGAAATGGGAAGGCTGCCCTGTGCTGTTCCCATCTGGTGCCTCTCTTTCAAAGGGCCTTGCTGTAGAGTTAGTTTTTCACATCTCTTCATCTCTTCATTATTTGTTTTTCTATTTGCACTGTGTAGTGTCAGTTTAAAAGGATATCTGCAGACATCTGCTGGCCCTGGTACATTGCAGTAAGTTAAAACCAATTATTTTCAGTTCTGAATTTCCTCTCATTAGGAAAGAATTTCACTGCTTCTGGTTGGTTGGATGTACTAGTTTTAACCTTGCTTGCAACACTTCCTTTAAGCCTACAAGATGGACCCACTAAAAGAAAGGACTACATATTCATTTTCTAAGATCTCTAAAAGTGAGATTTCTATTTCCCTATTACATTGTTGGTTTTTCTCAGTCCTGCTGGCAGCATACATCCCATGAATACATAATGCAGAGACTTGTGTTTTCAGTACAGTTTTCCTCACCCCCTTTTCAACCTTCTAGCCAAGTTTCTGCTCACAGAACATTCAAAAGGCCCAGTCTTGCATTTCACATCACCCAAATCTACTGATACTGACAGACTTTAATTAGTCTCACATCCTTATGAGAGAAGAAGAAAGCTGCTAAGCTGGTGCCCAGCCTTCTATTTTTTCTGAGTGCACATGAGTAAATGGGAAAATGTTTCTTTTGGCCCAGGTGATTTCTCTGATTTGGATCCCAGGCATAGCATCTGCCTGCTCTCCCTTAAGCTCCTTTCAGCCCTATGTTTAGAAGTGTATTGATGAAGGTTAGGGGCTAATTTAAATGAGCTTTCCAAACTGTTGTTTTTTTTTGGGGAAACCTTGTGAGAATAATTGGCTTCCTTGTCCATTTGCTCTCTACACTTCTGGATTAATTGTGGCAAAGGTTTTTGCAAAAGAAATTGAAATCTGGAGTGGAGGTGGCTGTGTGTTTTTTAAATAACGTTTTTACTGTGGGTGTCATTAACATTCCATGGTTGTGGAATCCATGTTATAAAGAAAAGATAGTCAGCTGGTGGATTTAATTTGAAGGAAAGTGAACTGAGGTCACAACACGACATGACACACCCATGCAAAGTGAGATGCAGCATGAATATTGTATTTTTCATTTTTATTATTTTTATAGTTTTAAGTGGTTAACTTTCAGCCAGTAACATCTTGAAGCTTTATGATGAGTCTTTGCTTGCTACCTGTACTTATTTCTCCTATGAAAATCATTCAGGACCTCCATTCCTCACTTATAAAATGGGACCAGGGTGTTTGTTTTTTGATCCGTTTCCATTTTCTAACAAAAATGGCTCCTATTAATGGCCTGGGTAATGTGTAGCATCATGTGTTTCTTAGTCAGGTAAACAATGCATATGAGGAATGTTAATATTAAGCAGGCTCCTCTAAGGCTTCATCTGGGCTCCAAACTTAGAGCTGCTCTTGCTTTGTGATTGTTAACATTGCTGTCATGTGCTTGCCCATGAGGGTGCAGCTGAAAAGTTTATCAGCTGGACATGTTTTTTGAGCAGCAGATGTGGCTTTCACTCTTATCCCTGAGCCTTACTTCCCATTCCTGCAGCTCTGTGCAGCTGACATATGACAGAGTATCACGTAAGATGAATTTGGGCCTGAAGCAAATGTTATGAGATAAGAAGACACTTCAGGGGTGTGATGTGGTATGGGTAACTCAAGGGTGGATGAAGAGATGCCAAGTGCTTTGCATTGAATTCTGTTAATGTTGGATGGTGATGGAATATTGGTCCAGAGAGTTGTGGTGTAGAGTGGCTCTGTCTTGGGATGTTTAACAAGGTTTTGATTTCTCCCATGGGTCAGTGGCAGGTGGTGTCCAAATGTCTCCCTGTATTCCAGTGATTTGGTGCCCTTTGGTAAAAAGGAGGAGCAAATTTGGGAGACAAGTGGGTTGGGGGCAATCAGAGTTCTTTTAAGAAGTTAGGGGATAGCTGTCTTTTCTTAGCCTGTGAATAAATGGAAATCTCCATCATCCATGCCTTTCAGTTCAGCCTCCTGCAGCAGGGAAGGCTGTACCAGGAGCAGGTTTAGAAAGCCCTTTTTTGGTTAGATGCCAGGCTATGCCTTTCCAGCTTCACAGGGTGCAGTAATTCAGCGTTTTTGTGTTTCAAACATGAGTTTGGACTGTTGGCAGATGTATTTCCCACCTTGGCTGGTCAGCTGGCCACCCAGTGTCTCCCTGTTGAGGCCGAGTGAGGACATTTCAATGCACGCTTTTCTTCAATCCTCCAAAGGACTAAAAAATTAGCTCAGAAGGCTTCTATTCTTTCCCTTAATTGGGCAGAAATGCGCTGGCCTGTGCAGACACTCGCGCTGCTGCAGTGAGTGCCCTCTCCCAGCACCCCTTGGTCATGGTCCCTGCACAGACACATCGTTGCACGCAGGCTCTGCTGCCAACCAGTTGCTGTTTAATGAAGCCTGCTGCCACCCTGCATGGCTGCTGCCACTTTGGCATAGCTGGCTTTTTTGGCAGTGCTGAGAGCACAAGGTCAAGAACAGCAGGGACATCCTTTCGTTCAAGGTGAAGGCACCAGGTTCACCTGAGGCATAAGGAAGTCCAGGGTGTCACAAAGACTTCTTGGAGCGGCTGAGCTCATTCCCAGGGTACTAATTGGTCTTGGCATATTGTGTAAACAGAGAGGAAATAAAGGATCCTCCTGTGCTATTCAGTGCCACTGCCAGGAGCACCCTTGAAATTTACTTAGACAAGCTCATGAAGTCAGAGTATATGCAGTGAGAGAGATCTCTTGGAGGGAGAGCAGCCTTGGGGTGGTACAACAAGCAGTCCAAATTCTTCGTGTGGGTAGGTGGCTGATATGGAAAGCATAATTTTGAAGTACAAGGCAGAAAGTCTGGGTACATGGGTATATTTCCAGGTATGCTGCAAAGTGATTAGATAGGTTTCATGACTTGCTCAGAGCTTTCTGCTGTGGTTTGCCTGCTTGTATGAATACACAGAATCAGAAATTCATAGAATACCGTGAGTTGGAAGGGACCCACAAGTCCAACTCCTGGCCCTGAACAGGACAGCTCCAAGAATCACACCATGTGCCTGAGAGCATTGTCCAGATGCATTTTGAACTTTGGCAGGGTTGCAGCCATGACCACTAACCTGGGGAGCCTCTTACAGTGCCCAACTACCCTCTGGGTGAAGAACCTTTTCTTATATCCAACCCAAATCTCCTTTGACACAGCTTCAGGCTTTCCTTAGGTCTTGTCACTGGTCACCACAGAGAAGAGAGCAGTGCCTGCCCCTCTGCTTCCCCTCTTAAGGAAGTTCTAAACTGCAATGAGGTCTCCTTTCAGTCTCCTTCAGGCTGAAAAAGCCAAGTGATCTCAGCTGCTCTTTATTTGGCTTCCTCCACGGAGTGTCAATACCATTTTCTTTGGAGGCTTAGTGCATTCTTTGAAATGCATTGAGATGTTAGGATGAAAAAGGCTATCAGAGAAGAGAAAAATGCATCCTGTGCTAACATTTGGATTGTTCATTGCAGGCTCTGCACCGCCTTTGGTGGGTGACTGTGGGTGACTAGTCTCAGTGCAAGACAGATGAGTGGATCTTTATCTTGACACTGGAATGGCCTGGGTATAGTGCCTGATGAGAGTCCTGATTTTGGCTTAGCTGTGTAATATCAAGACCATCTTTCTTCTGCTGTGTGTTTCAATACTGGCATTTTGGTTGGACTGAGCACTGGTGGGATGATCAGCACCAAAAACTTTCTTTGAGTCAATACTGGTTGCACAGAGGCTGCAGAGCAGCACTCGCCACACGTGACCAAGGAGCCGCTGTGTGACCCTGGTGCACTGGGGTCTGGGCTTTGGGCTGCTAATGGCTCCAGGGTGAGATTTCCATATCCTTAGCACAGCTGGGCTTTGCCCTTGCCTGTCTCTCCAGGACTTGACAAATAGCTTCCAGATAGCTTCCACGTGTGAGCTCATGAGTCCTTTTCACCTCTTGGCCTCCCGTTTGAATCCAGGCCTTTTCAGTTCCTGAAAATTGTTACCATCTGTTTGCCCATCTGAGCTTCTCTCAGAAGAAGAGTGGCGAGAGGGTGCCAGAAAGTCTACTGCTGGTGCTGGTGGTAGTTTCAGCACAGTCTCTGCCCTGGGCCTCGCCCTCCAGAGTGACTGAGTGGAGTTCAGGGGCCTGTGCTGAGTGTAATGGCTTACACCAAGGCTTAAGGGCCCCAGTACCAGAACTTGTCTCTCAGGTGTGGGAAGTTGGGCCATAGCAGTTCTTTGTCCGTGGGCTTGTTGAAGCAACATAGTAAAGAAAGTGTTGCAGAAACTGATTGCATCAGTACAGAATGAGAAATTCTGCTTCTGGTAATCTCCAGCAATTTTGCTTTAATTTTTCACCCCCAGAAATACGCTGCAGCAGCTGTTCTTCCAGCACAGAAGTGCCTGTCTATCTCAACCCTGACAGTGTTTGGCACTGAAGTGGCCAGCAAACAAATGGTATGTGTGGCTGCTGCAAGGCAGTCCTAGCATGAGGAGGTTTGGGGCTGAACATGATCGATGACGTTATCTGGTCTGCTCACCTGCAAGGATGTACTTCCATGGTGGGAGGCTCTGGGACTCTGGACACGTACCACATGAGTGGGAGATGGGGCATGGTACAGGTCTTGTGTTCTTTGCATCTTTGGAGGGGCTAAGGAGATGTTCTCCTGTGGTTTGATCCCTGTTGTAAAGACTGGCTCAGTGCCAGCCAGCTGATGTCCAGTTTGCTGATGTCAGACATTGATAGTCTGACAGGAGTGGAGAGAGGGAGGATGGGGAGCAAATGTGCTGTTTGGGAGGTAGAGAGACTCAATAGCAGGGGAAAGCTTGAGGAACTCCACCTAGCCCCAAGGAGGTGATTGTGACTCTGCCAGGCAGCAGATACCTCTCTCTGTGTCTCATAAGTGTTCCCTGGATGGTTATCTAATTCATGCAGAAACATTAGGAAGTGTGTGTGTGCAGCTGCAGCTGGATGAATTGGAATATGAGAGAGCAGTAACCCATGTAGAACTTGGCCTAGCTGCTTCTTAGAAAGCATAATGATTTCTTCCTGAAAGAGGCAAGTAAGTTGACTATGTCTTCTTTTCACCAATGGTAAATTTCATCTTGCTGCCAGCTTGAAAATGCCAAAGGCAAGGCAGGCAGGATAATCTAGTCCTATTCCTAAACTCTCAGCATCAACCAATCTACCAGAGATTAGAGCATTCTCACAGAATGGTTGAGGTTGCAAAGGCCTTCTGGAAGTTATACAGCCTGTAGGTCAACAGGATCCTTCTTCACAAGGATCTTTGTTCTCTGTGCATTGCTGGAATTCAGAATTCATTTTATTGCAAGCACACTCCAGTTCTGCCTTGCCCTGTGGCATCTGTTAATACTGTGTTCACCTTTCAGGCGTGCTACTAGCAGGCTTTCATTCTGAGCACACAACTCTTTGCATCTCTTCCACTGTTGTGTGAGCCCTGGCACAGAATGTGGTGTCCATTCCTAGAGCCAAATGCCTCTGTTCTTCTCCCTTGATGTTTTCCCTCCTTGTTTTGTCTCAGTGCATTTTTTGTTCTGGTTTTGTAGCGTGCATAGGAGCAACAGTTCATAAGAGGGGTGGAGAAATGAGCTTCTGTCTGGAAATACTTATTGGTCTCTTTTTTCCTGGGGTATGTGGCTGTGTAATTTTGCTGCCTTTTCCTAGAAGCTGGAATGCTGGTGAATATATCCATCTGGATTACCAAGGGAGTGGGAGCCAATGACTAGAATATATGCTGAGACATCTGAAATGTGGTTCCTTGAGGTGCTGCTGTGAATTTGAAAAAAAGCAGGGATTAGGTTGGTCAGGGTCATTTGGAGAACACCAGAGAGCTTGGTTGAACAAAAGGAAGATGAGGGAAGGAAATTTAATGTGGCCGAAGTTTGAGAGGCAGTAGAGACCTGTGGAACAGGAAGGTTAAGAATGGTGGAGACAGAGTTAGAGAGTATTTTTGTTGTATTAAGATTCCCAAAGGGACAATAATAGCACCTGGCACCAGTGGCAGAAAACTGTGAGACTGAGGTTAAAGCCAAGGGCTTATCATTTAGATTGGCAGGCTTGCTGGCTACCTTCCCAACCCTGCTGTCTTTCTTTTTTTTTCCTTAAAGCTCTAAAGCCTGGTAAAAAGGTATTAGACTAGAGCTGAGTCTTTGGCTGCAGTCCAAAGAGAGGAGATCAAATGGGCATATGGGCACCACTGGCATGTGGCCTTGGGATGTGACTGAGGGAGAAGTCCTGAGTGATGCTGGTGATGCTGTGCAGGACTTGAACTCTTGATGGTTAGGCAGGACTGGGAGGAGCAAATCAGGAAGGAGGTAAAGCACTTCCAGCTGGAAGTGTCTGCCAGAAGCTCTGCATGTGGATGGACAAGGTTGGGGTTTTGACCTCTGGTGTTTTGCTCCACACAGAGCACCACACAGAATGATTCCTACTGAACTAACAGAAGGAAAAGCCCAGTCTCCCATATCTGTTGGCAGTGTTTTATGGTGGGCTGCCAGCTGGCCACAGGAAACATCACTCAGCAAAACTGAGAGCTCCTAACTGCAGCAACACCACAACTGGTTAAAATGTGATTAGATGTGGGGTGAGCAGCAGTCACAGAATGGGTGCTGGATTGGATCCCCAAGGGCGGCCATCCTGCAACATATCACTGTTCTATCTCTTGTGTGTTGACTTCTGCAGGTCCTTTACAAATAAGTTTTTCTGAAGGATATTTTCTTGTTTTGACACACTACCGTGCAGAAGGATAATGTTGGCATGTTGTTTCCCAATCCCTGAGTTCAGCCCAAATAATCTCAAGAGCCTGACAGATTAAGAAGTTTTGCTGCAACCTGTGTATATTTTTCCAAAGCACCAGCTTGGAGATGCTGCTTGGAAGTGAAGGTTAGGACTTTTCTCTATAGTGCTCTCCTCTTCTGTAACAGGGCTGGGTTGTCCTCACCTCCCCCTGACTTGGTGTGTCTGGACTAGAGGGGCTGCCTGGGTTGGGTCCCAGTGTAGCTGTGGAGTTGGCCAGATACCTCTCCCTGCCCACTCCTCCCTCAGCATGTGGCTGGTTGTGATACAAATATCTCATCCTTGCCTGGGGGAGAAGGAGTCTGCAGGCGGCTCCACCATATGCTGTCACTGCCCAACTTGTATTTGGTCTGCAGATGAATGGATTTCTTTTCAGGCTTAATAAGTTGCATCTTTTGCTTGTGGTAGCAACCTCTGAAAAGGAGAGAGCCTTACACTTTAGTTCTTTGGAGGGCCAGGGAAGTAGCTTGAGGAAGTTGGAGAGGGTGAATGGCTATTTAGAACCAATCTGGTTATTCCTCATATAGTCCAGAGGGCATATGATGGTGGTGGCAGTTTTCTGCTTGCTTTTCTGACTTTGTATGGGTTAAGAAGCTGAAATAAGCAGTAGAGCTAGATTAGGGGCTTTTTTTCTCTTTGTTTCTTCTTTACCACCACTAAGCATTGAATTCCCTTAGAATTCAGCAGCCACAAGATAACAGGGGCTGCAATTGCTTAGAATTCAGATGGTTAAAGGCTTACTGAAAGCACTGTACAGAAGAGATGGCAGCAAGGAATGAAAAACAAGAGCTTGGTTTTCCTTAGCTTTTCCCTGGCATTGCTTAGCTGTGTATCTGTGGATCAGAACACCTTCCCTGCCCAGCACGGCTGGCACTGGAGCCTGAGAGGTGACACAGGTGTGCTTTGCGCCCTGCAGTCTCCCATGGGGAACTGCCCAGGAGTGAGAAGGAAGGAGGGAGGCGGTGGTGAGTGTGGTAACAGCAGGAACAGGGCAGTCATGTGATGGTGCTGATTAACTTTGAATGCCAGGCGTTTGTGCTCCAGCTTGTCACCACACGGAGGGCCAGCAGTTTGTCCAGGGCATGCCTGAGACTTGAAAACGCAGTGGCCATTAGCTGCTCAATAGGCAGAAGCTGGCTGAGCTTTTAAGGCCAAGCCTGTGAGTAGAGTAAACACTCTAGGAAATGCTGTATTTGAGACAAGCTTTGGAGTGGTGGAATAGCCAGCCTGGCTGTCAACAACACAGCTGTCCTTGGCGTGGGCTGGAGTTTAGCTCTGATTTTCTGCCTTAGCTCTGAATAACCTCTCCATTGTTGGATCACATGAGAACCGCACTGCTGGGCTCTGCTGGCGCTTTCTTTCAGCCTGTTGATGTCAGTGGGGGTTTTGGGCATTGGTCCACGGCTCATCTCTCAGGAGGAGGCACTCAACAGAGCCATCTACTTCTCGTGTGGATGGAGACTGAGTTAAATCAGGGCAGGTTCCTTTGTAAAACTCCCTGCTGTTTTCCAGAGCTGTGAGCCCAGATACGCCTCTTGCTGAGCTGAAATTTGTTTTGAAGAAATGATGACCAGTAAGGGAGAGACAAACCCGCCCTCTTCCAGCCAAAAAACCATTTAACAGCGCTTTTTCTAAATTAAAGTTCCAAAAACACAGGTGTCCTGGGGGCCACAGGTAAATTGAAAATAAAACACCAATGAAGACACTTAAGAGAAACCCTGTGAAACTTGTTGGTTTTCCTTACTGCAAACAATCTTTTTGGTTTTCTGCTGGACTTCAGCTGCTTATGCAAAGCAGTTTTCATAGGAATGAATTTGGAAAACTGAGCTTTGTGTAGAGAGTTAGAAACTCATTGTAAATGAAGTCACTAGAAAAAGCTGTATTTTTAATTCAAAAACATGCTTGTGCTTTAAACTCCTGGCATATGCTTGCAAGCTGTAATTTCACTGTCACATGTTTGATTATGGAGAAAACAGGTTGATCTGCTGTACAAAGTATAAAACCCTAAAATGCTTTGCAAGTTACTTTGCAATCTTATTGTATGCATGCTCTTTTTGACAGCATAAACAAAATAAAAATTTGTCTACCTGTGAAGGCTTTAGAAATTCCCTGTTCTTGTCTGTGGCTTCAGAGACTCATCAAACAATCCTGTAGGCTCTGCCGTGATGGTATGTAGGCATACTATGATTGAGAAACAAGGAACAGTTTTTAAAAAAAACTTTTTCCAAATTTCAAATCTAGTAGATCTGTGTAATTCCTAGTATAGGCAGAAATATCTTTAAAGTAGAGCTAGTCAGATGTCTGATTTTTCTCACTTCTGTAAACCTGTTCCTTGTTATGTTTCAGGTGATGTGGCTTGCAGCTGGGAGAACCACCATAGGTCGGGGCATAGCTCTGAGTTTGCTCAGCAAAGTTTGTTACTGCTGCTGTTTACTGTATGTGCTGAACAGGCAGGCAAACCTGGTACAAGAACATGGTGTACCTGGCTGGATGATAAGAGTGGATATTGATCATACTTTAAAGTGAGTCTTAGTCTAAGCTGCAGAGCTTTGTTCAGAGCTCTGGTGGAAATAGCACAGTGAGTTCATGGTATGTTTATTTTGACTGTAGTACTGTGTTTGGTGTGCTATCCAATCAAGCTCTTAACTAATTTTCAACTTAATATAATTTCTTGTCATCCTCTGAATAGTGTAACCAACCCTATTAGTTTCTAATTACTGTTAGCAGAATGAGTGCAATTATGAGCACTGAAAGCGGTGTTCTTGGAAAATATTTTCAAAGCAGGAAGATTTAAAGTACAACTATTTTAGCATTGTTGTCTCTTTACTTTTATAGTACACCAATGTTCTACTCAAGCCTGACTGCTACAAGAAGTGTGACAGGCATTTTTTCTGTGCTAGTTCGTCCCATTTGCGTTTTGCAGACTCTTAGGAAGGGCAGTTGTGCTAAACAGCCTAAGGACTCTCTCTAGAGCTGAGTGAAACAGTAAACCACAAGAAGCTGAAAAAAAGCCGTATTGCTGTCTCACGATGGGGCTGCTGGTAGGCTTAGAGGTAGAAAGCAGCTGTAAGTACTGCTGCAACTATGAGACTTGCCTATGTTGCTCAGTCCACTGTGTGAAAGTCTGTACTGAGCTGAGGCACTGGTTCATTGCTTTCCAGATGCAAGCATCCAAATCATTCAAACATCCTCAAAACTACTCATATAAATGAGTGTGAACTTTGCTTTTGTTATCAACTTTTCTCTGCACAGAGGATCGTAATGAACTTGGCCTTGAGACATTCTGGTTTCTTTTTAATGAGTTAATCTGAACTTTTTCCCTTCTATAGTGTGGTAAGTGAAGGGAGCCCTCTTGGTCCTAGGGCATGACCGTTTTGTAAGCATGAGATGGGCCAAAATCCTGAGCTGAAGGAAGGAAACCCTGCTATGATTTGTGCATTAAAAGCGATGCATGTGTTATGAACACTGATGTGTTATACAGGCTCTGATATGGATCTTGCAAGCTACTGAGCTGATGGTTTATTTCCAACTCTTTGGAAAGTGGATCTTGATGCAGACAATGGAGTGGCATACTTGAGGGCAGCAGTTCTCCAACAAGTGCTTCATGCACAGCTCTGAGGGTTGCTGTGCTCTGCTAACAGCTGTTTGGAAGGGCAGTGATCTGCTTCTGGCTCTGATGATGCCTCAGTGTCCTCACATAGGGGAGTTTCAAAAAGTTGGCAGAAGTGATGTGTATCCTGTGCTGGTACCCATGGACAAGTAGAGATGCTGAAGCTCACTCAGCTCAGTGGAGTGTCCAGGGAGAAACACTGATTGCTGAATTGGTTTTGTTTCTTGCACTGGGGATGGTTCCCTGGACCAGCTTTACACCATCTCAAGCCATTTGCACCTGTGAGGATGTGAATGAAGGGATGCAAAATGGTATCAGAATCTGCTAGTGCTGAGCAGTAGCGCTGAAGGGAGCTCTGCTTAAGGGAACTTCTTGCTTAAGAGGAAGGACAATGCACCAGGCAGGAGATCCCGGCTCCTCTGAAGTATTTGGAAGCTGTTCACATGGGTACAGGCCTAGGCCAGCCCTGTCCAAATTGGTAGGTCGAACTCCATCACAAGTTCTGAGTTTCAACACTCAAGCACCACCTGAGCAAGACCCTGTGTGCTGTGCAGTGTTGTGCTGAGAGGCACGTGTGGGCAGGCCCTGCTGCATGTGGGCATGGGAGAGCAGTCTCCAAGTGCAGTCATTAGTTATGTTCTGCATAAATGGATTAGCTCCCTGGAGTAAGAGGCCTGTATCCTCTTAGCTGGCTAGCTGCTTCAGCATGTTCCCTTGTCACTGGTGTGTAAGTGAGGTTCAGTGGGGAAGAGGAGCAGGGGGACAAGTAGGTGATTGGGTGGGGAATGTGGGAACAGTTGGCTTATGTTGTCATTTCTCTCTGTGGTGGTTCGTGTTCTACTACTCCCAATTCACGGATGTCTATTTGTAGGCAAAAATGCTGTCTCAGGTTTGTTAATCATCTTCTGGTCTCCAGTTTGTAATGTAGTATTTGTTTCTTTTCATGTGTTCATGCCAACACATGAGATTTCCCAAACACGCGTAGTCATGTGAAAGGAGAATATGCTCAAAGGTTTTGCAGTGCAGATGTGATACATGTGTGTGTCTTGGGAGGAGGAGAGGGACTCTGTTGCCCTGTGTTCAGAGCCTAAGCAAGCCCCATGGCTTGCGATGCTTGCTTCTTTAAGACAGGCTTGTTTTGGCTTTCCAAAGCTGTTTATGTAGTCAGTCTGCTTTTGGCTTTTTCAAAGTTTCCCCACTGTCCATGAATCCAAGTTCTCATCTGAAGATGTGGCGTCATGTGTTTTCTGCTTGAAGTTCCACTTGTGAGTGCTCCCAGCAGCACCAGATGAACCCAAGGCAAGGGTTCCCGCAGGGTGATGTTCTTTGCACTCAGCTGGAGAGCGTGGGAGGCAATTCAGAGCCACCTTTTGAGGTTCCTATCGTGAAGATCCAGGCCACTGACAAATCCTTTCTTCATTTAGTGCAATGAGTATATCTCATGTTGCTCTATTTTTGAGAAGCTCCACTAAGATTAATCCTCTGGCTAAAAATCTGGCTAAAAAAGGTATGTATTCCAGGTTCTCCTCAGAGAAACCCACTGATCTCCACTGAATATTTTCTCTGGTGGACTACATAGATTTTGTGTGGGTTTTATACCTCCTGAAAAGTTCCTTGTGCTAACTTTAGAGCAGGGTTTTGAACTAACAAACAAGCATCTAAGTCCAAGAATTTTTACTTTTAAACACAAATACTTCAAATGAACATCTAAAATATTCTGGTTTTGTCAAAACTAGGAAGAAATGGGCTTAAAAATCTAGATTTGAAACCATTTTGAGCTGGTTGTTTTGGCCTATTTTTTCCTTTTGCCCTCCACACACACATCTATCCTTTCATGTGGCAAACCTGTGGAAGCATGCAGTCTCTTCTGGAAATCTGGTGTTCCACATGCTTGGCTGTTCACTTTGTTGCTGGTGTGCACAAGGCCCTGTGGCATGCACAGAGCATTTGGAATGTCTTGTAGTTTTTTCAGTTACCCGAGGGTAGTGTAAAGGCACACATTTTTAACCCTGTGTCCTCTGGGTTTGGAGCAGCCATCTGTGGACTCTCTTCCTCTCCATGTCTCTGTAATGTCACAGCTGACAGGAGTTAGTAACTTTCAGTGATTTTAGTATTTTTCTTCTTCTTTCCCAGAATATACAGCTCTGTGATTTTCAGAGCTCTCTCTGTATCTCCCTGCTTAAAGGGGAACTGTGTTTACTCTATTGCCTGACTTGTGTTGATGTCTTAACCCTTTCTTGGGGCACTTGGGGACAACATTTAAACAGCAAAGGGTGGAAGAGTGTGGGGCTGCTTGTTTCAAGCCCCCAGCACTGCCATGTCCCATGTGCTGCAGCAGCAGTGATGAGGGTAACAGGATGAAGCTGCAGGAGGCAGTGTGCCTTCTGCCCTAGCTCTGCCTGAAGCAAAAGTCTGTGAGGAGGGAGGGCTTTGGTGTCGTGTCCAAGCCAAGGCCTCAGTTAGAAGTGAGATAAACTATAGAGACATCAGATCATATGTTAGACTAGACTGGACATTCCCTGTGGACAGCTTTGGAGCCAAGGCCAGGAAGGAAGGGAGGAAGCAGTCACGTTGGTCGCCCTGAATTAAAAGCTTTGTAAGCTTTTTCTCAGGAGCTGCTACCATGCCTGCCAGCTGCGAAACTAGACCCCCCAGTCCCCTCCTCCTTTCACAGACTCCAATGAGCAGGAGGGGTAAGCTCAACATTTGAACTTTGGTAGCTTTGGCATCTGCAGATGAGTGATGGGGAATTAATGAATCCTGCCCTTTCTTTACATTTTTGTTACTCCTCAGGTGCTGGAGTTTTTGGTCAGGTCTATTTCCTGCACAAATGGAGCTTTACATTTTTTCCAAGTCTCAGTGAGGGATTTGGGGTTGGCATGGAGTGAATAGATGAACCATCTGATGTACCCTGCAGATCAGCAGACTCAGACTCTGCCAGACCAGCAGGGAACGCGGCTGCTGAGCCAGAGATGTTCCACAGTGTTCACTTTCTCCATCCCCAGTTTCCAATCAAAGGGCTGGTGGTAAAAGTACCAGGGCAAATATGGCCTGTTTTATCTGTTCCTAAAGGGACAGGGCTTTTGTACAGGTCCAGAGTATATCTGGGAACTGCATGCCACAAAAGAGACAGAGGATCAGTAGAAAACCAGACTCACCTACAGACAGGCAGACAGTCTGTTTGCTTAGACCACAACTGTGTGAGTAGGTAGCTGTGTTTATGTTAGCTGTGGCTCTAGTGTGATATGCAGGGAAAACTTCAAAAAGCAGCCTGTAATTTGAATAATTCAATCTGTTCTCTGGGCCTTGGGAATAGCGGGAATTCAGATGTTCTGCCAGGTGGCAGACCTTGCTGGCCAGACTTCAGCTCACTCTCTTCTGTAGCAGGCATTGAGCAGGCCCAGGAGCCTGGTGCCACTCTGCAGTGATCACTTGCACATCGCCTTTCTGGCCTGCAGTGCAGCTGGGCTGTGCTTATTTAGAGAGCAGTTACTGGTGGGACTGACTTGCTGTTTTGCCTATTTCTATTTGCTGTAGGCTCTCACCCATTTCTCATCAGCAGTGATAGCTGAGCCCTTCCCAGCAGTGCACAAAACGAGGTGATTAATGATACCATGTTGGAAAGGATTTCGGTGACCACAGGAATTATTTTGTTTGGGTTTTCATGGTCCACTGTTTGCTGAGTGGACCAATGCAAGTCCTTGCAGTCCATCTTTTTTGGTAATGCCTTGCCTGGCTTTTTTTTAAAATTTGAATTTGTTCTCAGTGATCACTTAATAATCAGCATGTCCTTTGCTGTCCAGATGCACTGAGCTGTCAGTGTTTGCACTGTGTGGAGGCTGTGGATTTTTGGCCCTTGCTGTCAGAGGTGTTGTCTGGATAACTGAGACTCCCATCTTAGTAGAGATAGGAGCCCTTTATGACAATGTTAAGAGTGTTGATGTTTTGAAGGAACTTCAGATGGACTAAGGATAAATGAGGCAAAAAAAGCATGAATGAGTAATTCAATTGAATATCAACTAGAAATAACTTTCAAAAGAGTTAAAGAGGCTTTTCAGGATGTTCCACAGTATCACCACAGCTTAGTGTTTGGATGCTGGGGTTTGTTTCTATAGGAGGGGACTCTTGGCCAAACCATTTGTGTTGGCCTGTATTTTAAAATGCTGTGAGGCTGTTAAACTTCTGATGGAGAAGTCTGGAGACTGTGACTGATGATAACAGTAACTTAAAGCTGTGGCTGTACTACAGCCTTCCAGTTGCTGTGCTGCTTCAGGGGCTGGGCAGGGAGCTTGTGTCTGATACAAGGATGCTCTGGGTAATGGCTTTGTACCCCTGGGCCCTGACAGTGGGTGATCCCCTGGCACAGGGCATCTCTGGTGGTGCAAATGCAGAGTACCCTCAGGTGCCTGCTAGGAAAGCTTTGCCTCCTGGTTTGTCTGCCAGTTTAAGTCATGTTTGCCTGGGAGCCTGAGCCTGGATGGGGGTTAGTGTCAACTGGAGTTGCTTCAGCTTAAAAGCAGTAAGGAGGAGCCTGGGACTTATTTTGTTTTCTGTACAGTTTTTGTACTGCAGGGCTAAGAGATGATGCCCATGTCCTAACAGCACTTCTCAGTGCCAAGGAATTAAAAAACCCAGTCCAAAATCAACCTACAAATTAGCTTGATTTTTTTTTCCCTTGTTATTCTCCTGAACTTATTGGGATGGCAGACCTGGCTTTGCTCCTTTAGAAAACTCATCACTGTGCTGGTGAAAGGACAGGAGCCATGGCCCTGCTTGCTCGTGGCCTGCCACATGGGCATGAAGCATTGTTCTCCTGGGTGCAGGATTTTTCTAAGGCACAGGGCACTGGGCTGTGATGTTTAAGCCTGAAGGTGCACAGAGCTGTTGGCTTGAGAAAACACTGAAAGCGTCAGCCTTTCTACTGAGCTGTGTCTGGGGCTGTGCTGGGCATTCACATCTGGCCTGTGTAAGCACATTGCCTTTGGGGGTAGCCGATCCCCCTCCTTTAATTCAGCCTGTGCTCTGAAAAGGCCTTGCTGGATTGCTCTGCCTCCTCAGGAGCAGAGGCTGCTGCTGGTTTGCTGCGTGTGCCTCCCCGCTCTGCTGGCAGCAGCTGTGGGCCTCCCGCCCTGCGGCCCCAGCGCTGTCACGGTGCCACACCGGGGACAGAGGTGGGACCCGCTCAAGCAGAAGCTGCAGCCACAGCGTGCTGCACAATGGCCACTCTGTGCTGCACCCTGACCTCATCTGCCCACTGCGCTGCAGCTGGACCCTGCCCCGCGCCTTAACCCTCTGCAGCTCTCCCGCCCCAGCGGCGCTGCGCTAGAGGACAGGCTCTCTGTTAATTGCCATTATCTCTGGCTGCTGGGGAAAGCTGCTCCTCCTGGCCCAAACCTGTCTCTCAGGGCAGTTAGGAAAGGAGATGGGCCAGGCTCTTTGCTCTGAAATGCCTTCCCAGGGGAGGAGGGCCATAGGGCTGTGCTTCCCTGGCTGGCTCACTGTGTGAAATGGGATTGGCATCAGGCTGGAGCTCACCTCTAGGCATTGCCTCCGCACCAGCATCCACTTCACCTTGCTGTCCCAAGATGTGTCTTACTGAGTCCCTTCAGTCCTCTGCTCAATGGGCCATGGAGCTACCTCCCTGCCTTGCTGTGAGGCAATTTTCTCTATGCACGTTGCATCACTGGGCATGGTTTTTCCCTTTTCATCAGCCCTTTGCACACAGCCTTTGCTCTGACTTAGAGTGCAATTTCTCCTCACACTGTACTGTTTCTTCTTTCAGTTCTTTTTTTTTCTTTTGGTTTTGAACAAAGTGAGAGACATCATCAGTCTCTGTTTCTGTGCTAGACATGCAAGCTTGGTCTGCCGCCTTCTTCCTGGAAGACTGTGGATGCTTGGGAAACTGGCTTGTAGGGTTAACAGCATAGAAGTAAAACAGGGGTTTTGGAGCTTAGGAGGCTGTTTCTGAAAATTTGGACTGTTTAAACTTTGTATCCTGTCAAGAGCCTTAAGATGTCAACAAGAAACGTTCATACCTTTAAAGTGCATTTGTCTTGTGGAGGGTCATGAACAAAATTAAAGAAAGGCAGACTTCTGGCCTGCTTGATCTTCTTTGGACAGTCTGATCTTTGAGTAAAATTAAAGCACAGTTGCTGAATACAGATTTTTTTTTTAAATTTTGACATCTCTTTTATTAAGCAAGTGAAAATCCCTGCAACATTCTTAAATTGTAACAAGCTGATTGTATATCAGTATGTAGTATTTGATGAAGCGTGTCATTAAATGTTGAGTTATATTAAGAAACTGAGAGTTCCTGTGCTCTCTTGCTTGAAATAGGCTAAACTAGTCTGAGAAAACAATTAGTCATTAAACTGCATCCAAATCTGGATAGTCTCCTAAGTTTAAAATGGTGACCAGATAATAAAATTAAATAAATAATAGCAATTAACATCCCCCCTCCCCTCTCCCACAACACTAATGGGGAAAAGAGTTGCTTTGTCTTGTGGAGGTAGTGAAAATGAAACTATTCTAAAACCAGAAATGTGTGTATAAAAAGCAGACATAAGATAAAAAGGGCTTATTAATATCAATGTAAAATATTTTGCCCTGTATGCTGGTTTAAGAGTTTGTTCAGACTCTTAAACATTTGAAAATTGTGATGCCTGTCTTTAAACTGCATTGGCAGAGTTTTAAATTACTTAGTTTTGAACTGTTGAGGCATTGTGACATAAATTCATTCATCCTGGGGATGTCACTATTCTTAGAGTGATCTTGCATTAAGAATGCCTGTATTTTGATTGTTAATATATATTACAGTCATCTGGATGGTGTAGTTTGTATAGAATAGTTCTGTGGTAGCTTTTGTGCATAAGCAAATGCAGGCATTCACCATTTCCTTCTGGGTTAGTTCAGAACTGCTCAAGTCAGTGTTGGAGGACTTGGAGCACTGCTGCTTAAACAGTTGGAGGTATTTCCTGTAGCAAGGCTGGACAGGGGAGCTGTGCTCCAAGAGAAACAGGGCTGGTGGCTCATCTCTGCTCTGATGGGGGGATTTTGATGTGGCACTGATGTGCAGCAAAGCCAGACGTGTGGCAGATCGGGTTCATCACCACGTTTCATTTGGTGAATATGTGACACTGTTATTTCCAGTCCCTGCAACTTTCTTTTGAATCCAGGCTCAGGACTGAGAGAGTCTCTGGGTTGTGAGCAGGAGGTGAGATTGGTGGGTGGGTTCTTGGGCTGAACTGATTCTGTTGCTTTCTGGAGGATTAACCCTAAAGTGTTTCAATTCAGCTTTACTTTTAGAGCAAGGCGTAACTCTTGTATCTTCAAAAAGGCTTCAACATTTCCTTTAGTCATGTCATTTCCTCCTTTTAGTAGAAGTCACAGTAGATGGCAAAATAAACTTCCCTTCGTGCAAATAATAGTGCTCCCAAGCTGTATTTTTCAGCTCTGATGTCAGCAGTTTTGTCAGAGAGCAGCAGGAAAGACTTTTTAATTGAAATAGGGACACTGCCTCTTCTTCCATTTCATTTTATGCAGGTGGAAGAAAGTTTTGGAAACCCTACCCTACGGTTTTATTCTCAGCTCTGCTACTAATATCCTCCATGACCTTTGACAAATCTCTGCTCTGCTCATTGTCATAACTCCCAGAAAATAGCTTGAGGAAATAAAACTGCACTTTCACATTCGTGTAGTAGTTAGGAATGATCCCAGGGTTACTAAACTGAATATGCCACCTTTCTTATAGGCTGTTTCCCCTGCTTTAGACTACTGCAAGTCATGTAGCCAAATAAATGTTATTTCAGCTCTGCCTTGTGTCTGTGTAAATCAGAGTTAATGAGTTGCTGCATCTCATGGTTGGCTTGTGACGTGGAGGTCTCCAGAGGGAGGATGAGGAGAGGCTGCCGTGGAAAGTCCCTGGCTGTTGCTAGGCAGCACTGCATTTCAGCTTCCCTGTCCGAAAGTCTGCACTCAGCTTTGGCAAGAAAAGGGAAGACTGACGGATGGAAAACCATTCAAAGATGGCTTGACTTACTTTTTGTAACGCATGCCTCTCCTGTGCTGGGTGCAGAAAACGTGTGGCTGCAAGTGAGGTGGAAGCAATTTGATTAAATAGAATAACATTTGATAACTTGCCTTCCATCTATTCATTCTCAGCTGCAGGATTATGTGGCTGGCTTGCTCTCCTTCTCTCTCCCTCTCCCTGTTTCAGATCTTACTATGATGTGGGATCTGGAAGCTGTAAGAGTGCAGCACAAGTGGTCTTGCTCTGCTTTCAGTCTAAGTGGAAAGAAGAGAACCTAACAGTTCCAGGGAGCTCCATATGCTGAAGTTTATGCTCCAGTTTAACAGCCTGTGGATGAGGGGATGTCATCTTTTTATTTTTCTACTAAGTCCATCAAGAGGAATGCCAGGAACAAAGAGGAAACCCAAAGGAACAGAAATTGTTATGTAGGATATCTTGCTCTTGCTGCACAATGAAACCTTTGCCAACTGTAACAGTAGAGTAACTAGTGGTAAGATTCTCATATAATTAAAGCTTATCACAACAGCATCACTGAAAGAACACTTCTATTTTCTAACAGAAGAGTGGGATTTGGGATACAGCTGAGCACTTGAGTTTCTCTTGGAAGAGTCTGGCTTGTTGTCCATCTACCTAAAGGCTTCAAACTTTTCATTCACTCCTTGGTGTCATCTTGTAATTCCTGTCTCTGTTGGTCCTTCCTATATGTTTTAATACAAGACCAGCATAGGAAAGTATCTTGCTGCCTCTGCTGATTTGAGTTGGGAAATAATGTCTTTTGTTGTACGCTGATGAAGTCACTGGGGGGCCTGTGGGTGTGACCATGCTAGGCATTTCATCCCACTGGACTGTAATGGAAGGTGTTGCACTTGCTCCTTGGCCAACAGAGCTCAGTTTTTCCCCTTTCAGCTGAGGATTCAGTGGTGCTGCTGCTGAGGCAATAAGAATTTTGTATCACAGCCTCACTTCATCCTGGGGCTTCAGCCAGGTACTACTGTAAAGCTCAGCTTTACAGTAGCCTGGGGAAGCTGAAGGTCTCACCCAAAGTCAAAAAGCTTGTAGTCATATGGAATGCAGCAGGGTATGTTCTGCTCTATCAGCATTTTTCCCCTAAAGGATGGTGCTCAGAATCTCGACTCTTGAGTCTCACTTTCATTGCTCAACCCGACTTTGTCTTGCACATTTTATCCCACCAGTGGGCTTGTGGCTTGAGCTATTTACCCTACCATTCCTCATCCCACCGGCCAACACTTCACAGCAGCTGGAAGAAAAGGAGAGACCAAAACTTCGCAAGACCTCACAGCTCCTCACTTTGCCCTTCCTTGCACCCTAGGTTTTGTCAGTGACCTCACAGTAAATACCAGCCTTACCACAGCTGCCCTGCAGCCTGGCTGGGAGCTGAGTCCTGCAATATTTTATAGGAATTCCCAAGATTACTTGTTTAGTTGGACTGCCATGGGCTGGGCTAGTTCAGTTTAGCAGTTCCCTTTATTTCCTGCCTGGTTTGTGCAAAAACCTGTTGGATCCTTTTGGGTTAGAAACCTTGGAGCTGTGCTGTCAGACCTGGGACCAGAGCAGTCAGGCATGGCTACTGTTGAGTCCTTTGAATAATGGAGACAGCAATAGGATCCACCTGCTAAAGGATTAACAGAAAAAGCTCAAAATCCTTGCAGCACCTCCCTCTTCCCCATGCATGCTTGGATAGTGAAATGCACTGTCCTTGAGTCCCAAACTGTTCATGTGAGTTTCAAAGTGGGATGTGACTGGATTTTAGATCAAAGAGGCTGATGTGTGTAGACATGCTGGGTGGATCTCCAACTCCCTCTCCAAGTTTTGGGCAGTAATGTGGACTGGGACTGCAAAGACGTGCTTGTTGGATGTAGAGTGGCAGAGGGCGGTGGAGGAATGGGACTTTTTCCCACCTCCCAGCAATACTTTCTACTGGAAAAGTAATAAATACTTTCACCTAAGCACTGACTTCAATTTTGGGGTGTTGCTTTTTTTTCCAAACTGTTTTGGAAGTTGTTTGTGTGTTTTGGATTTTTTAAGCTTTTTGAGTTTCCAAGCCTCCCTGCACTGTGTTGCTTTTGTCTTGCTTTGTGCTAGAGAAAGCAGAAGGATTACAAACAAAGAGAGAAAAAAGTCTCACTATTTACCACTCTTATTGGTCAATGGTGGGATGTCTTTCTACTGCCTTTAAGAATTTCATCTGAAAAACACTTCAGTTGCTTTGTAAACACATGTGAGTGTTTTCCCATATTTCACACAGCTTTCCAACTAGAGAAGTGTTAAAAACAGAACCTAGGAAAATCTTCTATTTCTTCCAAAACCTGGTGGAGAAGGTTCTTCCTGACATGCCTCCCTCACCAGGTTTTTAAGTATGAAAAATGTAGATGAAGTATTTTTTTTAATGAAATAACTGTTCTCTTGAAGCCTTGTTTTTCCACTTGGGAGTTATTTTGTGACAGTTTTCTGAGGGGAAAGAATGATTTTATTCACTTGCCAGCTTTCAAAACATTGTCTCAAACCTGGGATATAACCTCAACTCACTCATTTATTTCTGTAATTTTGCAGAGTAATTGCTGGTTCAAGTATATACTGTTTGCTAAGTTGTGTGATTCATGTTATGACAACCTTAATGACTCTTGCAATATATGGCAGACATTTAGAAATGCAGGCAGGTGCTTTTACCTTGATATTTTCTTTTAATTCTAAATAAATAAGCATAATGAAAACATCTATTAAATAATGGGAACATCCACATTTACATGAAATTAGACAGTTTTTCCTTTGGAAAATTCACTTGCTTCAGGGCAAAGTCTAACCACTAATTTATGGAAATTAGGAATAAACTTCCTTTCAGGCAGTTGTTCTATCTCTTTCCTTGAAATTTCTTGTATGTTCTTTCAAAACCCAGGGTATCAGCCACTGCCAGAGGACTCTGCAGGCTGTGTGAGACAGTCTCAAATTAGGTTGATTGCTTGCTGGCCAACTTTGGTAATTCTTTATCTTTCATATCACACTTAACCATCCATCCGTCTTGTTTCAATGAAATGTTGATTAGAAGGGACTCCTTACAATATCCCTCTTCCTGCTCATCCATGCTATTTCTACTAATCCCTGGATTCTACTTCTCTTTCAGAAGATGCTGCTCAAGAGGAATTGTGGAGTGAAGACTAGAGTAATTAAAATTCGTGTAAGTTGCCCTTTTCTGGTGCAGTTCCTTCATCTTTCCACATACACCTAATGTGGTGATTCTCACTGAACGTCTGTGTCCAGAAGATGATTTCTGGAGATTTCCTGTAGCTTGATCAGATGCATAACAAATGTTGCTAGTGTGGAGTATAGAATGTAGTTGCAATTTAGGTTAGGTGCTGACAAGGCTAATAATACATTGTCTTTTCCATTTTGGAGACTGTGGTTTCAAAGCTTCCTTGGTGTAAAAGTCTACATCCCTTGCTATGAACTCACACAGCTGGTTGGGTGTCATTTGGATCCTTCTTGGCCAAGTGGTGTTTGGTAGGGGTGAGAGGCCTGGTAGGTAGCTGGGGAAAAGGGACTGTGCCTGCATAATGCACTGGTGTTTGCAGAACCAGATGGGATATGGGACTGCGTGATGACAGGTAGAGCTGCATTACTTGGATGAATTTTTAGCTGAGATGAAGCTGCAGTGTCCTGAGCCTCTCCATGCTTGACAGCCTGCATCCCCTATCAGGTGTGCTCAAGTCTTGTCTTTGTAGATTTTGTTGCCTGCATCTCAGAGTTTTTTCTTTAGCAGCACATTCCTGGATTCCTGGAAGCCAATCCCTGCTTCCTTTGTGGGTACTTTGTCTTTCTTTTGGTCAGTGCTGTATGTATCCTGGGCTGAATCAAAGAGAAATGTGACAAGTAGGTTGAGGGAGGTGATTCTCACCTCTGCTCTGCTCTGGTGAGTCCCCCCTGGAGTGCTGCATCAACCTCTGGGGTCCCTGACTGAAGAAATACATGTAACTGTTGGAGCAAGTCCAGAGGAGGGCCATGAAGTTGTCAAGAGGACTGGAGCACCTTACCCACAAAGACAGGCTGAGAAAGCAGTGGTTGCTCTGCCTGGAGAGGAAAAGGCTGCTTGTATCACCTTCCAGTACCTAAAGGGGGCTGTGAGGGAGCTGGAGAGGGACTTTCCACAGGGGTGTGTAGTTATAGAACAGGAGAGAATGGCTTTAAGCTGAAGGACAGTAGATTTAGATTAATTTTGTGAAGAAATTCTTCACAGTGAGGGTGATGGATGAGCTGGAACAGGTTGCCCAAAGAAGTTGTGGCTGCCCTATCCCTGGAAGAAGAATTGTGGTCAGGTTGGATGGGTTCTGAGTCCCTTGGTCTAGTAGAAGGTGTCCTTGTGATGGCAGGGATGTTCAAACTAGATGATCTTGAAGATCCCTTCCAACCCAAAACATTCTAGTATTCTGTTTGTGACCTTGCACGTTGTCACCAAGGCAGGTGTACCTCAGTCCACGTGATCCTCCATGTTTGTGATACAAAAACAGATTGGGGGAAGAAAACAAATATCATCCATGATGAAGCTGCTGTTTTCACTGCTGTGTTTTTTATAGCCTTCCAAGAGGGATGAATGACAGACCAGGATCCTTTCAAGGCTTTTACCTTGCCCACAGGCAGTAGGAACAATGCCTTTGTGTACCTAGAAGTGCTGCAGTTGATAAGCATGCTGTTGGATGTCCTTGCCCATCACTGCTCTGGAAATGAATTTGGTATCTGGGAGGAGGAGGAGGAGCAGGTAGAGCTGGCTAGAGCCTTGTGCGGAGCTGGGGGTGGTATTTTTCTGACTTCTCAAATGCCTTCTGTCAGGGCTCTTCAGTCCTGTCTTCCTGCAGCCCCACAGTGAGCCAGTACTTCTGATTGCACAATGAATCCTGATCTCTTATGTGCTTTCATGTGCTTCTGCCTGGATTGTTTTCAATATTTGTGTCCTTCTGTGCCCCACAAGCTCTCCCCAGACTGTGCTTCATGAACTCTCGGCAGACTGTGCCTGTCTTCCAGACCTGCCAGCTGTCTAATCCTGCTGCAATGTTTTAGCACATCTTGTTTATCACCTTCCCTCCTGCCTGTCCCATTCTCTTTCACTGGGTTTTTTCTGGGTATCTGTCCCTGGACACCACCTATTTCCAGTGGTGCTTGATGATGGTTCTCTAGTCCCCTGGGTTTCAGTGATGCCTCAGTGAGATGGTTTCCTGACACTTTAAGCTCATTATTGTGGCTTACTATTGTGCCCCTGGAGAATCTGAAAGGAGAATTATCCCTTTGCTCCTTAAGCCCATGTCAGCTTGCAGTAAAGTAAACAGCTGAAACTGAGAGCACGCTTTTCTGACAGATGGCACAAAATCCGCTCTTCTCTGGCCAGCCTTGCCAAGCTGGGACAGTGCCTCTCCACCTGAGGCACTTGTGGCTTCCATAATAGCATGTGGTACTTCACAGCCTCTTGCTGGTCTGCTGTGGTGGCAGAGCTGTTAAGTAAATGTGCATTTTTGCCTCCGTTTTTTAAGTGATTTTGAATGCCCACTTTTGTGTACCAAGCTGAGAAAGGAAGCAGCAGGTCCCTGGCAGAACTCTCTGTTGAAGAGCCTTAGCTCTGGAAACAGCTGAGAGAGGTCAATACTTCTGAAAGACAGTGCCATGCTCTCATCATATAAAGGGAAACCTCAATCCAGCCAGCAGGACATGCCTGGCATGGTATTCCTTCTCAGTGTTGCCCAGCAGCAGAACAAGAGGTAATGGGCAAAAGTTGAAATGTAAGATATTCAGGTTGCCCAGAGAAATTGTGGAATCTCTGTCTATGGAAAGAATTATGGTGTGCCAGGATGCAGTCCTGGGCAACAGGCTCCTGCTGTGACCCTTCTTGGAGGAGAGTGTTTGAACTCAGCTATCTCTAGAGCTGCCTGCCAACCTCAACCCTTCTGTGATTTCTGGGTCTTGTCCAACATTCAGTAATGGAGTCAGAGCACACTAGGGACCTAAGTTCTATTGGAAGGGCTATTCTGAGGCCCTACTGAACGTAGCCTTTTGCTAAGAGTGATAGAAAATAGCAGGAGGCAAGGTGGGAGGCTTGGCTCTGTGTTGCTGAGGGTCTGGTGGCACAGGTTCATTGTTGGAACCTGTCCATTGTGATCAGGGTAGAAGAAATGAAGGCAGATCTCACAGTGATAGGTTGATGAGCAGGAGGAACCAGGCAGCTGTCTGTGTGTCTGAACAGGAAACATCACCATGTGAACCACTTTGCTTGTGTCACAATAGCACTGATGCACAAGTGTTCCCGTTTCAGCTCAGGCTCTTTCTGAACTGAGATGGTCACAGATATCCAGACAGTGTACAGCTGGATGAAGATGCAGTGAGTGAACTGATCTGAGGAGCAGGGAGGATGTCTAGGGGCTTTTGCCAGGGATTTGAAGCAAGGATTCTTGCTTTCTCCCTTCCGTTTTCCTGCTGCTAAACAACTTGTAGGAGAAAGGATCATGCTTATTCCATCTTGTTGAGGACAATAATGACAGTGACCTTCTAATATCATCAGTGAAGCATTTTCATCCTGTTCTTGTAGAAATCAGTGTCTCATGTAATACCTGCTTTTAAAAAAACCCTCCTCCTGGCTGATACTTTGGTTGCTTTGACATCTTGGGGCTTTGCTGGTGTGTCAGGGTGCAGGGTGTTGTTTTCTCATGCATCATTATGGCTATTCCTTCCTCTGTCTTCTGCCAGAAGAGTCTCCCGTGGGAAGGTGAGGCAGAGGGGCAATGTCTTTGCCCTCTGGCATGGAAACACAGCTACAGCCTTTCGAAATGTTTGTGGTCCTTGGGAGTCTTTCTTAAGCAGGTGACCTGGGCTGGGTTTTGCTGCTGTTTTACACTAAGGTGTCACCTTGCTGTTGTTTCCTGTACTTAAGTTTCCCAAAGGCCAGCTCTGGTGGTGATCAGCTACAGCCTTTCCACTCACTCAGCAGTTCTTAAGTGGGATGATGGGATAGCGATAGTCTAAGAACCTAGACTGATTATGGAAGAGAGATTGATAACCTTTTCTAACGTGCAGCAGCTCAGTTTGAAATGTTATGAAAAGCAGCTGTGAGAGGTGGCAGCCTACAGTGAAGAGCAAATAATATTAAAAAAAGAAAAAAAATCTTGCTTCTGATCCCACCCAGTAAAGGATAATGGAACAATCATCCCCTGTGGGCAGGTGAGTAGAGATAAATTAGAAGTGACAGCATGTACATGAACTATGGATTTGTACATAAGAGGTAAATGTAGCAAAGCTCATGCCACTGCAAGCTCAAGGGGAGGTGTTGGCCCGTGTGGGTGTTGCACATGAGCTGGGCAGTGTGAGTGTGCAGACCTGGCCCCTGGTGCCCCACAGTGTCAGCCAGTGTCATGTCTGTGGCTGGCAGCAGGGCACTGGGGGAGGGGCACACACACCTCGTGGGTATTTTAGCATCCAGAGGGCGTTTGCGTGGCGGGGTGTGTTTGCGATGGAGACGCTTCCTCGGCGCTGGAAGGAGGATGACTGTGTGACCATGTGCTCGTGGGGTGTAACCAGGCTTGGCCAGCTCTAAAGGCAGAGACCTGTCTTCCAGTGTATCCACAATACCAGCTGTCTTCAATTCTCCCGGCCATCTTGGGATGAGGGTTAAAAGTCTGTCATTTATTCCTGTTTTTCTTCTTCCTTGACAAACTTCTACATGCAGTGTCTGAATGGGATTAGTGGAGCTGAGCTTATCTTAACAGAGTAGGTGGGTAGAAGATACCCAGGGGCTTACAAGTTATGTCTCAAGGATCTTGTTGGGGCTGGCAGAAAGGAAGGAAAGATTTCAAGGCCAATCTGATAACCTGGCTGATCAGAGAGATGTTTTCTGCTATGTAAAAATAAGAATTTTAAATTGGAACATAAACCTCTTGTGCTCTTGCCTTGATCTTATCAATGTTGAGAACGCCCTCTGCTTGGACAGGGGCCAGATCCCTCGAATGACTTCCCTGTCTCTTATCTCTTACTCTGCATCCTAAAAGGCCACTGCAGAAACATGCTGGCTTTTCTTCTGCTAGGACAAGGGACCTTTTCAGCTTGGAGCTGAGCAGGAGATATGCTGGCCAGAGCCTTCTGGGCAGATGCCTGAGCTATTCACAAGTGCAAGGCATACCAGGTGACAGAGTAGTATTGGTGCAAGCCTCTGGTTCTGGCTGTGCAGCACAAAGTAAAGATTTCTAAAAAAATCAGAGGGTTCAGTGTGTGTATGCATATATATATATATATATATATATATATAAACACAGATGTTGCCCCTTCCATCATAGGCTCCCAAGGAGCTGTGCAACCATTTAGCATTGGATGCCTATAAAAATGCAGATAAATACCATTATTGCCATTTCAGAGTGAGTTACACTGAGAAACCAGCAGAAAGTGTGACTCACCTGAAGAGAGATAGGATGAGGAGAACTTTGTGCCATGGTTCTAGAGCTATGTCCTTATTCATACCATATCATGAGTATAAACAGCTCAGGCAGCAGAAATTCCAAACTGCAGCTTGCTAACAGTTTCCCAAACCTTCCTGGTTGTGTCTAGTATGTGACTAAGTGCCTAAAGCTGACCCTGATCCTGGAATCAACAATGGTCTCCCTGGCCAGTCACAGCCTTGGATTACTTTATGGTCAGAAGCCCCTCATGGAGATTTTGGCCTTCCAGTGTCCCCAGTGGTGTCTTGTCTCCAGTTGATGGGCATGCCTGTGCTGAGGAAAATGGAGAAGCCCCTCTGCTGTGTGGGAGCATGAATATCCCTTTGGGTGTCCTAGGCTTCTCCCAGCCCAGCCGCTGAACTGCCTCCTGAAGATGATAGTTGGTCCTGGAGAACCCTAGCCCTTGTTCTGAATAATTCCTGACAAAAGATTTTGTCTAGAGTTTCCTTAGTGTGGGGAAGGGTTCGGTGTAGCCAAGGGAAGAATGCCTCTGTTTGTTAAAAACTACTCCAAATATCTGGCTTTTACTGGATTTCATGGCAAAGGCTAACCAGCCTTCAGCCTGCCCATAGCAGGTAGAAGTGGGACTGTCATGTCTGTCTTCTCTTTCCTTAAGGATAAGAACTTTTATTGCTTCCTGCTTTTCATAAATTCCTGCCATGTATGCACTTGCACCTGTTGAATCATGTAAGTGCCCACAGAATAGACTTCGTGGAATAACCAAGAGCTCTGTAATCCACACAGCACCATGAAAGTAGCAAGTGGCTGGTGAGTGAGGAGGCTGACTTCCTATTTTCAGCACTGTTCCTGCTCTGTGGCCTGATGTGGGTTGTGGGTCTGGTTTAAGAATAGGGGAGGGTGGGGAGTGGTAGAAACAAGCTGCAGCCCAATTGCTTCTGGGAGAGAGCCTTGTGTGTCAGTGGTGGCTACGGCTAGTGTCACTGTGTGTTCTAGGGAATGCAAAGTGGCAAGACATGTTTCACAGAGAGTCACTTAATGACACTCATTTAATGACATCTGGGTGATGGAGCAGAGAGAGAAAGATGTAGGGGATGGCACAGGGTCACAGAGAGCCACTCTTTTCTGTCAGAGCTTCAAGTCCAAGGTGGCTGATCAGGCACATCTGCTCACTGCATCCAGGCCCACTGCAGCTGCTCCTGCACCCTTTTTGTTCGCGTGGCTGTGGGAACCTGGCACCCGTTGCCTCTCCCACTCCCTAGAGCTGTGATCCTCTTTTCCCACACACCTCTCCCATAATGCACCCACTTCTTGCGCTTGGCTTCCACAGCTGGGGTGGTTTGTCCAGAGGCAAGCACACCATGTCAGCATGTGTTCGCAGCCTGCTCATGCCAGGCTAATTAATCCTCACTTTGCAGGTTTAATTTGTGTACCCTTCAAGTCAAAAGCAGCGTGCTGCTCTGTGCCAGCCTGCCTGGCCAGAGGGAATCTGCTCGCCCTGGCCTCATGCAGACTGGAAGCTGCACACGCCCAAGTGCGCACCACGTGCGGGCTCTGTGGGAAGCAGCATGGTACCTGGGGTTCCTGGCCCCAAGGGAGGACTGTGAGGCAGCTGGTGTGATGTCTCTGAGAGGAGGGTGTTCCTGCTACACAGCAAGGGCTGGAACAGGGAGGGTGGAGAGGAAGGAGAGGGTGAGGTAGTGTCACTTGTGTACAGACCAAAACTAAGGACTCAACTCAGATGCATTTGAAGATTTACCGCTAGATTGTGCCTTGCCTGTGTCTGTTTGTTGGGAGCTACTCTTGTGCCTCCCTCTTCTCCTGCTCAGGCACATGCAAACCCTGTAGTGTTTGCAGGAACTGCTGCAGGTATGCAGGAAGCACAGGCAATTTCTTACCAGAAGGAAAAAATGTGGTTGCAAGACACAGCTCAATAGTAGGGAAATACGGGTTCATTCGCCTGTTTTTGTAAGAGATTTGTTTTGCCTTCAGAGCATGATCTTTATTGAGACCCTGGAGTTCCCCAGCTTGGCCAGAGAGCAATGACAGACTGCCCCTCTGAATGACCCATCTGTCCCTTTTATTTGTGCAGCCTCTTTCCTTCAGGTTGTCAGGCAGGCAGAATCAAAGCTTGCAATCAGCTTTGTCAAAGACATATCTAAAGATGTGTGAGAGAGAAGAAGAAAGGCTTATGCTGGTGCCAGCAAGGACCCAGAGCTGAAATTGGCTATTTCTGCTTTTGGGCAAATGACCAACAAGCATCTGCTAGGCCCTTTGAAGTACCTTCCAAAAAGGTTCAGTGCTGTCTGTCTGGTGGCACCTCTGTGAGTCTGGTAGTTGCCACCTGACAACTCTGCACACACATTTGCAAATGTTTGATTTTTATAATTTTTTTTACCCTTTCTAAGAGGAACAGTGATGTGTTTGTAAACCGTTGAACTGCGCTTTGCAATGTGGTGGCATGGAAAGAAATAGGTGTTAGCAGCCTTATGCTGGTGATGGCAGACAGGTCTTTCACTATTTTAGGGGAGGGTGACAAAAAACATAAAACAGTGCTCACTGCAAAGTTTTGGGTTCCTTGTCAGAACAACATTTGGAGATGACCTTTTCTTGGAAGAGAAAGGAAAAGAGCAGTCATAAAATGAAGCTCTGGCATGGTCTATTTTTTAACTATTCTTTGAAATAAAATTTTATATGAACTTGAGACTGGAGAACAGACTTCCAGGAGGAGAGGAGTTTGCCTGTGAAAGGTTCCTCCTTGAGCTGCTCCAGATCTGTGACTGGAATAAATTGTTAGAGACCCTATCAGAGTTAATGAATAAGCAGTTAAATGTGAATTGTTGCTCCACTGGAGGAGCTGGTCCTGTTTGCCAGCGACTATTTCTTGAAAACTGCCTGAAGCAAGACTGTAATTGAAAAGAAATCACCTCTCATCAGAAGGTTGAAACACCTAGAAGTTAATTAATTCATCCCAGCTGCCTGGCTGTTGGCATACTGTTGTGGCTTAACCCCACAGTGAAGTTGCTAACCCCGTGGGATGGGGGAGAGAATTGGGAGAGTAGATGTGAGATGGCTTGTGGGGTGAGATAAAGACGATTTGTTAGAGAAAGCAGAACCTGTGCATACAATTAAAGCAAAACAAGGAATTTATTCACTGCTTCCCATGGGCAGGCAGGTGTTCAGCCACCTCCAGGAAAGCAGGACTGCATCATGGTTACTTGGGAAGGCAAAACACCAGTTTATGCCATCATATGGTATAGAAAAGTCCTTTGTCCAGTTTGGGTCAGATGTCCTGGCTGTCTCCTTCCGGCTTCTCATGCCCTTCCAAACCTTCTTGCTGTCAGGGCATGAGAAGCTGAGGAGTCCTTAACTCAGTATAAACACTTCTTAACGGACTGATAGTTTTAGTTATTGCTGTCACCATTATTCTCATCCTAATCTAAGCCACAGGATACACCAGCTACTAAGCAGAAAATCAACTTGATTCCAGCAGAAACCAGGACAGGTATGTATTATGCATTGGAGAAACTGAGGCAGAGTGTTGGGAAGTGGTCTGGTTAGAATCACGTTTGAAATGACAGACGTAACTAGGAGCAGGTATGTGGGTCCCTTCCCTTGCTCACAGCTGATGGCTTCACACATCAAAGTTGAAGAGTGAAGTTTATTTTCTAACACTTAGCAGGGATGAGAGGAAGAAGGTCAAAGTGGAGTGAAATCAGTGTACTTGTAAATGTTCCTCAGTGGAGTCTGATAGCCTTTACTCTTTCTGTGCCCTGCCTGCATATTGGTGCCACCTCTGGCTCTGCCCACTCCTGGGCAGGGCAGCTGTCTCACAAACAGGCAGCATCCGAGGCAGGCATCTGTCCTTGCCAAAACTATTCTGGGGATTTATTCCTTTCCACACAGGGTGGTGGTGGGAATCGGATGCGCCTTTACAACTTGCAATTACATGGTGCCTTTCATCCCAAAGGACTTTTAACAAGTGAGTCTGCAGACTGCAAAGGGATCATTCACCCACCACTGGAAGGCAGCATCCTTTAAACGGAGTTCAGCAGCATTTCCCAACCACTGGGGCCCAAGTGTAGGAAAGAAGGGACTCCTGTGCTGGATTGGCCTTGAGTAGGGACGGGTTGGCAGAATGTGCAAGCTGATGTGGTTTTGAATCCCAGCAGGATACTAGAGCTCTTAAGAAAGAGGACCAAAGAGTCCTCTTAATTTTCCATCACCCCTATCACACCACTTCCTTCAAAGGCATTGTTATGTTGGGTAACTGCATTTCCCCCCTCCTGTGGGGATTGTCATTCCCGCAGCTGAAAGCTCACTTGGACCTGTGCTGTGTCCAAAGAGGAGAACCATGGTTCTGTGGAATCATGAGACCAAAATTATGTTACTGTCTGCATTTGAGATATTTTCCCAGACTTCATATGAAGTAAGGGACCTGTTTCTTGGAGGAATATGGCTTCATATTAATAGACTTAGCTTTACATGTTTGTCTTCTTCCTATATACTCTTTCCTTGCTGAAGTGTACAGTTATGTTACAGATGAGTTTATGGAGCAGTTGTGCATTTGTCACTTTTCTGAGAGCTGCTAATATGATTGAAATTGGCATTTCACCTGTGACGTTTAATTTTTCTGACATTCTTTGAGGCACCTCCCTCCAGTCACTATATTTAGGTGTGCTTCTTTGTTAATACACTTCAGATACCTTTCAAGCCTGGTTGTTTATTTGGCCCCCTCTATTTAAAGGTGATAATGCTTTTGGTGGGAACAGTTCATGTTGGCAGGAGTGTACATGTAGGCACATGTGCATGGGTGAAGAGGCATCCTTGACCAAGGTCTGTGCAAAGTTGCTTGAAACTTGTGTAGGATGAGTTTACCTCCCTTAGGAGCTCATTTAACTCAAATGCAGTGGGGCAATGTGGGCATCTTCAGGTGCTGGAACTGCCTTGTGTTCTGGACAGCTGCATGAGCCAGTGATGAGCTGTGGTGCCTTAGACCATCCCCTGGATGCTGTGAAGTTCCGGCCCTGCATGGCCTGAATTTCTTTACAAGCAGGCAAGATTTGTATGAGTGGAACAGCCCTCCTGGTGATTCCCAAGTCAGGAGGAGTCTGTGTGCACACAGGGATGTGGCCAAGTGACCAGGGAAGCGCCTGTGTACTGGGGAGAACCTGAGGCATGGGAGGGTAGGTAAGTATGTGCAAGTGAGCACGTGTGTTTGACAGAGTACATGTCTGAGCCTGTGTGCTCTGCTGTGGCAGCCCAGTGGGTCTGACTCGGGCCATTCTCCAGCTGTGTAAATACATTGCTTAGCAAATTGAGGGCTCTGGTTAATGATTTCCATTAGCACAGGGCCCATATTAGGCTCCGTTCCGTGAGCGGTGCCCAGCTGTCCGAATGCCATTGGAGTGAACACATGAGCCTTTAATGTCAAGTGTGCATTGTTTGTGCTCTGAGGAGCCTCTGCAGGAGCTGCCCTGGGGTTGCTCACCAGGGGCTGTCAGGCAGGTTTATGGCAAGCTCCCCGGCAACCTGCTGCAGCAGCAGCAACTCTTAACACCCTTCCCTAGTCAAAGCAAAGTCCCAGGCATGGTGTGCCCAAGGAGAAGGGCATGCTGGCAAGGATGCTTGCCCAGACTACAGGCAGGCAGCTGGCCCAAGCGACAGGGTGGCAGGAGCGTGTTCCCGTCTCTGGCAGCTGATTCTATCCGTTTTTCTTCTGGAAATACATCTACAGAGCTTTGCCTTGTGCTACTCATCAGAACCAGACCACCACATTCTGTGATCCCAAATGGTGTCTTGGACTAAGCCAGATCAGGCCTGGTCATCCTTAGGGCTGGATATGAACTCCAATATAAAAATGCTCCTCTGCAAGAAGAGAGTTGAGGGATTTGGAGATTTCTTACCTCCACCAAGGGCAGTACCAGAGGTGCTGCCCTGTCAGTCAGGGAGCAGGTGCATGAGGATGCTGCATTGCTCATGGTTATAAAGGAGTGCACATTGGTCAGGGTGTTGCTATGGATGAGGCAGTCAGGTTACTGCCTCTCTGTTACTGCATGCAGTTGGGCACAGGCCCTTTCTCACTCTGCCTTGTATGCTGCTGAGAGCCAGTGGTCATCTTGTGGCTGCCTGAGAGGTGCCATGATGAAGAGGCAGGATTGGCTGCATTTTGAGCCTCAGTTGCAGCTGCCTGACTACCAGTGAATCTCGGCATCTTCCTGTGCCTTTTCGCATCCCTGACCTTCTACCTCAACCCTTGTTCTGGGTTGAGCTAGAGGATGGTTGAGGATGTCCAGGACATCCTGGCAGTGTCCTGGAAAGGCTCCCTGCCCCACACATTGGCCCCTGGAGAAGACCCAGAGAGAAACCATAGCACAACTTTCCACCCAAAGCCTGGTGAGTTTTGTCGATGACTTTTGTCTGTCCTTTGGACCTGTCTTTCCCCAGCCTCTTCATCTGCTGTCTGCCAAAAATGAACAGATTCAGCTGCCTTCCCTAATCCTGTCTGGCATTTCAAAATGGAGGGGACTGCCAGGTTCTTTGTTCCCATTCCCTCTTGGCACTGGCAGGGGACCTTCTCTGCTCTGGAGAAGGACAAATGTGCTGATTTATTCTGCCCCTTAGCTTTGAATAGGGGTTGCTATGTTACCTTCCAGCTCTGAGGCCTGCCAGAGCATACACCATATATAACCCCACAGCAGGTGGCTATTGAGTAAAGGCCCTTAAATCTGCCTCTCTTGTTTCTTATGCCACTGGCCAAGGTGTCAGGGGGATGTAGCAGGGCATGATTTGCTGGCTGAAACTCCAGGCACAGCTGATGCCAAGCACCATGTTGGCATTTTCCATTCTCAAGTGCCCGTCTTAATTTGCAGAAGAGATACCAACTCAGCAGGAACACGCTGCCCACACTGGCTTTTAGAGGTCTTTTCTGACATGAAGGCTGCTGCCCCGTGGGGCTGGGCTGTGACCAAGAGCCTGGAGACAAGAGGCTTGCAGTTCCTGCTGCAGTTACTGCAGCACTCAGGGCCTGGTTTGGACACTTTCTTAGCTCACTCTAGTTTGCTCTGTGTGTTTGGGTGAGACAAACCATCTGAGCACTTTTTTGGGGATATTTGTGTGTTGTTGTCTTGTAATGACAGGTTAAAACCCAGGCAGAGGAGTGATGGAGGCATTAAAACATCACCTTGGCGTGCTGTTAGGTGGCTGCAGCTGTGTGATAGACCCTGAATCTGAAGTGCTAAATGAACCTCTGTCTTCTGTGAGACAGTAGAGTTGGTAATTATTCCTAAAAAGCCTAGTTCTTTGAGGAACAGTCCCACAGTGCAGGCTAAGCAAAGGAGACCCTGGATCTAGTTAGGAAAGGCCTAGAAAAGGAACAGGGAGTCACATAATACCAGAGCCCAGTCTGAATCACACAGAATGTTAAGAGCTCAACCCATCAGACCAGGCTGCTCAAGGCCTTATCCAGCCTCACCTTGAACACTGCCAGGGTTGGGGTATTCATAACTTCCCTAGGCAACCTGTTGCAGTGTCTCACCACCCTCACAGGAAAGAATTTCTTCGTAATATCCAGACTAAATTTCACCTCTTCCAATTTGTACCCATAACTCCTTATCCTGTCACTACAGTTCTTGAGGAAGAGTCTCTCTCTGGCTTCCCTGTAGACCCTTTCCAGACACTGGAAGGTTCCTGTGAGGTCTCCATACTACCTTTTTTCCCCTCCAGGCTGAAGAGCTCCAACTTTCTCAGCCTGTCTTCATTGGGGAGGTGCCCCAGGCCTCTTAACAACTTCATGTCTTCCTCTGGACTTGCTCCAACAATTTCCTATCCTTCTTCTGTTGGGGACTCCACAGCTGGATACAGTACTCAGGTGGGGTCTCACCAAGAGCAGAGTAGAGGAGGAGAATCATTTCCTTTGACCTGCAGGCCATTCTGCTTTTGATGCAGCCCAGGATTCCATTGGCTTTCTGAACTGTGACTGCACATGGCCAGGTCACGTTGAGTTTTTCATCAACCACCACCCCCAAGTCCTTTTCTGCAGGGCTGCTCTCCATCACTTCTTTGACCAGCCTGTCGGTTTTTGGATTTTTTCTAACCTCTATGAAAATAGTGCTAAAGCCCTTCCCAAGAATAATCGAAGTGAGATGAGAGTAGGGGACATTTACATGAGTTTCTGAGCTGCTGAACTTCCCACATATTCCTTGGGAATGAGCGCTACAGAATGATGATTAAACACTCTCCTGGACCTTAAAGCAGCGAGACCTCCTCTCCCAGCCAAAAAGTATCAATGAAGTAGCTGTCTCACTTGTGCTTCTGCTTGCGTAGGGAAAGAAACAAACCAAAGTTCCTGAAAAGTAAAAGGAAAGCTCTTCGCATTTAACAGAATGGAATAACTTTTTCGGCACCATAATTCCTCTGGGATCCACATATCCCAGCACAGCCTAGTGGAAAACAGCATTTCTGTGCAGGGAGTGCAGGGAGTACATGGCTATTTCTGGCCTCCTTACTCTGGACCTGCTCTGGCCATGCTCTGAACACTGGGAGTGAAAAGGGAGAGAATGGTCTTTACTGGCCATGGTAGAAACCAGTCTGTCAGGCCTTGGGGGTGGGACCTTTTCCTCCAAGCGTCTCTCAGCCATTTCCATCAAACTGTGGAGTCTGGAATCAAAACCCTGGAGAGTTTCAGCATGCCTGGGACTTTAAGAAAGAGTGGTTTGAAAATCCTTATTGGAGAGCTGTTGAAAAATGGGCTGAAGAATGCATTTCCAGAGATGACTTGGTTTGTCTCCATGCTCCAAAAGTGTATTAGATCTTACTTCAAGGCCAAGTGAATTTAGCTTTTCCATGTGATACCTTTTGGTAATGATGCTTTTCTGACTCTGGTACTCTAAATGCATCATGAGTATCCTGTTTCACTTAGTGGCTGCAGGTCACTAGTCATGTGGATCCTAGGGACCTCAGTCCTGGAGGAAGGGAGGTGTGCCTGCCTTTTATCTTGAAGGGTAAGAGCAAAGATGTGAGCAACGTTCTTCCACTGCCTATGTTAGTGCCATTTGCTGCAGGTGCAAGCATGACCGCCCATTCAAGGAGGTGCAGTTGTATCAGAGAGGGGGATGATAAAGCACTCAAGGCAAGAACTTCACTGTTTGCAGCTGATATGAGCACTGACTTCATGCCTCTTCTTGTTCCCCTGCAGAGCACCAACGGAGGCCGCCCGCCACCCCACTTTATGTATGACCCCTCCACTTTTGCCTTCCGTTCCCTCAGCACCTTGAAGCCGCTGAGCCCGATAGCTCCGGTGGAAGAACCGTCATGTGCCTACTGAAAGAGTTTCTCCAAAAAACCTCAGGAACTATCAACCAGTGTCCTGCCTGGCGGGGAGAAGGGGGAGGTGGTGATACGCAGGGGGAGGGGTGGAAGAAGAACGAGCAGTGGCACATCTTTACAATGCAGCTGCTCTGGCAGGAGGAAACGAATGGCTTGGTAGCAGAGCCTGTTCTCAGACCACTGAAGGATCCGAGCAGTGGCAAAGGGAGTGAGTTTTGTCTTTCAGGGCAAAGCAAACCAGTCAGGTCCACAAACTGCAAGAACTGCCACCGAGGTAATGTCAAACAGGAGTATGGTAGTAACTGAAGATACCCAGGAGGTGTTCAGGTGTTAGTATGACCTGCATGGCAGCAGGGTTGAGTAATTAAGCTGTGAAACCAAACCCCCACCGTTAGTTTCTCAAGGATTTCTGGGTTTGCAGTGCTTTGTTACAGACCTGACACTTCTCCCTCTCAGAAGTGAGCTCAGGATTGGAAAAAGAGGCTATACAGACCTGCTTGCAAAACAAGAAATCCCTTTCTGAGATTGTTATAATTGCATTGACATCAAGCTCTGTTAAGTGGAAAACCCTAGGACAGGGAGGTGTGTGGAGGAGTAACTGGCTAGAGCTGTGTATTGCAGATGATCTGCTGGCAGTTCAGTGATACTGTCCAAAAAGAGATTGAAATGGGAGACTGAGACATCCATATGTAGATCTGGGGTTAGAATTAAATTCTAGAATTGGAAGGTCTGTGTTGCGCCATCCACGAAAACACAGCACCCACCTTCAGTCCTCTCAGCATCATCAAAGAGAAGAACTTGGGCGTGACCCTGTGCTCATGGATCTTCTCTCTGCTGAGGCAGTGTGTGTTCTGGGGTATGTAACACTTCTCCATAGTATTGTTCCACCACACGATGGTGAAGATAACTGGTACCACCAAACTCAAACCAATTTAATGTCCTCAGCAAGCTTTTCACTCCCCTTGTTTAGGCTAGCTGTTAAATTCAGGCATACTCTTCTGGTATCAGTGGAACAATATTCCCAGATGAAGCAAGGAATGGGAAAAAGCATTCCATTTTGTGGATGTTGGTGGAAGAAACAGGAGGGGAGTTTGAGTCAAGGTGGGGAACATTTCTCTATAGACAGTTCTGAGGCTGTTGGCACCATGCTAGGCCTTGCTACCACTGATGTTTGATTGGGATCTGTCCTCGAGGCATGTGAATGTTTTGTGCCACGAGGCAGGAGTTAATAGAACAAGCTCTTGCCTCTCCTGTTGAGGCAGAGGAACAAGGCCTTTCCTCTTGCTGCACCTGGTGGAGAGAGTAACCTCTTTGTGTAGGCATTCCCCACCATGAGCCTGTATCTGAGTGCAAGGGGAAGCAAGTAGTTTACTGTTTGTGCAGATCAAGAGGAGCAACTGTGAGTAATACAAAATAATTTTTTGTTTTTTCAATCTGCCTCAGTGTAGAGTCTTCGATGCTGCTCTTTGGTTGAGACCAATGGTCAGTCCAGCTGTCAGTAGGAGGCTGACAGATGCAGTGAACTGGTCCGGGCCCTTCACTGACACCCCTGGGGAAAGTCCAAAGGCTGTAGGCTTGGGGACCAGAATCCCTTACCCCACCCCCTTCTCTAACTCCTGTCATTCAGGCAGGCAGAGCAGCTGGGCAAGGTGGTGAGGGGATGTGTGTGTCCTGATGCTGTCCCAGCTCTGCCTGCTCTTTGGCTCCAGACTGTTACAGCTGGGCCACCCCCTGCACCAGCACCACCTCCAAGAGGACACTTGTATGTACTGGTAAGGGACCTCTGGCAGACCGTCATGGTTCCCTGCAAGTCCCCATTTCCAAGAGAGCCATTCCTCTGCTGATTCCTCCTGCCCCTGCAGAAATTCTGCTTGTCTTGTTTTGATGGCACACCTCAGCTTTTAAACTGCTGCCAGATCAAGCCGACCAGTGCAGGACAGGAAGCATTGCTCCTTTGGACCAAATCCCTGTGCTCAGGAGATGGGATAGCCATGGCCTGGTACCCATCTGAGAGGCACCTTCCTTGTGCAAATGGCTGGGCTGGCAGCCCCTGCATGCCCTGCAGCTCAGGCTTTGCTCAGCAAGAGCTGCCAAGGTGCTGGGGCCCTGAGGTGTGTTCCTGCCAGCCAGCAGGTGGGGCAGGCTGCCTTGTCCCAGGTGGGAGCAGGGAACAGGGATGTCCTGCCGATATCATTGCCTTTTACTACTTTTGTAACTTTTCTCTGTCTTTTCTTTTTCAATCAGAAGAAAAAATAAATAAAAAAATTAAAAACCCCACAGTGAAATAAAGTGTAACAGCTGCTGTATTCACACCTCTGGTGGGTCCCCTGCAATGCCATCTTCTGGGTGTTTGTGGGCAGGGGTATGGAAGGGGTGGAGTAGAGTGAGCTGTGACACAGTGCAGCCAGTCCCAAGCACTCTGCAATGCAAGAAGGCCATGCCTGCAAGCCAAGTGGCTCTGAAAAGGAAGAGCTTTTCCAAAATGAGTGCCAGGTTGTATGTGCCTCTGCCGCATTTGAGATATGGTGTACTGGTACGGTGTATTGTCCCTCGCTGAAAGGGTGCTTTGGCTTTCGAGTGACTTGCCTATTGCTTGGGCAAGTCAAATGTAGCCTGACTGGAGGTTTCCAGCCCCACCCAAAACAGAAAAATGGGTAAGTACCCAAATGGCCTTTGGCTTGTAATTTTAACTTCAGGAAGTCTTGCATATCTGTCCTGAGATTCTCCACTACCCTTTTGTTTACAGTCAGAGCACTTTTCCTTCTCCCTAATTTTGCTATAGTTCACCTCTTCCTCTGGATTTGGCTCTAAATACTCCATCTTGGGTACTTGTAATGTGCATTTCCCACTCCTTGTTAACCATTTGAGCTAATTCCTGTCTCTCCCTGCCTCCCCCTCCCCCCCCCCAACTTGGTATCTTCACCAGCATCTCACAAGGCTGTTACCTATGTCCCCTTTTCCAAGGCCTCCTGAGAGATATTAGTATAAATTCCCTTTGCAGTCCTACTTAGATTCATTCCCAGGAGGCCTTTTCCATTCTTCCCTCCAAGCTCTGATCTCCTCTAGGCTTCTTGCCATCTCTCTTATCTTGAAATCCTCCCCTCTCTGTCAGCTGCAGCTTGTTAATTGGCCTTGGCCAATTTTCCAAGGGTTGTACGGTGACTTGCTGGTTCCCCCGAGCCCCTGCTCTTGGACATCCCTTACAGAATGCTTTTCTCTGGGATGTTTCTTCCAGCACAGCCTCATCCCCTAGTGCACCCACCCTTGGGGCCCCAGATGCCGTTCAAAGCCACTGTGGTGGCTATGACTGCACAAACCCTGATCATCTGTAGGCCTCTGCCAGGTCCATCCTGTTGTATTTTGTCTGTTCAGAGGGAGGGATGCATTGACCTTGTATCTGCTGGGCTGGAGGTATGGACACCTAGCGCTCCAAAGCCAGGGTACAGCTGCTGAAGGGCGGGAAGCTGGCACACAGCTCGGCATTGCACAGCCAGCCCATTGACCAGGCTGAGCTGGGGGTAGAGCTGCTGCTGCTGCCCCCGGGACTGTTGTCTGGGCCCCCAGCATGTGTCTGGATTTAGTTTAATCGTGCCCACCCATCATCTCTCCCTGCAAGCTGGGCCTCTGGGTTAACAACAAAACAGGGCAATTTTTGTGGTGAAACATGGTGATAAACTGCAATATGGTAACAACTCTGAAGCTCAAAGAAGGCAGGTTAGAGGGATTAATGAAGATCTTGCAAGGTACTTTTCAGCTGTGGTTACCAGTGTTACTGACAAAGGAGAGTGAAGTTGTTGGCCTCCTTTGGATGCCAGACTCTGGCATGTGGGAACAGTTTCCCAAAGCCCACTGCAGGAGATACCAGCAGAAACCAGGGAAACGAGAGCCAAGCTCTGGTCTTTGAGCCATGGTCCTTGCCATAACCACTGCCCCGCGTTGCTGCCTCTGGCATCCATCAGTGCAGGGCTGTTCACCTCTGTGGCTTCCAAAGCAGGTTGTGCAAACACCTCCTCCTCTGCCAGAGCGGGCAGGGATGCCGGCTGAGGTCTGAGCAAGGCACTGGGAGCACTGTCAGCTTGATGTGGGTCCCTCAGGACCTCTATCCCTGGGGCCCCTGGCTTCCCACCAGGTTTGGGTCCTGCCTCACCAGGGTAGCCTGTAACTTCTAAGCTGAGTCCTTTCTCTGCTCGGAGCCATCTTGCTTGGAGATGTGCAGGTGTTTTCCTTCAGAGCAGGAAACACCCTGTGAGGAGAGCAGGGCTGCTGTGCCAAAGTGCAGCTCAGCTGTGTTAACCATCTGCAGGAGGGTGAATGGGGACAAGCGGCTGTTTGAAGAGCTTGGCTACGGCTTCTCTACCATTTAAGCAGGACCATTTAAGCTAATACTGCTCTCCAATTAAAGTAAATTAATTAGGTTAATTCTATGGCCTTTTAAAAATATCAAAGGAACCAAGGTCAGAGCAGTGGCAAAATGGGTTGTTACATGTGTACCCTGAGCCTCGGTGAGTCCCTTTGCAGCCAGCACACGGGATCGTCTCTTTGTGTTGTTCAAACATTTTCTGACATATACATGTGTACATGCATGCACACATGTGAGATATATGTATATATATATATATATGTATATTTTTGTCTCACTGTGTCTCATTTATGGAGAAATCTGTCTTCTGACAGTCACCCACGAGCAGGGTGCCCTCTGCTCACCTGGGTCAGTCTGACAGGGCTCTATGTGAAGCCCATGTGTGGCACACTCCCCACCTCTGTGCTGCAAAGTGCAGTGGTGCTTGGAAAACCCACCCACCTCCCTGTTTCCAGCTGCATGCTGAGTGTTGACCCATCTGCCTACTTATGGGATTGACTTGGAAAATGGGCAAAACTGGCAGTGCTGCTGGGGCCATGGTTCTTACCCCAGGCTCATGGAGGCCACCGAAACACGGCACAGGAAAAACTGAGAAGCAGAATTTCCAGTTGGACAGACCATCTCATTCAAACAACTTTGGGCTTTCCCTTGCTCTTCCCGAAGCTGCATAGCATGTTGTGGCAAGGTGTGGGGTGGAAGGGTGCATGTCAAGTTAGGATTGAGTGGGGTATGTGCTGATACAGTGTGGGTGTTTGGACACAGTGCATTTATAGTGGCATTCATGTACCTGTGGTGTTTGTACTTATTGGAATATTAGTTATATTTTAATCAGAAGGATGTATTGGAGGAGTGAAGATAAAGGGCCATGCATGCAAATGTGGTTCTGGAAGGATGGATGCTGGTGGATGTGCATCTGGAGCATGGGCAGAAGAGCCTGAGCAGGGGAGGGGCAGGAATGAGGCTGTGTGTCCACAGGTGTCTGCAGGCAGTGATGCATGGAGGACATACAGATGGGTTATATATGCCAAGGCAAGGGTGGTATTTCTTTCCTGTTTCTGCAGTCTCATCCATTATGGTTATAACTGGCAGACTTTTGCAGTGCATCACACCAGTAATGATTGGAAAAGAGAAGAAGAATTTACAAACGCCTGATCTGTGCCCTTGAGGCACTTGGGAGCTTTCACCATTGAATTAAAAAGAAGCAGGCACCTGGACACCAGTGACTCAAGACAAAGTGATCTCAATACAAATTAGAGTGTGATTGTATTCTGTTGCTTCTCAGACGAGAACTTTGGGGACATCAAAGAAAAGTAGCAGGTGGCAGGTTCAAAGCAAACAACCAGAGGCAGATCTGCACAGAGTGTGGGGTTGCACTGGGGAACCCTGTGCCACAGGATGCTGTGGCTGCATGGTATTTACACAGCTACAGACTTGAGAAGAAAGAAAAAAAAAAGATTACTCCCTAGCAAACTACATGCACAAATGCCACCTCTGGTTGAGGAGGGTGGTGACAGAGGGGCATTTTCTGGGGTGGTTACTATGTGCCAGTCCCATCTCTGCCCCATCCTCAGTGGCAGGGTCTGCTCCTGCCAGGGTTCCTGGTGGGCCAGTAGCTCCAAAAAGGCACATACACCACCGACCAGCCTTGGCATGCCAGCACTGCCTTTACAATTCCAGGAATTTCTCCATGGGGAGGCCTCAGGGGTGATTTGGCCCTCATGTGTTTGATGGTGAGGGCAGGGATGACCCCATTCTCTTACTGTGCTGCTCCTCGGGGAGTGCTTGAAACCTGAGCCACTCACTGATCCATCTGCATGGCTGCAATGGGCATCCTACAGATCCTCTCTGCCCTCAGTGTGTGGGTGCTGGGGCCTGCTAGGAGAACCCTGGCTCATCAGGGCTGACTGGCATCCATCACGTCCCCTGGCCCAGCCAGGCTCAGCCTGAATCATCCATGGTCGCAGTGTACGGAGGTTGGCCACAAAGGCACAGCTCAGTCTCGCGTTTCTGAAGTGTGTGAGGTCTGTCCTGAGTGGCAGGCCAGTGTTTATGTGTCAGAGGAACAAAGTGAGTTTGGTTTGAGCACTGCTGCAGGCTTATGATGGGTGTGTTATGCATGGAATTATCTTTTGAAATTTGAGAACATGTTGGGAAAGCAAGGACAAGCATCCTCCAGTGATGGGTAACCCTCACGTGGTAAACCTCAACCCAGCAAGCCAAAGAGGATGCAGCTGAAGCAGCAAGGCTCTGCAGAAGTAACATCAGCGATGATGAGAACATTCAAACTTGTTGGTATCGCACCGTTTCCTGAGCTAGATTTCAGTGGGCTTATTCAAGCAAAGGTGTGAGGAAACAGAAGTGGTGGATGCTTTGAGAGATCACTCTGGCTGTAGCTGCACGCCAGCCTGGCAGGGCCTGACCACATGTTTCAGTAAACCTGGGGCAGGATGTGCAGGCAGCTCCAGACACATGAGGAGCCCAAAGACCTGTTTGCTTTTGTGGCTGCTCACATCAGTGCCTGCTGTAATAACAGCTGGGTCTGTTAGTAGGTTGGCCAGAACTGATTGCAAGTTCCTATCTGATGTGCTCACAGCAGAGCACAGCTCATAGCTCCGAGGCTGGGTGAGTGGAGGAACTGAAAGTGCCGTGGGAGCTGGATGCCAAATAGGGAGGTGAATGGAGACAACAAAGCTCCTTTGAAAGGAACGTGGTTGCCATCTGCAATGGGAGGAAAATTGCTTTCTACCAAAGGGTCCCCTAGGAGCAATACCTACCTTGCCCTGGCATGTCCTGCAGACACTCCAAGGCAGGCTGGGCAGCATCTGTCCTTGGTCTAGTGGCCTGGGAATGTGCTGGCAGGCTACAGCAGAGGGTGTCACAGGGTGTCCCCCACTGATGATGAGAATTGCTGGTGTGAGACCTGTCCTGATGTGCGTACAGCTCTCCTGTTTGTGCCCTCCTGCAAGTGTTTGAAGCATCTTTACTAAGCTTTTCCAAAATAGGTTGCCAAAATGTTCTACCCTGGGTGGTTTCTTTGCCAGTGAGTGACATTTGGCAATATGTTGGTCAGGGTCTTGCCCAAGGGCAGACTGCTCAGCAAACCTTGGTAGTGCCACTGAGCCAAACACATCAGGGCCAAACCTCAGTCATACACAACTCTTGTGAAGCCTGAAAGCCTTTTCCAGATCTTTGCCATAGAGCCTCCAGAGGCCCTGTTTTGGACAGAGATGTTTTGTCCTTTCTTGGTTTTAAACAGTTCCCCAAAATAAACTCTCTGCTATTCACCAGCATTGTTTTCTTTCTGCTGTTGAATGCTGATAAATAATCAGACCCATTATATTGTATTCATATCTGCCCTGGTAGCAAATAATTACTACAATTACTACCTAATCAAAATGCTTCTGTTTCTCCTGGTGTCATTAGCATGTCCCAAACACTTTGTTCTTGTGGTTTAAGGTGCAGTAATAAATAGTCCAAGTGCAACACCCGGTTGACAGAGCTTCCCAGCACAGCAAGCTTCCCAGCCATGATTGCCTCTGAGGTGCTGCTAATTTTCAATCACGGTGTCAGATCCTCTTCTACCGCAGGGAGAGCAACTGCTTAGGCTGTGATTTACCCAATTTATTCCGGTAATAACTGGGCTGGCTGTGTGGCCATCTGTCTGCTTTCTGTGCTCCTCCTGCCCCCCAGCCTCCACCAGCACACGGACTGAGCCGTGCCTCTGCCCTAGCGGCAGCAGAGGGAGGGCAGCGCCTTGCCCAGGCCATGGAGCAGGGCTGTGTCCATTGAGAAGGGAACAAATGTTCCTTCCTCTCTCTGCCGACCTCTGGGTGCCAGGGTTGCCAGCAGTGGGGCCTGCTGCAGGTATTTCCACCAGGCAGGGCAGGAATTATCCCTTTTCAGATAGAGCAGGGTGGATTATCAAGGGTTTAGCAGCACTTGGGCCCAAGGGAGGGGAGCTATGATCAGTTTGTGAGGGGGAAACCGAGGTAGGGAGCAGCTGAGGCAAAGACTCAACATAAAGATAGAGGAAAGATACACATTAGCCTGAAACTAAGTCCACAGGTATGAAAACCATCGTGGTCATAGGGCTCTGTGAAGAAAAAGTTTGTATTGACTGGATCATTATAAAGCCTCTAATTGAGGAGCAGAGTCCTCTCTGCCCTGTGTAATGTTACTCAAACAGACCTGCACACAACTCCTACACAGCAGATGTCAGCCAGGTTACAGCCCTAGATCAACAGTCATTCAGGATCAGTATTGCTTGAAACCACTGGGTAAAATCAAATATAAATAGAGCAGAGAGCATTTGAAGCAATTAAAGTCTCAGGGGAGATTCAGTCCCCGTAACGAAGCCAAGGAAAGGGGAGATGATGCATCATGTCTGTAATGCAGCGAGGACATGCAGAAGCTGGATTACTCAGAAAACTTGGAGCAGCACGTATGGTTCCTATTAAATCACCTGACCTTTCCATCTCCAGTGGTATTTCTGGGGCTTTCATTACTGTAGTGCTCTACAAACTGTAGCCTTATGATTGCCCCTGGGAGACAGCACAATATTTGAAGTAAATAGGCTTTTACTTGTGCACACCAAAATACTGAATTTATGGCTATTTTTGAACCCCACTGGTACTGCACAGAGGAGAGATCCTCCCTGTGGAGCTGAAATGCAGAACCGAGTAAGCAAAGAGTTTAGGTCCTTAGAGAAATTGTTGGTTGCATGAAGACTTTCAGCTGTGGCTGAAATGGAAAGGGAAGCAGGTGGCAGAAGTGTCAGCACTAACCGGAGTTCTTGAGGTAGGTACTGCAGAGTGGTTAACCACCACAGTTGATCCCACGTGACTGGGATCATCTGAAGCACCAGTTAAAAGAAGAACATGTTCTATAATTTGTGGCCATGGGAATCCAATCTCTTTGTGCCTTGGCCCATAGGCAGTGCTGTCTAAACACCACAAACAAGATACTCAGCGAAGCTTCACGCTTCCCATTGCTCCCTCAGTGAGCTTTGTCCGTGTGCCAAAGGATGTTACGGCTGTTTTTCAGGAGAGTGGGGAGCTGGGGCAGCTGAGTGGCTTTGCCCAGTGCTGGGTTGGGCTACAGGAACCAGGACTACAGCCCTGTCCAGGGTGTGCAGGATGAGACCTGCGAGTCCCTCTGGACCTCTCCAGCCCTGCTCATGAGGGTATGCTGCTCCATCAAGCTCCTACATTCTGCACTCAGGACTTCAGGGTAGCTCACCAAAGGCACCTCCTGGTGCTGAGCTGGAGATGCTGCCCAGGGCTTCCTGCATGACCAGGCCTTTGCTCTGTGAGTGATGCTGCTGCTCTGTGGAGGTGAGGCTGGCCAGGGCTCGTTGCAGTGTGTCTGGAAATGCTCTGGACATGAACCAGAGATTTGGGCTTCTCAGCTGGGGTCATCTGCTGCATGGTTTCTTGCCACTGTAAGAGGCTGGGTACCATAAACTGGGTAACTCCTTATCTCACCTTCCCATGGCATCTTGCAGCTGCCTGGCAAAGCTTTAGCTCTTTCCTTACAATAGTCACTCAGAAATTAATCTTCTAAGATCTCTTCAGGCTGGAAACTCCCATCAGGCTTTGGAGATGCTAGCATTGCTTCTGCCTGATGGCTGAACTCACGGGTGGCCTGGCCTTGACAATCCTACATCAACCAGGAGAACAACACCTTTTGTCCTGGTGCTGGCACTGCCAAACAATTCACCTACTGCAAAGGAGCAGTATTTATCTTCTCTGTGAGAAATTAAAAGTTTCTTGATCTCTGAATCACTCTGTTGCTTCCCTTTGTGTCAGGTAAATAATTTGGGCTTCCTGGGCTTGTGACAGAAAGAGCAGGGATGGAAATAAACAGGGTGTAGTTCAAGTCATCTTTTCATGTCACAGACTTGTCTGGGCCAGGCTGTTGAGGATGTGCAGCTTTGGTGGAGACTCCCTTCCATTTCTCTTCCATGCTGTGTCCAGGTGTCCCACCACAGCTGCCAGCACAGATTTGCCCCTGTACCTGTGCACAGCAGAAAGACCCTGAGACCAATGTCAGGAAGATGGGGATGTGCCTGAGCTGATCCAACCCTGAACCCAAGATGTCCCTTGAAGATGGTGGAACATGTGGAGCTGCCTTCCAGTCAGCAGATGCCCATGGGGTCTGCAGGCAACATGAACTCTGGCTTCTCTGGGACTTACCTGGAGCAGCCACTTTGCTGGTTCTGGGGCAAAATAGGGGTGAGCAGGAGGGTGGCACTGGCCAGGCTGACAAACTGCTCTTCCCATTGTGTAATTAGGTCCTGAAGAGGAAAAGCAAACAGCAATGATCTGCTTGATTTCTCTTTTCTTGTTCTTCCTTTGATAAGCCAAGAGAAAATGGCAGCAGGGACCCATTTGGAGCTCAGGGGCGTGCAGCAAAGAAGTGCCTGCAGCCAAAAGCAGGGCTGGTAGTGCCTCAGAGGAAGAAGAGTTTCTTCTCCCTGTGGGTTTATAAATTCTTGGCTTACAAAACAGGAGGACAAAGTGCATTGCTAAAACGGCATCATGCTTAATGTCTGGGTCAGAGAAGCTCCAGCTGAGCCCAGGCAGCCCCTTCCACTTGCCTACCCCTTGAGAGCCGGCCAGCAGCCAGGGGCCAGGCTGGCACCTCAGCCCCGGCACTGACGGGAAGGGGAAGGAACCGTGGGAAAGCCCAGCTCTGGCTGCTGCTGGCAGCCTGGCAGCAGTTGCAGTCTGGAGAATACTTCTCTGCCCACGTGCCCTGCCCACCCTGCCATGGCCTGCCTCAGCTGTGTGAAGGCAGCAGCAACTGGCTGGGCTGTCCTGATGGACCGGGCTGGTGGATGAACCAGCCAGCCCAAGTGCTGACTGCTGGACGTGAGGAGCAGCTACAGAGCAGTGGTGGGAACTGCAGCTGGGCAATCCCAACACTGTGCTAACCCCATGGAGCATGAGCAGGTCCCCATTGCCTGTGGGTGTTGCACGGGCACACAGAGCACAGCTCTGCCCCATCCTCTGCCAAGGCAGTGCCTGGCACTGCTGGGTCTGTCCCCAGGGGTGATAATGAAAAGGCCCCCCTCACCTTCTCCCTTGTCTGGGGCACCCTGCACCCTGCCATAAAAGCAGCCTTTCCCCATGTGCCCCTGCACCTTGCCATTTGTTACACTGCAAGGGTCAAAGGTGAGCCTGCCACTTTCAGGGATTTTGGGATGTGATGCTGCGTAGTCAGTGGGTTGGCTGAGAGAACAGCAGCACTAGGGAGACTGCAAATCTCCCGTGGTACGGTGGCCTATGTGCAATAAAAACCTAGCTGTTCATTTTGGTCAAAGCAAACAGAACTCTTTGGAAAAGCCTGCCTTAAGAGGACATGCTGTTCCCAGAGCATCCTACAGCCCCCTGATGATCCTGCTGTTGGTGTCAGTGCACACAGTCAACTGCTACAGTATTAGCAACCCCAGAGACTACAAAAGCTCAAAGAAGGCCTCAAATCTCGCAGCACTGGCTTTAAAAATAGATTAAAAACTGTGCAGTTTGAACTCTGGTTACTCTGGTTTTGAAAACTTGGATTTAGCTGGTCTGCATTTTCAGGTACCCTTTGCATTGCAATGGCAAGGTCACAATAATTACAGCAGAGAAGGGAGTTTATTTCTTGAAGGATATTGAGATTATAATATATTTATATTTAGAGGGAGGGGGCTTTAACAGTTCTCTAGGCTCTGAGTCTATTAAAAATTGCAACAGCCCCTGACAGGATAATAGATCAACCTCAGACCAATTTGTCTCTTTGATTTCTGATTACCTGCTCTAAATGAGCAAGTAGTGGACTTGCCTTTTCAAGGAAATCTGCATGTTTGCAGATGTGCTGACAAAGCATCATTTGCACTGGAAACACTGGCAAGGAGGAGGGAGAAAGTGAAGTGAATCTCAATGCCCAGGAAAGCATGAAGTCAGGCTGATAAATATTCATGGTGGTGAAACAGCTACTTGGCAATAAGGGGCAATAACTGCTGAGGCAATTGCAGTGCAGTAAAGGCCAGTAAGAAAAAGTGATGTCATGCATGTCTCTGCTTGGCCAAAGTGTGCCACTCCCTGCAGAAAATAGCAAAGAACTGTAGAAACAAAATATGTTCATGTTTCAGCTGGAAACTGAGGCAATAATCACTATGGTGAAGTGGCAACCAAGGTTTTGGTGAGACATTTAATTTATTCTCCAGAGGAAGACTCTGCCACACATCGGCTGGGGAGGCTGGAAGCTGGGACACAAAGTGAACATTGGCTGCTTCTTTATGTGCTCCAGCCTCTGGGGATGGAGCAAACTTAGAGGGAGGCCCTGAGGCTGTGTTCCAGAAGACCCACAGCCTTGTATGGTATGGTGCTTTCTCCTCTCCTAGCTCCTCCATATCAAACTGGAGAGTGAGCATCATGGAAAAATATACAGGTTTTAGAGGCCGATGTAATGGTTGTGTGTGGGGAGGAACAGTGCAACTGAAGATGGGGAAATCTTCTCAAAATCCTTGCATTTTTGGCCAGACTCACTGTGAAAGTGATAACCAGGGAGAGAGGCTTGCAAGTCCCTGGTGCCATGGTTTTGCTCCTGATTTTGCAGGCACCTACTGCTGCACAGCAATCCCTGTGCCAGTGCTGTTTCTTGCTGGGCATCCTCAAAAGCAAAGCCCCTACAATTGCCAGCCTCTAGCAGTGCTGCCACTTGTCCCAAATTTCTGCTGAGCGACCCATGGAAGCTGCCAATGCTCCACCCCTGAGACAGCCACCCTTCACAGGGAAGATGGGGTCAGGTTCTATCAATACTTGTGGAACAGTTTGGGGTGAATTATAGAAATATAATGATTCCTTTGATTCTGGGGAAGATTTCCCAAACCTCCTCACTGATCCAGTCTGACTTCAACTCCACTTCTGCCTGTCAATCAGCACCAGGCTGCTGCTGACAGTGGGGTGACAGGGCTTGCCAGCGTTGCCGCTCAGGTTAAAAAAGAAAATCAGACTCTTTAAAAAGAAAAATATCCAAAGAAGAAGACCAAAAAGAGCACCCAGCAGCCCATGTTTGACTTGTTATGAATTGCTTTTGAAGGTTTGCATAAGGACACAAATTGCTTTTGTTTGTTTGCATAAGGACAGAAGTACCTACCTTTAACAATGCTGCAGGAAAAAAAACACTGTACCCCAAGTTTGGGGTGCTCTGGAGGGCAGCCATGCAGGAATTGTGATTAAGTGTTTTGGGCCATGCCTTTCACTTCAGCCTGCCAGATAAATATTTACAGCTGACCACGGAGAAGCAGGGGGTGGGGGGAAGGAGAGGAGAGACATCTGTAAATTCTTTGGAGCCTTGCTGAGTTTTAATTTTAATTTAGTTCTTTTTTGTTGTTGTTTTTCCATCCACACATCATTGTCTCTTTCTCTCAACCCACAGACAGCTAAGGAAAAGAGTTTTGAGAGAAAGAGGTTATTTCTAAAACCTCAGGAGACAGATCCTGCTTGCAGTGACCGTGACATAAAATCTGGAGCTGTGATAAACCAGTGCTGCAGAGAGCAGACCACAACCTTTGGTTTACTAACTGGCATAAATCTAATGTAACATTATTGATCTCTGTGGATTTACTCTCAGCCTCACTGCCTCCTCCCTTGTTTTCTTCACAGCTCGCCTTATCCATGCGAAGCCACTGCCTCTGTGGCTGCAGTATACCAGTAAATTGCAGTGTTACACCCACTTCTCAATGGTGTAAATGATTCCCTCCGTTTGGCCTCTGTTCTCAAAAGAAAGCAATTCTCTGTGCCCAGTGGGAAAGCATCAGCCTCAGCATCTGCCAGAGCATCTCCTCCCAGTGTTCCCAGCCTGCCAAGGTGTCCACAGCTGATCCCTCCAAAGAGGGGCAGCCTAGGATGACATATAAATGAGGGCCCTCAACCCTGGGGGCTCTGTGCATCTTGATCTATGAGCATAAATGTCCTGCTCAGAAACACATGCAGGGAGCTGTAGCTGTAAAAGCCACTGCACCACCCTGTAATCCAGCCCAGATGTGCCTCTCCTTTGACGGCACACTCCAAGTTGAGGCAGGCAGGGATACAAAGCATTGCTGAGGTTCCCTCACCCCAATGAAAAGTGACCCTTGCAGAGGTCCAGAGCATGAAGGCTGGCGGGGACGATTGATTTTGGGATGGGGATTGGAGCATGAGTCAGCTGATGCTGGCCCTGATGCACAAGCCGGGAGGTCGGCTCTCCCTGAGAGTCAAACACGAACGTGGGCAGTGCAAACGCTGCTCTTGCTTGAGCTCTCAAAGCTTGGTGCAGAGACCGTGCAGGCAGCTGAGCCTCCAGTGATGTGGTGGGGCTGCTCACCTCCTTAAAGGCTTCAGACTTGAGAAACAGAGGCCAAGTAATGAGACTGTGGTGGGAGGAATTCAATACTGATCCATTTGGGAGAACAGGAGAAAGAGTTTATGTTTTGTTGTAGGTCATATTTGCAAGTGAGCTACCAGGATCTCCTCATCCCCATGTGGTAGCAGCTTGCACTTGCGGCTTATCCCTGCTCTCATCGGTGACCTTCTGAGTAGCCAAAAAAGTAGCATTTCAAAAAAACTCACGCGATGGCTGCAAAGTCATCTGGGAAGTTACTCTTTCTGTTAGTGTCATAAAGCTGCATGGCCCTAAATAGAAAGTGTGGAGGCAAAGGTCTCGTCCCCAGGGCTTTGCAGTCTCAGCACAAAGAGTGTGGTTATAAAGCAAGACACGGAGTCCAGGAAGGAAATTTATGGCTGGGAAGATGGATAAATAAAACGCCAAGATCAACAGCAGTAGTAATGTTGAATTGTACTGAGAGGAGTTGCTCTGCTATTATAGGGCTGGAACCTTGCACTGCAGTGAGCCAACTGCTGGAGAGCTGCTGCAGCAGTGAGGCCCTGGCATGGGCATCTCCAGCTCCTGACAGCCTGAAGAGGCTGTTTGGATGGGAGAGAGCAGTGCCTCTTGCCAGGGATGTGCCCTCCCCAGCCCGGCCTCCCTCCTGGGGTCAGGATGTGTGACGGAGATGGGGTTTTACAGTCACGGTCACACGCATCACCTCCCAGCGGTGATGTGACCTCATGGGCTGCTGATGCGGCTCTGATTCTTCTTTTGTCGACCATCTGGAAGCCTTTTGGGCCCCCAGATGTGGTGAGAGGAGGACTGGGCTTTGCGTAGCTCTTGGAGGGTGGAAAGAGACAAAATTCCAAATCTTGGCAGTCTTTTGTGGCTTTTCTCAGCTTTCCCATCCACCTCCTTATTTCTGTTTGACTTTATTCTCTTCTCTCAATCTGGAGAGTAAAGTCACTCCAATGCTTACTTTCTCTGTTCCCTGCCTAAGTTGTTAGACATGTCCTAAACATCCTAAACACCCCCTGCTAATGGATAAAAGAGGTGGAAATCCATTGATGGATGTGTCTCAAAGGAGAGGTTGGAAAAACATGTCAGAAACACTGCAGGGATAGCTGATGCACTCTTGGGACCGGTGACGGGCTAAACAACCTCCTGTAGTCTTTTCCAGCCCTAATTTCTGAGCTCCTCTGACCCCTAAATTCTATGCTGTACAGCACATATAGCCAGTGCTCAGCCCCACACTTATTCTCCATGTGCGCTGTCTGAAAGCAGAATGAATTGCTTGGGGGAACACCCCAGGCACCCCCAGCCGCTCCCAGGCACTCTGCAACCAGTCCCTGTGTGTGACCTGAGGCACTGGAGACAAACTCACCCCCTCTCCTCGGGATTTGCTCTTTGAATACTCTTGAAGCTCCAGCTCCTGGAGTGTGTGCTTGCTTACACGTGGCTCTCATCTCTTACATCCTCAAAGCAATGACAACAGGGCTCCTGAGGGGAGAGGAAAGCTTGTGTGTAGCCTTCACAGCAAGAAAGCAAACAGAAGACCTCAATCCTTTAAAAAGAAATCTTACATTTTAAGAAGGATCCTCTGATTTTAGTTGGAAGAATTGCCTGAAGCTTGGCTTTGACAATCCTCATGGTTAGAAAACCCAGTGTGAGAGGGACCTGAGAAGCAGCTGGAGAACAAGCCCTTCTAAGATGGCTAAAGGGAGCCTGGAAAATCATTATGGAGGGATCCACAGTGGGCAAAGGAAGATCAGCATTTTGCTCAGCCCTTCTGCCTGTGACCCAGACGTGCATCTGTCCCCTCCGCTCGCCGGCTCAAACCAGAGAGGGGCAGCGCGGTTCGCTCCCTCTCCCGCAGGGATGCAGAGCTTCCCGCTTCCCTCCGCGTCAGCCTGGCTGCTGCAGCCTGCACCGGGTCAGCTTTCAGGCTCTGGGCTCTCCGTGTGTGCACTCGCCTGTGCTTTTAACTTGCTCTGAAGTCTTTGCAGGAAATTAATTTGTGTCAAACGGTTGCGTTTTGTCCTCCCTTTGGTTTCTGGAGGGCAGGTGCTGGAGGATGCTGTTGTTTCAAAATGCTGCAGCCACTGCCCTGCTCTTCTGGCCCCACAGCTGGGTGTGCCTGGTGCAGCTCTTCCCCAGAATCAACTAAGTGAGGGGAAACCTCCTGGTGACAGCTCAACCATTTTGGACATAGTTATAAGGAAGGAGCCCAAAAAGCAGTAGAAGTTGGTGTTCTGGAGTTTGAATTGATGCTTGCACAATGGCAGGGTAGCAAGTAGCTGGATTATCCAGAAAATGAGTAAGAACGGCAGGCAGCAGCCTCCTGTCTGTTCCTCAGGATGTAACATCTCCAACATACACATCACACAGCAAGTGCTGCAGCTGATCCATTTGCAGTGTGGGTGATGTGCCCATGGATCCCCTCACTGCTACCGTGATCCTGTCAGTTCATGTAAGTCAAAGAGCTTTGATCCAGGTTGGCCCTTGGCTGAGAGTCCTTGGAGAAGAGGCCAGGGTGTCTCCAGACAAGACCACCTCTTTTCTGGCTCTGAGGACTGATCTCTGTAGCCTACTGTGACAGAGCTCTGTGAGTATTGACTCCTGGAGACTGAGCTGATGAAACAGAGCCTTCACATTTCTGTGACCAGGAAATGCAAGCCTAGGCCATGCATGCCTCTCACAACCAGTTTTCACTCTCTTTGAGCTGTGGATTTCTTTTTTTATTTGTTGCCCCAAATTGTTATGATTGGAGATCCTGTTTGCTTGCTAATCTACAGCAATTTTGCTGGCCCAGGGGAGCTGTATTTTGTAATTAAGTGGGTGATGCACTCGTGAGTAATGTGCAGTTCATAAATGCTCTGCATCCTTTCAGCTCAATGGCTGTGGGAGGCCACAGTGGGCTCAGCTATACAGCCACTAGAGTGGTGAAGTGATCAGTGCCTCATTATTTTTCCACTGTCAACAATTGTCTGTGAACCCCACAGGCAAAGTGTCCAGAGCAGGCTTACACAAAGGATGACAAATAGCTGTTGCCCTCACTTACTCTGCTAGTCCAGGGCTGAAGGCTGCTTAGTGGATCTCATGGACGTGACCCTGCTGAGGTTCCTGCAGGCACAAGGAAGATATCATGCAATAAAGTTCCTTTCCTCTTCCCTCGCTGCACTTTAAAAACAAACAAACCCTATTGCTTATTACCACTTCCTGCCCCTACCACTGAACAATTAATTCTGCCACTGTGACCTTAAATTCTGCTGTTTACCAGGGCTGGAGTGGTCACATCTCCTTTTACTGAAAGAGCTTTGCTCACACTTGCATCCCTGAGTGGGTGCACGTTGCATGTTACAGCCATCCATGGCCTCTTTCACTTCCATCACCAGTGGTGGGGCACAACCTCCCATGGCACGGGGGGTTTGGCAGGACCTGCAAGCTCATTGGGGTGTGCACCTGAGGGTACCATGCTGTAGATCAAAGGGAAAATGAATCTCTGAAATGTTTAGTTTATGAAGTGTATTGTTGTTGCACTGCCGCCCAAGGTCTTCAAAGGGCCCCAGATTTATTGTCTCAGCACAGTTCAGAGATATTTGTTGTAGATTAAAAATGGAAGAAATAGGAAGGGGGACAGGCAAGTAGATTACTGAGTAAAAATAGAAGCTCTCACATTTGTTTGCTGTATGAATTTGGGTTTTGTTGCTTTCCTCCCGCGCTAATTCTTTTCTCCCCTCCCCCTTACATTTGTTCCTAAGAGCCAAGGGGTCACGTCTGTGTTTTCTTGTGTGGCCGCACGCAGTATGTCCTGACAGCTCTGCTATCTCTTAGGTAGAAACTGAGATTATCCAGGCATGGCTTTTGGAAAGGAAAACTCACTACAGGCAAATCTGCTTCGCTCTTAGTAGTGGAGGTACCGTTCAATATCAGCCCCTGACTGTTTCTCTTCCCACAGCTCCTCTGCTTGGAGGAAAGTCATCAACTCAACACATGACAAACAAATTAGCTCTCCTTTGTGGCCACAGATTTTAAAAAGAAGAGCAGTCATTTGGATCCTGCTCAGCTGGTCATGTAACGCAGCCCAGAGAGCCTGAGCCCTGGTGTCCAGCTCACTGCCATGGCAAGGTTGGCATGTCCCTGGCAGGGTCACCAGCTGTGATGGTGCTGTGGGCAGGCAGAGAATACACCTGCACTGCCTGGGCCCATGCAGGGGCTTGTTCAGAGCTTCTGCCCTCACTTACTACTTACATACTGACCTTCCCCACCAAACCAGTCTCCAGTCACTCCTTTCAATAGTGTAGTTGGGGTGATGGTGGGAGGCAGCAGGGAAAAGCATGTGCTGTGTGGTGGAGAGATGAAAAGCATAAAAACACAACTTCTTTGAACCTTTACTTGCCTGCCTTGAGGTCTTCCTCCCAGTTCCAGTGGGCTGATGGAGGTTTTTTCACACCATCATGATCTGACATTGTCGTGGAACGGGGCAGGGTTGTCCACATTCACAACTGAGAGAAAATAAAAGATCTCAGATACTTCTCCTCACCACCTCTTATTGATTATCTCCTGTGCTAAATGTGCTGGGTATGTCCTTACTGAGGCACTGGTTATGGCCTGTTAGGCAAAATCTCTGGGTGTCAAGCATTCAGTACCAACAGAGTTTCCCCAAAAGCTTACACTGCAGGTTGAGAAGACAGCCACAAGGAGGGAGATACAAATCCAGAGAGGGAAAGTGCTGGAGGCTTTTGAGCCAGAGATGGTATCAAGTAGCTTGTGTTTGATTTATTGTTCTGGTTCTTCAAAAGCTTTACTCCCAATGGTAAATTCCCCTGTGTGACTCTGAGCCTACCTAGCAGGCCTGGAAGGGCTAAGATTTGGGATCCTGCATCCTGTCACTTGAGGGGAGCCCTAGCTGTGTGAATCTTACAGCCACAGCTATAAGGAGAAATACTTCATCTGTCTTGTGACCCTGCTGGGAGACAGAGCATGCCACATAAGTCCCCTGCTAATGCCTGTCTCTCAGGGATTCCAGCTAGCCATCCAGTAGCTTTCAGCTGAAGAGCTGGAAGCTGTGGCCATCTTGCTGGATGCCAGGAACCCCACCCAGCTGGTTTGTGGTGTTGGGTAATCTTATGAGTGCTCACCCCACATCCATCTTGTACCTTTTACCTCTGCATCATGCTGTCCATTGCAAAGGCTGCCATACATTAAAAAAATCTCTGTCTCCAGTGAGGTTTAAGTATAGATTTTAATATCATAATTACAGCATGTAAACAAAATACCACTTGATTATTAAAACCATATTCAGTGAAGCTTAGCTCCCATGCAAGAGATACATATGAATTTAATTGCTGTCAAACCTCAGCAAATGTACTTTCAGTAAGGCACTGGTATTATTTAACACACAGATCAAAACAACTACTGGAATCTAGAGCTGATGCTGGAGATTAATCAGTGGGCTTTGGCCATTCCACTGTGCAAGCCGTTACTTGTGGGATGCTGCCTGCATTTTGGCAGCTGGTAGGACAATGTCAGGCCCATGCCATCCAGCTCCAGCTATTGCTCACACCCATCCAGGGGTTTCCACTGAGCTCTCCTCCTCATGGGAGAGCAGCTGAGGCACAGCTGCTCTTAACAACAGTGGCCAGGCTGTCTTTCATAGCGGCAGGATCAGCACAGGGTATAGGCCTGTGAGGGCCAGCGGAGCTGGGTGCTGCTGTGGGGACAGGAGGGCAATGCCACCTTTGCCGGGATGGCCCCTGGCTGGGCTGTGTGTCCAGGACATCCCTGTCGAGTGACAGTGTGTCTATGGCATCCCTCTCCCGTGGCTGCTGTGGCCTGCAGCTTGACTGTTCCCTTCTGCTGCTGACATCTGGAGCACCATCGTATACAAAAGTCTTTACAAAGCAAAAACACACACAGGGGAATGAGATTAGCTTCTTTTGAGCCTCTTCCAGGCCAGCCTCCCCCAGAGCTCTTTGCTATGTTTTGCTTTGTACACTGGGAGGAGAAGAGCTTGGGTAGAGGAGCAAGGACATTTTACAGGTTAATGAAGCCTAGATTTGATCCAGGTGTTGCTTCCTGGGTCTTTTCAAATGGTGGTGACAGCTGAAGATGTTTTGCAGAGCCCAGAGGCTGGTGGGGAGCTTTCCCTGGCCTTCCCAGCCTGACGGCTCAGCAATGGCTGCCTGTGGCTCATTGCTTCAGGAGCTCTGCAAAAGCAGCGAGCTACCCGGGGCAGAGGCCCTGGGGCTTGTGGGCACTGACAGAAGTGCTCAGGGTGGAGGGCAGCAGTGGTGGTGGCACAGAGTCCCCTGGCTGGGAGCGCCTGCTGAAGGGGAGCAGTGCCCCTCCCTGTCTGCCCTCCTCACTGGGAAGAGCTTCTGTCACCTCAGAAATACCTTCCTTAAAAGTTGGGGTGCTGTTATTCTCATTTTACATACAGATCCTCAAAATTTCCTCTTAAATTGAGAATTCAACATCTAAATGCTTACTTGGATGTAGGTGATTTGCTGATAAGATGTTGTACATGAAATTTTGACCTTCCAAAGTGTTTGTTGGTGGTTTTACCCTGAGACATCTTTTTCTGCCAGAGTACAGGTCCCTGCCTCTCACACGAGGCAGCCAAAGAGCTTGTGGCTTCTTGGTGGGACTCACCTCTGCCTCCAGCCCTGTTGGTGCACCGGGAGGGCCTGAGATGCTGTGGGGATGGGCTTGTGCTCAGAGGAGATAGGACATCAAAGTCCTGCCCACACACAGCAGGAGATACTCTACAGCTTCTCCCCCATGCTCCTCTGGCCCCCTCCTCCCTCAGCAATGGGGTGCCACCCTGTTGTTTTTGGCAGTTCCCAGTGGGAATAATTACATTGTGCATGCCTTAAATTCCCTCTTTTGCAATGACAACTGGATGCAATTTCCTTCAGAGTCTCACAAAACTTGTGAAGCTCTCACATTGTTGGAAGCCATTCAGTGAGTGCTGCAATATGTTCAGATGTGGCTGCTTCTCAGCAGGACCCCAAGTGATTCCTAGAAAGTGATTCCCCAAGTGATTCCTTTCCATAGGTTTCTAGGTGCTGTTGTGCACCTTGGGACCACTCAGTGGGAGCAGGGTGTTTTAGCTAAATGCAAGGATGTTATGGCCACGCTGTGGAATTCCAAGATAGGCTGGCTGGAGGCACACACTCACATGAGAGGGAGTGTGAAATGCAGACCTGAAGGTTTAAAGATTTCACATGTTGTTGGGATTTTTGCTCAGGAAATGCCAAACCAGAACTGAAACCTGTGCTTGATGTTTGATTCTCATTCATGCTTAACGTAAATATTACTCTTGCTAACCAAACATTTCCCGGAACAGCTCCACGGAGCTGAGTCTCTGCAGAAGAGTTTATGGACAATTTTTGGCCTTTGCCTGTGACAGCAAAGGACTGGATACAGCCCAGGTCTCTCCCGTTCCTGTTGCCCTGTGATGAAAGAGGGAGACTCACCAGAGCAGGCTGCACAGGGAAGTGACTTTTGAGACCATGTGCACGTGCATTGAGATGCTCTGATTGGCAGGAGGGGAAATAGTCCTTTTGATCTGGAGACATTGAGGAAACAAAAAATATTTCCTACAGCAAAAGGCTGGAGGACATGGAGGAAAATTCTCTTCTGACAATGGAAACATCTCTCCTTCCTACATGCTGTGTTGTGCTGAGGATGGCCAGCATCAGGCCACCAGGCCCAGCACCAAGTCAGGCTCTGAGCAACCTGAGCTAGTTGGAGATGTCTCTGGTCACTGCAGGGGTGTGGACTAGGTGATCTTTAAAGGTCCCTGCCAACCCAAACCTTCTGTGATTCAGTGCTACTTTCAGACTTCTCCTGTTGACTTGCAAAGGCTTGCATACCAACACCCCACCAAACCACTTGACCACTGAAGGATGGCCTACAGTGCTGTCTTGGGTTATGTAACTAAAAGAAAAGTGTATTCTATTTCATCTGTAGAAAGCAGTTGGGAGATGTTTTGTTTTTTTCTTTATCTCTTCTAACTCCAGGGGGGAGGAGGGTGGATGCCTTCTGATAATGGGCCAGCTGTTAAAACCAAGTGGGGCAGTGTTTGTTATCTCTTTCATCAACTTTGTCCACCCTCTGGGGGATATCTTCTGTTAATGGGCCATTGAGGCTCACCAGTGACATGACACATTACACCATCCCATTGTGAGATGCTCCACCCAGTGGGGAGGAGCCAACCATTCCCTAAACAGATAAAAATGGGGACACAGGGACCCCAGACATCCCCTTTTCCACTGGATTCTCAGAGGAAGACCGGACTCATCTCACCACCAGAGGATCATCTCTACTCGAACAGAACCACATCTGTCACTCCAGGAGGACTTATTTGGACTGCTTCCAACACCCTGGCTGACAGGGTGTCAGGTCGTATTCTTGACTCCTTTGTTTGTTTGCTTGGTTTTTTTGTATTGCTGCATTTGCATTTTTAATATTTCTAGTAAAGAACTGTTATTCCTAGTCCCATATTTTTGCCTGAAAGCTCCTAATTGCAAAATTGTAATAATTTAGAGAGAAAAGGTTTTATATTCTCCATTCCAAGGGAAATTCCAGTTTTTCCTGACAGATACCTGTCTTTCCAAACCAAGACAAATGTCCTTCCAGAATGTTCTCCAGGCAGCTTGTGAAAGAGCATGATAACTTTAGAGGCCTGATGAAACCCAGCTCCTGCCTGTGTGGGCAGATGATCTGTGTAGTGTACATCAGGGGGAGGGGAGGAGATTCGAGGAGATTTGAGGAGAGGAGAGGATGCCACTAGGACTTGAAAGAACAAGGTCCAAAGGAGGTAAATGACTGACAAAGGAGGAGCAATATGTATTGTGGTTGGAGGGAAGGAGTAAAAGAAAGACCATGCTTCTATCATTTGTAATTCGGGAGGGAGATCTTGCACAGATAGTTTATTCCAAGTGCCTGATCTTTGCCCTATCTGGGGAACGTAGGAATTAACTCAGATATTAAGCAAATGCTTTGGTCTCACTGGAAAACAGCTTGCACTTACCTAGAGCAAGTGAGGCCTTGGCCAAAAGCCCATGTCAAATAGCACCTGGGGGAAATGGTGCACATGGTTCTGGATAAAGAAATGACATCTCAGTCCTCAAGCATGGCAGGAAAGAAGCTGTCTTGATGGCTGAGTATGAAGGAAACCAGCATGGCTCAGTAGAGCAGTAAGAACATTTTTGGAGCTCTGGTGGGCTGAGAGTGTCAGCTATCCCACAGTGCTTGATGAGCAGAGCTGCCCTTCCAACAGAAGTGCTGTGCAGGTACTGCTGTGTTTGTGTTGCTGTTTTTTCCCATTTCCTGACAGTGGTAGCACCTCAGGCGTCCTTAAGGCAGGGCAGCCATCTCTCTGTGCTCTGACACAGCACAGTCCTTGCCAGCCTGCAGTCCATGCAGTTCCCAGCCATCCAACAGTGCTCAGCAAACGCACAAAGTGCAATACAAACCATAACCTTCCTGCATTTGCACTCCAGTGCGTGAATCAAACCTGGGGAATGTAAAGGAATAAACAGGCACTCACAGCTGAGGTTCACTTTTACCTGAGCCTAAGTACAAATCACTGTGGTGACTGTGCCATGGGATGCCTCCAGTTTAATCAGGAAAGGCTTAGCAGACCCTTGACTAAAGCACAAGATGCTGGTCTAACGTTTTCAAGGCAGAAACCTGGAGAGCAAGATGGGAACATGGTAAGCACATAGTCCTGAGGTGTCCCAGGTGCTCAAACTCTGCTCTACCATTCAAGACTCAGTGGGACCTAAGGACTGCTGCTGTCCTTTGAGGGGTTCATCAAGGCTGTACTCCTTTCTGTGGGCACTGCAGGGTTGTGTTCTGCACAGCATTGCAGGCTGCTGCTCTGGGACACTGCTGAGTAAGGGCTTATGGAGCACTGGGGACAAGAGAAAAATGTCTCAACTTCAATAGACTCAGTAGAAAAAAATACCTTTCTGCATACAGGGTGGAATATGATGGTGCTGGCCACACTCAAAGCCAAGAGCAGCTACAGGTTACAATGGCTGTCCCATACCTGCCCTAATTCCTTTCTGGTTTCACAGCTTACTTGCTGTGGGAAAAGGGAATTTGCCCCAAAAGGGGGGAACCAGGGCATTTGTTTTATTTATATTTCATTTCCCTCAGTGATTGTTTATTCTTGGGGAACATCACTATCCATCCAGTCATCAAAGCATCAGGTTCTCATAGTCAATGTCCTGCCCTTGGACCGCAACCACAAAAAATGGAAGAGTTCACTTTGCTGTGGACCTTTTGGGTGCTGGCAGTATTTGGAGATGCAGTCCCATGCTGGTGGTGCCTGTGTGGTCTAATTAGCCTTTATTGCTGCTCTTGCCTGCCCGCTTACTCCCATATTAATTTATGTGTCCCAAGATGCGCCTGCTCATCTGTTCCTTATTTCCTGGGTATGCATTTATTTTCTTGCTGAGTTCTGAAAGCGAAGGAGATGAAATGCATTGAAGATCTTGATTTATAGCTTCAGCGTTTCCCTAAATCTGTTAAGAACTGTGTTTTCATGTGCCCCTCCTCTCTACCCTCTGTGATGGCAGGGAGACACCCAGCATGGCAAGCTGGAATGTGGGCACCAAAGCGGAGACAGAGCTCTGTCACTTCACTGCCCACAGCCAATAATGGGCACTGTCTGCCCTGCACCCAGTCCTGAGTGTATTTTTTGTGATATCTTGACCCTCTAGTGCAGCATTGTACACTCACCATTGGTTTCTGCCACCAACTCTCCTGTGTCATTTTGAAGTTGGTGATGTAACTGGTGGTGGTGATGCACAGGGACTAACTAATTTGGGATGCAGCTTGTCTAAGGCAAGGAGGAAAACACGGGAGCAGGTCAGAGCAACTTCAGCTCAAACCACCCTGCCTGACCCCATGGCTGCCTCTTCCTTGTGACGCTTTGCTACAAGGAAGAAACTTCCTATCCACTAAGCCTTCATGTTTGGTTTACAGTACCCAGTCAGGATCACAGGGAAAAGCATCTGCTGGTTGATCCAAATTGTTGATGTCAGTGGTTGTTTAGGGAAAATCTACCAGCGTGCGGCTGTGTCTCAATCCCTTGAAAACAGACTTATTTTGGTGGTGGGTCCTTCCTGGTTCCCCAAGAGCAGATACGAGCCAATCCATGCTGCTGTGATGAGAGGGGTTTGAGTCAGCTGGGATAGCACATCCAAGAGAGGTCATTGAGACAGGCCATCCCTTCCTGCTGCTTCTGAGGTCCTCTCTGACGAATAGCAAGCTTTCCCAAGCAGTAATGATGCCACTCTGGTGTTTACTGAGCCATTTCTCCTGTGCTTTCCCAGATCTTTCCTCTCAATTACATTAAAACCTCCAAAGTCATGGGAAGAACATTTCTCAGCCTCTGGAAAAGCCATTGTTTAGGTTTATGAAGAAGCTTGTTTGAACAGGTTGTGTCCAACCACTCTCCACACTTCACCCTTGCCTGGTCATGTACGAGGAAAGGAAAAGGAGTGACCAGTGAACAGCCCTTTGCTGTTTTGGGGAATTCTGCCACTGCATGGGTCAAACCCGTGTGCTTGGACCTCTGGGGTTCAGCAGAAGTAGAAGAGGTCTGGAGGTCCTCTGGAAGACTTCTGGATAAGGCAGCAGGACTTGCACTCCTGACCAGGATAATTCCTTGTTGGAGACTGAAGAGCAAACATCCATTAGCTTTAGTTTTGATGGCAAAGGAAGGTGACAGGCACCTGGGAGAAGCTTCCCCCTCACCTGTGGCACATGAAAATCCCCTACCAAGCTGGCAGCCACGCTTGGGTTGGAGGAGGGACCCCATGCATCCCTGGTAGACTCCCTGACAAAGCTGGCATGAGCCATTCATGATGACAAACAAGCTAAAGATCCCTGCAAGGCACCCCAGTGTCACCCCCCTGCTGTGGCTGGCCTGAGGAGTCTGTGCCAGCTGAACTCAGCCTGCTGCTTGGAAAACCCCTGGCTGTGCCATGGGACTAAGTGAAATATCATTTCCCAGCCTAATGGACAGATTGTTAAATATACAATGATTTACCAGCTCTTTCGCTGCAATAACTGTTCACACATTGTCTCTTTGCCTCTTTCACTGTTTTTATGATTCATGCTATTTGGTTGCCCAATTGACATTACCAAAATGAGGTTTCTGTGCTCCAGCCTTTCCTTCCTCCTCTCTCCCCTTTTTCTTTGACAGTTTATAGGCCTGGGAGAAGTTTTTCCAATCATGGTAATATCTTCATGTTTTGTTGACAAAAGGTCAACCTAGGAATAAGCCAAACTGGTTTCAGGAAAAATATTTGCTTATTTAGTAAGGGGATGTGTGTAGGAGATCAAATTTATGAGGGTGAAATTGAATCTGGTTATTTGAAGGATTCTGAAATAAAAGCTTCCCACCCACTCACAAGGGGAAGAACAATACTTATAAATTGCTTTAGGCTGAAGCAGAATGTAAAAATAAACTAAGTTTCCGTGCAAAAGGTAATAGGATCCAAAGGAAGAACTAAAACCAGAGCTGAAGACACAACACAACAGCCAGTTCACTCCCTCATGCACAGTGTTCATTTCACACTATCATTCCTTACAGAAGAAAGGTCATCAGGTTCTCCAGGATCTGACCTTCCAGTTCCACAGCATCCATCCTTATCCATTGGTCAAACATTTGCTCAGTCTCAGAAAAGAAAGATCCAGTATCTTAACTGGTCATGTAGCCAGGGGATGATTTCTTCTGTAGTATGATTTCTCTGGTTTGACTTTAAGTTATAGCTCTAAAACAGGTCTCTCACACTTTTCATGAGAATGGCCCATGCCAGGAGCCCTACTCAGTTCAGGATTAATTTGCATGAGTAGCACTGCTTAACACGTGTGTTTGGAGGGTCCTGTCCCAAAGATCTTCTCTCTTTTCTCTGAAAAGACTAGCCAACAGGTTAAGCCACACTTTTCCATAGAGAATATGAAGAGGGAATGTGCCACATATGTGCATATATTTATCTCCATATATTTTAAAACTCTATATGTGAATGTACATGTGTATGTGTATACATGTGTATGAATTAGAATAATTCAGGCCAGAAAAGCCCTCTGGAGGTGATCATGTTTAATTCCTGGAAAGACAGCCCAACCTGAGTGTTCATGCCCTTGTCCAGTTCAGTGCTGAGCCCTTCCAGATGTGAAGAAATTCTCCTGATGTCGAATTGGAATTTTCTTTCCTGCACCCTGTGACTGCTGCCTCTGTCCTACCACCATGCACCTCTGAGGACAGTCTGACATGCACAAGAGTGAGTGTACCTGGGCACACACACACACACACACACACACACACACACACACACACACACACACAAGGTCTCTTTTGTCCTTGCTCTGTGCATCTGAGACATTACAAGCAAGTGGAGTCTTGCTCTGACCCAGTGCAGCTATTCCTATTTCTAGTAACCTCTGAGCGACTGTGGGGAGGATCTGTCATTTCCTTCCTTCTCCCGCTGTCACACAGCTCCTGTTCCTTTATATTATTTAGACACATGCCCCCCTCATGGCTTGGGGCATGGCATTCCTTTCTTCTTTAAGCATGATTATTACAAAACATGAATTGGAGCAAGAACTACAGTAAAATAAACCCCTCTTTAATGAAGTCCCATTGACACTGGATGCTTGTTAAAAAGCTCAACAGAACATTAAGCAGGTCTTTGCAGCTGTTAGAAACAGAGATGAGCCATTATTGAAAGAGTTCAACTGGTTTGGGTTAACCCTACTGTCATACAAATTTTGGCAATTTCTAGATAAAGAGGATACAAAAATGAAATCCAGTTTGCTGGAGATTTTATGTAATTTTTAAACAAGATAACAATATTTGTTTTAGATACTCGGTATTGTTTGTAGATATTCTGCCTGTCTTTCTGTATGTAGCCACCACAGATCATCACTATAGGACTGGAGATGAGCTATCATCAAATCCTCCTGGACACAGGAATTGCTTGGGCACTGTTTTAAGCCCAAAACTGCATGTTTTGGGCTTGGAGCCATAGGAAGAATGAGGACAAACTATCTCCCAGCACAGAGGCAAAAATGATGGAACTGCTTGATTGTGAAACAATCTTCTTGCTGGGAAAGCTGCTCAGGATTTCATAGTTTTTCTGTCCCCAAACACACCACAGCTGGTGTGACCTAGCCTGTGAAAGGATGATTAGAGAGAAATACACGGGTAGTGTTCACAGGCACGGAATCTATTTCTGATAGAGGTAAATGGGGATTAATCTGTCTGTACCTGTGGACCTCCCAGCCAATTTTCTCCCTAATGGATGGTAGATGTTTTTTCATTCATACTTTTCTCACTTTATAACACGAAAGCAATCTTAGAGTCAGAGCTGTAACCTCTCACCATTATTCTTAAGAAGAGCACATCTTCAGATTTGTCTTTGGGGAGCAGCCAGGGCCTATTCCAAGAGGATTTTAGTTACTTCGGTGCCACAACAGCTAACCAGCATAATTTTTTTGGCATAATAAAATTGTGTCTTCTGCCCGTTTGTTCTCAGAGGTCCATCAAAGTGTATAGAAAGCCTTTTTATAGTAATTTCAAACACAGCTCAAATACTGCCCTTTTCTACACAGGGGAGATCCTGTCATCCTCCCCTCTCTCCCTCCCACTCCAAACACCAACCCCATCTCCAGAGGGAGGAGATACTTGGTTGCACCTGGCTACCAAAGCTCTTCACAAAGGCCCTACATGTGCTGCCAGTGTCTTTCAGAGATCACACTCACCGAGTGCAGCTGCATTTCTGTAAAATTAACCACACTTCACTGCTGGATGTGTCGGGCAGCAAGAGGTAAACGCCATAGGGAAGTCAGAAGCTGGGAGTAGGTCAGGGTGCAGTCTCAGTAGCTGATTCTGCTTGGACCAGAGCCAAAACTGTTTAATACTTGTCTGTGTGTTTTGAGCAGTCAAGGAGAACGTGCAGAGCATCAGTGCTTCACAACATGTCTCCTTGTCTGACTGCTTTGCAAGAGCAGATGACAGTTCTCAGGCAAATCTGCTAATTTGGAGGCAGAAAATGGTTTCATCTGTCTTGCGGCGAGACACCTGAGAAGCCAAGGGAGCTGTTTCAGGAGAAAGCACAGAGAAGGTCTGTGTACTTACAGCTGTGCTTTCAACACTGGAAAATAAATCATCTTTCCACCACAGAACCCATTATAGTTACCCTCACATGTAAGAGCAATTAGGGTGTTACTGCCTTGCTGTCATGGAGCAGCCTGAATTGCTGTTTGAAGAGGTGTAATGGGAGTGGGGTTATTATTTGTGGTTGGGGAATAGGGTATGAATGAGTGAGTTATGAGATTTCAGATAAATAATCCTCTGGCTTTTTGCAAAGAAGTGTCATCCCAGCCCATCACAAGCCGACAACTCTGCCATTTCCTGCCCAGAGCAAATCACGAGAGCAAATCTCAGCTTTTCCCTGACTCCTCTCTTATGAGGTAGAACAAGAAGGGAGCAATTTGGCAGTGGCTGTTTGGTGTTGTGCCACTTCATACTGCTGGCTCGGAAGCCAGCAGCCTGCTCAGCTCTGCCCGAATGGCAAACACACCTCCTGCCCAGGACAGCTACCACAGCTGGAGAGAGCCAGCCCTTCCTGGCAGAGTAAGGGCACAGCATGGAGCCAAACCCCGTTTAGCCACAGACACTGCCCACTTTGTCCTGTGCTGGATGGACCCCCCCTAAAAAAAGAAAGATGCGACAGTCCCAAAGAAAAGGAGCAGCTAGGAGACAGGTGTGTGTCTCCCCCAGCCTACTTTCCCAAAAGAAAACAAACCCCAGAAATTGGTTCAGGTTCCACTGGGATTGGAGGCTCCTCTCAAATCTTTGAAATACAAATTCGGATTCAGTTTCTGCTTAATGAATGGATGGGGAAAAAATCACGGTTCAGGCTGGTTTCTGGTTAAGTTCAACTCCCATCAGAACCCCTTGTGCAACTCAGGAGCAGGACAAAAGTATGAAGGGGGTGTTTTGCCACATGGATTAGTAGAGTTGGGCTCAAGAATGAAGATGAATAAAGGAAGAGGCTCAGCACAACCATGTCCTATCCCATGAGAAACAATGGAGTTTGAACTGACTTCAATTTACAGGAAAAGCAACAGTGGAACAGAGGAGCAGCAGCAAAACCATCTAGTGTGAGAAAAGATACAAGATCAAATTAAATCAGGAAAGCTACTGTCAAGGGATGGCTTCAAGAGGTGTCTGCTAGTCCCTGGATTCTGCGTGAAGGGAAAATGATCACTTGCCAAACAGAAGAAACTCAAAGAAGCCACTGGATAAATCTTTCCCTTTAGGAACTGCCTTTTTGGAGCAAACTCTGCTCTGCCTGTATTACACATGCCAGCTCTTAAAACCTTCTATATACATGAAGATTTTTGATTCACACAAACATCAGTTTTTGTCACAGTCCACGTGCTACATTTATGCCAAAGAACTGCACATGCTGCCTATTGGCCATACGGTCAAGGCTTCAGCAAGAGTATCTTTGTATACAGGAGTATAAACATGGTGAGTGCAGCAAGAGAAGCTCTTTGCCCTGGGGCTGGGGCAGCTGGTGAGCCTTCCAGTTTAGGAGAAGGGAATACAGGGGACCTCACCCCTGATAAGTAACAGCTGTGTTAATTAACCAACACAGCCTTGCCCTTGATGAGTAACAGCTATAGCCAATAAGGATGAGGGAGATAAAAAAGGGGGTTAGCTGGTAAGGGGAGGATCATCATGGAGGAGGAACCTTGAGGAGTATGAAGGAGAGAATCATGAAGAAGAAGGATCGTGGGGTGAGAGAATCCCTGCTGTGGAGGTCAGTCTGGGTGTGCAGATACAGCCTGTTGTTGGAACCTGCAGTCACAGTCTAGCTGGGTAAAAGATGCAGTCAGAGTTTACAAACCAATCCCTGCAGTCAGAGTTTAGCAGCAAATAACCAGCAGTGAGAGGCTGCAAGGGAAACCTACAGCAGGAGCTTGGTGCAGCCAGAGTCAGTGAATGGTTTGAGTTAAGATGATTAAGCCATGAGGAGGAATAAGCCAGGACTCTTTTTATGCTGTGTTTAACAAGAAGTCTGTGCTTTGGGTCATTTTTACCCTCTAATAAGAGGGCTGCTGCAATATCAAGTGTGCATCAAAGCATCCTCATTGCTTGGGCCAGCACAGATGAGTTTTGATCTGTTGTTTGGGGAGCCTAATTACCATTAGACTTCCCTTGAGCAGCTGCATTCATATCACATATTATTCTTAGCCTACACATCTCATTTTTGGGTGTTACAAGAAACTGGGTTAGAAGGAGGTACTCAGCATAAACAGGTGAGCTGCTCAAAATGCCATAAGACTGCAGTTCCAGCAGGCTGCATCCAGCAAAAGAGTAAACTTGAGTTTGAAGTGGTTTAACAGGTCAAAGCAGAGGAACAAAGTAATATATTCATGGCTGAAAGTGTGCGTGCACCTGCATATACATCCACACAGCTGCACAATCAACAAAACACTTCCACAGTTTAAAAGCATAATTAAGCAAATTAGGCTGATATATAGATTTTTTTTGACTTAAAGAACACTTTTAATGTCCTACCTTGCATTCACTGAATATGAAGCGGAGAGCTATTAAGACAGCATTTCATTTTTAGAATGTAAAAAAAATAAATCTAAAAATGTCTTCCCTCATCAAATGTACAGCTATGCTGTACCTTAGAACAGCAGAATGTGATGCTACACAGGTATCAAAAAGATATATTCTTTATGCATAGAACTGCAGCCAGCTGCCCAAACATTAGCTGCTCAAGGGCCTTAGGGCATTGATGCCTCATAAATTTGAGAGTATATATTAGGTGAATACAGAACTGGAAGTTTCATAGCAGTGGAAAGTTATTATGATAATGAGGTAAACACATGTTCCAAAGAAAATATGAGCTAATCGTGCCCTCTGTGCAGGAGACAGCAGCGTTAAACAATCACTTGGGGACTGCAGGAGCAAGGCCTGTGAGCTGCTACAGGATGGGCTGCTCGTTAATGACATCTCTCTGTGTCCTGTAGCTTTTTAATGCTATAAACACAGTTTGACAAGGAGGTAACCAAATAGGTGTTCTGCTCCTTTGAGTGCTCTTTCTGTTCCAAAAAGTGGCGTGTTACATGTAGCCTCAGTTTTCCTTAGGTAAGTCAGAGGAAGCGTCTTTCAGGGACCACAACCACAGGTACAGCCGGGATTCCTGCTTGGGTCGCAGGACACCTCGGGCGTGGTGAGGTCTGTGCATCGTGGGCTCCATCTGGAGGTGGTTTGCTCTAATCTGTGCTTTCGGAAGACATGGAGAGAAAATGTGCAGCAGTGCTGGGTCCAAGTCAGCTGGAAAAGAAATGATCTTGCAGCCTGTGTGCTGATGTGGAGGTGTCACACAGAGATTGCTGGGTGGTGGGATGAGCTCTACTTCCCCTTGGTAAGGGGGAACCTTACAGCTATGCCTGAGATGAAGCCCTTGCTGCAAGTTCCCTTATCCATTGGTCTATGGAGCAAACATGAGTCAGAAAACCCAGCACGCAGCCAAGATGTCCTGTCAGACTGCTTATGGTGCAAGCAGCTGCCCTCACAGGTCCCCAGGGTGTGTATTTCAAAGTCAGTCCCTATCCCCACCCTCAAATGCAAAGAGGATGGTAGAGGAGACATCAGCCTGTGGCTTCCACAGAGCAAACACAGTGCTGGGAATGGTCATTCCAGAGGTTCAGGGTGACGTAGCATGTGAAAAAGGAGAGGTTTTGTAGTTTGAATGAGGTACTGATGCATGAAGCTCACAAAGCACTTGTTTGAGACTGGTCAGAGCAAGTTTCTGATGACTTATTCCAAATGTCTGATCCTATGGTGCTGCTCAGATCTTTCCCACAGCTTCCACTGTAGTCTTCCACTGTTATCTTAAGAAGTAGGAATTCTGAAAAAAGTTTCGGACTGAGTCATTATGCTTATGCAAAGTCAGAGAGAACTGAGGTGTGACCAGGCTTTCTGCCCACTACTCTGACAGTAAAAGCTGTTGGGAGTGAGGTACACAGGACCCCACAGCCTGTCTCTGTTCCAGTGTTAGGCAAAAATTAGTGCTGTGTGGTGAGAACCCACCAGTTCTTTCTGTTTTGCTGGAGGTCCCAGAGAGCTCATAGCAGTGAGGGGTTGGAGTGGTGCAGAACTGTTGAGCAGAGCAAGAGAGCTCCATGAAAAACCCGAGTGTTCTTGATCTCTTTGTTTGAGGACCTGCTGCATGTTAATGCACTCATCATTCTCCTATCTGAATGGAAAAAAAATGCTGTGGGGTTCTTAAGCCAAGGAACTGTTCTAGATATCCCAGGGGCCCTTTCCTCTTCTGACACAGTGAATATCATCACGGGGTTAGGGAGGTCAGGAAAAGTATTTGGGGAGAGAAATGTCTGTGAGATTTGCCACACACCCTATAATCACACCCTGTAAATATTACAGCCAGCTCTGCTTGCTGTGTGACCATGCACTGAACACCCCACGAGGAGCTGCCCCAGCTGCAGACTGCTGCATGGGCCTGGGGAGCCCAGATTGTTTGGCTCTGGTTTTATGTGGAAAAGCACCACAGAGGTGCAGTCTGTGCCACGGACAGGCCTGTAACACAAGCCAGCAGCAGCACTCCATGTCTGGGATCAAAACCCCACAAGCAGGGCAGGGCTCTCCTCTCGAGATGGGACGTGCAGGAAAACATGCATGGCCCAAATTACATTTTTGCCAGGGAGTGCCAGATGCCCCATGGGATGAAGGAGTGCAAAGGAAAATTGAAGGAGAATGGGAGCTTTAGGGGACACGTGGACTTTAGTCAGCAGCTTAATGACACAAGTTTCAGGGCTATGCTTCTCCAACGCCAGAGGCTATGAGGGCTGCTCCATTGTCAGGCAGCTTCTGAAAGAAAAAATATGTCTGCAATTAATTAACCCAGGGTGTTAAACTGATGTGCAAGCAGAGTTTTCATTTTCACAGACTTTTTTACATTTTTTAGTCATGAAACTAGGCAGTCTTCCCTAAGCTGTGGGTATCAAGGACTGCAAAAGTTATTTCCTCCATTTTTTCAACACTGCTTAAAGTCAGTTACATAGGCCCTCTTCCACAAGAGGATTATTATAGGCTGTGCAGTGTGGTGCTTAAGGAAAAAAAAGGCAATTCTTGACACGTACACAGACCATCAGGAGACCTTAACTTCCAGAAGAGCTGAGTTATTGTTGCCAGCAAGGTGTAAAAATTGGAGGGAGGCCTGCAGATCATACAGAGATAAGATTATGGTGATGGCCTGTAACATAGTGGATGAGAAAGAAATTGATGAAAGGTGAAGCTTTGTTGCTGTGTGGATCCCTTTCTGTGTAAGATGGTGACCTCTACTCCCATGCTCACATACTGGTTTATAGCTCTTACTGGAGGAAAAAGATATTTGATGAATGACACACATACCTGACCCAAAAGGAGAACATTCAAACCTGTCATGCATTACACAGCTGTTGAGTATCAAGTGAGAAATGGGGTGGCAAAGTGATCATCATTGGAGCTTTCAAATATAGTGGGTACTTCTTCCATGGTTTTATCAAAAGCCACCATTAAAATGACTGGAACCATCCAGTGGGGATGAAGCAAAAGATGGCTGGCCTAACAAAAGCAGGGTTTACCATCAGATTCAGACAGGAGCACAAGTGAGCTGCTATGAAAAGAAACAGATGGGGAGCTCATGGTCTTAGCCAGGACCAACCTGTCCAGGCCCTTATCCCCAGGGATGTGTTTTCTGGCAGCGGGTCAATGCCATTTGTCTGCACTACAAAGCAGCCCCTGATGAAAAGATACACCGACCACCTACTTTAGGATGGTGACAATAAAAGTGTACTGACATGGGCTCTTTGCCCTAGTGCTTCTCATGAGCATGAATGGCAAATTATAATTTTCCCTGTCTGAAACTGGCCAGGCCTGCTGCTGATGAGTGGAACTCCCTTGCAGTTCCCTGGTACACCCTGGAACAGAACAAGACTCTGGGGCAGGGTTACAGCTGTGAAACCTTTGAGGCCTGGCATTTTGAATAGAGAGGCAACAGCCTTTCCTTGGATTACACAAAGATAGGCCTCTGCCAGAAGCAGGAAGCTTTAGGCTGCCCAGCCTGGTGTGCAGATGCAGACAAAACCCTGCTACATATGCTACAGATTACAGGCACAAAGATGCTATTTTGTAGCTTGAGCCTGTTAAGTAAGGAGTTGTATGGTTATCCCTTCACCCCCGCTTCTGATGTCCCCTCCTGTGATTTGTCCATGAGGATGCACCCCAAGGGCTGTGTGTCCCTGAATTGCAAGACCATCATTTCTAGTTTGCTGCATGACTTTGCCTTTACCACAGCACAGGCTCTGTGACAATCCTGAGTCACCCAGGGCATTCCTCCAGACAAAGACTATTTACCAGGCGTGCCTTGAACAACATTAAGATGTCCTTTGCTCATGTTATGGCACAAAACCAGGCTCCAATGCAGGCTTTTGCAGGATATCCTTCCATCAGTTTCTTCTGTTACCCCCTGCCTCAAGCAGTGCCAGCCTCTTCAGTTCTTTGGCATTTCTGGACCTTTCTAACACTGTAAACTCACCATATCCTGTCCATTCCATACTAGGGATTCCAACAACCGCACAAGGGAGAAATGAAAACAATTTTCTTTTCAAAATGTTAAGTTGTTCTTTTCTCCAAGGAAAGGAAAAACAAAAGAACCCTCAAGTTTTAGTTGTGTTTACTATGACAGTATTTTCAAACAGCAGCCACAAAAACAAACCAGTAGTGTTTCTTATTTTAATTGCATAAACCCAATATGAATAAATTTTATCAAGCCTGTAACTATACAGAGGTGTATTCTTTTAATATTTTTGTCTACTTTTATTTACAAAAGGAAAAATGAGCTTACAGTTTCAAGCCAAATTTAAAAAAACCAAACAAGGCTAAAAATGAAAGAAGAGGCAGAAGAATGTGTGAGCTTTTATTTTAAAAAAGTATCTTGAAAACAAACAGGACACACTGGGAGAGCTAAGAGCCAGAGCAGCTGCTGCTGCCCTTGAATTTAAACAGCATCTGAAAATCCAAGTCTCTTATCTGTCACTCAATGTGTAGAGAAAGAGTCCAAAACAGAGCAGTCCTTCAAGCCTGAGATGCACTCTGGGGTACTGCAAGTTTAGTAGCCATATTTTTCATTGAGATGAGTCTTGCCATCACCACTTTGACCTAGTGGACAAAGAGTTGCATTATTCCTTTTACCCCTTACCTAGGAGAAATAGTCTCTAGGCAGCACCAACCATACAAGCACAGAGGATAAAAAGTCAGACTGCATATTGCAATGTGTCTTTTGATTTACACTTAGAATTCATTTCAATTTTACTAACAGTGTTAAGATTATATCAGGTACTCCTGTTTTTGTGGCTGGTTTTGTTTGGGGTTTTTTTTTCTGGAGTCCTCATAATGCCAGCTTAGAAGGAACATTTGATTATTTTTTGTCAGGCAGAGCGAAAAAACAGAGCTCCCTCTTATGGGCACAGCTTACTTAACTGTCCCAGATCAGACTTTGGAGTTACTGAATCCAGTATTCTGTTCCTGTAGATTCATATGTCAGAGATGTGCAGTCTTTTCATTGAAGGATGATTCACCAGATTACAGTTTTCTTCAGTGAAATTTATTCTTATTTATATGACCTTGCAACAGCCTTACAAAAATTATAGTAATGAATCTATCAAGTGAAGGCTAAGCTTTGAACTTCCTCTGAAAACCTCAATGCACTAAAGTGAGTTTTCTAGTTTAGAGGAACTGAACATTCATTGCTCAGTTTAAAAATAGTTTCACCTAGCTAAAAACACCCTGGAACTAAAGATAAAAAATTATTCAAGTTTAACATATGTTGCATCAATTATTCAGTGCCTTCACTGAAGCATCAAGACTTTTCTCTGAAAAAGCTGACCCAGTGTTTGTATTCCAATGATTTTTTTGCAAAAAACTGTGAAGAAGCATTTTTGGATTTCCCAGACTTCTGTGGAAACTGAGAATACTAACATTGCTGGAGCATTTATCCCTAGGGAAGGGTTCAGCTCATCTTTCAGCTAGGTTATCATAGCACCATGTGTGAATGCAGTTAGCCCTCTCAGGTGTTACAAAACTGAAAAACAACCTTCAGGTGTGTCTCCATTGCCATGAAGCTACTGCAGCTATGGTCTGTAGTTCACTGCAAGACTTGCATGGCCATACAACAGACATGGGGCATAACATGCCACAAAACATCAGGTTCTGGCTAAAGTATTCCTCAATCAGCTTTTTCTCAAGGACTTAAATGGACATCCTGACATCTTATTAGGAAGATTCCTGAGTTAGGAGACTAAAACCACTAAGGAAATGGTTAATACCTGCAGGAGGAATCCATATGCAGTAGTCTGGATCATCATCTGGGTACTGAGAGGAAAAAAAAGGTTGTTGGGCCTGCAAAGAGAGGAAAGGTTTTTTAAGGTGCTGTACCCCTCCACCAATGTGTCACAGCCACCAAATCCCTCACCAATTCAGAGACAGATAATGAGAGCTGAGGGTTATTTCTGCAGGAGTCAGGGATGAAAACAGCAATACAGAAGAAAGATCAAACCTTCAAATAGATCCAGTTCATTTCCAATAGAGTCACAGACTAATAAAAATGCTGTTTAGAGGGGACCTCTGGAGGTCATCCAGTCCAACTTGCCCCTCAAAACAGAACCTGTCCACTTCTGGACAGTTTAATCCTGCTTTTTGGTGATGTTATTTGATGTAGGATTTCTTTATACAGGGAAAAGCTTAGAGCAGGATTTTCAATAGGTGCTAACTGATTTCAATGCACAGTACCACTGAAAACTTTGGGTTTAAGGTGATTTTCAAACTGGAGTTTATACAAGTTCAGGTGTTACATAAGGATAACTTTGTTTTCAAAAAGAAAAGAACACTCATTGTTTTCAGGTCTTGCTGGCATCTTGAATTATTAAAGCAAACCACAACAGGTCACTTGCAGTGCAGTTGTTGCACAGCATTATCTTTTTGTCCCTAGATTTTTAAGTTTTGCCACATCAGCATCATATTCTCAACAACTTCTGTTTTAAACAACTGCAGGTAAAAAAAACATACAACTGTGGAGTGCAAGACTTAAGAGCTCAAAATAATGCCAAGTTACTCAGCACTGATTTGCAATACTCTGTAGCATTATTACAGTCTCAATTTATGCAACTGAAACAAATTTTCATTCCCTCAATAACTTTCCTTCCCCAAATTAATATCTGAAACAGCTTTTTTAGAAGACCAATGTTTTCCAAAACATTAGACTGCAGAGCTGTACAGCCTTTAAATATGACTTGTGAACAATCACTTGAAAACTGTTTTTCCAGTTTTACATGATTCAAAGTTATTGAAATATTACAAAAAGAAAATAATAAAGCTGACTTCTGATTGATACTTTCCATGCAATATCTGAGCCCAAAGGCAGAGACAGCATGTGGAAAAAGTGATTTGTGATGGGAGAAAGAATACATTTAAGCCATCTGGCATTTGGAGAATGCTCAGTGCTAGAGCAAACTCTCTGATGAGAGGTGCTGACTTGACTGCCTCAGCATGAAAAACTGCCTTGTCCTCCCATATTCATAAAAGTGGTCACACTTGGGCTTTACCAGTATAAATAAACTCTCCATTTCTTCAGCAAGGCCAGCAACAAAAAACAGTTCTGAGGACTGTGCCTGCCCAATCCCTGGGTTCTCTGCCAGGACTAAGGAAGCAGCAGTCAGCACACACAGGATGCAGGGATCTGAGGTTCACTAAGTGCTGCAGGGCTAAAATTAGATAGTTCCCACAAAGAAACTGTGCCAGTGGTCAGAACTCATGGTCCACCAAGTACAGTCATCCCCTGTGATGGCAATCAGCAGATGGGTGGGGTGCCCTTTAAAGGGAAGAGCCTCACAATGACCATTAGGCTGTCAGAGAAGATCCTTCCCAGCTCCAGGAAAGCAACAATTGACTGAGTCCCAAAATGTGCAAAGCTCACATACTTTACATTTTAATACAAATCTTATGCACAGGAGAAACATTACCTGGTACAACCACTCAAATTTAGTGATAACTTGGTTGCAAAAGACATTAATCTCTCAAACTCATCTCTTTCACATCTTACAGATAAGGATGAGGTTTGACACAGACTAACTGCAGCTTCAGTACAGCGTGTTCTGTGTCAGCCAATATCTAGTACTTCCCAGGCTACTCTCCAAGGAAAGCCTTGCATTGACAATCCAAAGCCTGGAGAGTACCTACGTTCTACAACATTTGTGATACAGGAGAAGCAGCAGTTAGTAACTTCCAAGTGAAAAGATGAAAAACAAAACTTCTGTGATTGAACAGAGAGCCTCTGATGTGCCTCAAATGCCGTGCTTTACCTTTGAATTGGAGACTCCAAAATCTGTGTTCAGTGGCAGAGTATAGCTCTACATTTGAGTCTTAGTCAGCAAAGAAGCACTACTACCACCAAGTTAGACTCCATCAACCTGTTACTATGTCACTGAAAAACAGCCTAGCAATGACTTCCTCTTAAGCTGAAGGAGTCATGGTGTTGTAACTGACCTTGCTCGAGCTACTGATTTTCTTCACTTTCTCAGATGTCTCTTCAGGTTCCTTATTTCCGACCTTGGATGCTGGGAAGAAAGCAGAAGTGTTTTATGACACAGCACAAATGACCAGTTCTACAGATATAAACTGATAGGAAGTTCACATAAAAATTACTACATCCATTGAGAAATCCAAGATATCTCACTGCACCTCAATTCATACTTGAGAATAACACTGGTGAACATCTTATTGTTTTTCCTAGATTTAACTTATGTTAAATACACTGTCAGTCATGTAACTGAATGCAGTTTAATAAGACCCTCTATTAGTGATTCTGTAATACTGACTTTAGTTAAAGGCAGATGTTTATTTTCTAAAAGACACTATCTGTAATCACTGCAGTGATTGATTTAGAAAGGAAGAAGTAGGAAATGTGCAGGACCAATTTGCTTTTTAAAAAAACAAATGAACAAACACCGAACTTCAGAGCTGATGGGTGAAAAGAATTCCTTGGTTTTCTGCCACTTATTATTTGAAATACTGATACTCTCATGGCTCTCCTATGAGGACAGATTCTAAGGAGTCTGAGTTACTAAAAGATAGAAAGGTCATAAAAATCTCCTTCATGTACACCCAACATTCTTCATTTTGGAGATCTGATTTTTTGTGCATACATGCAGAAGCATCATCTAGGTCACCAGCAGATTATTACTTAATGTTATGTAGCATTTGTCACTTTAAAGAAGAAAGTTTTGTCCTTCTGTAGTGTTAAGAGCTAGTGCAAAAGAATAACGGAGGAAAAAGCATCATAATATTCTCCTTAATTAATTCTTCTTCTCATGCTGATTTTTTGAAAGAATAGATCTCTAAACAATTAATGACTATGAAAAGCAAGGACAGTTGTAATATAGTGGAAGTGCCCAGTCTTTACCATACACTTACAATTCCCAAGCAAATCACAATCTTTCATTTCAATTTTAGATTCTTTAGGCTTAGATTAGGCTCAGTTTCCTTTGACCCGCATAAGAGAGTCAGTCCTTTAGTCAGTTTCTAAACTCACATGCTATTACAAAATAGTGTGTACTGTACTGTTCACCTTGGGATTTCTCTTGTGAGGGTCCCGTCTGAGATTCATTCCTCAGTACCTTTGGCTCAGGCAGAAAATCAACCCCTGTAACACAAAGAAGGAAGAGTTTAGTGGGCACTGGAGTGACTCTGATGAACAGAGCGCATCCCTGAGGCCAAGCACAAAAGGGAACTCTTTGCTACATTTGTCTCAGGAAGAACTTTTCTCTCAGAAGTCTTCCAGATTATTTCATCCACCAAGCCTATTGCAATACAATAAAGAAAATTCTGTGATCTGTTAAAACACTTTTTAACAGCAACATGTCCAGCATTAAGCCAAAAAGCTAGGACTAGCTTTCTGATAACAAATATATTGTTCACTGAGAAACATCACTGCCGAGTTTTCAAATGCAGCAGGCTGATACAGAAGAGGAGGGATTGGAGGTACCTCAAAGGTACCTTTCCATTACCACTTTTGAAATTGTTTTTCCTCCTTACAAATGGATCTGAAGTTTTCCACAGATATTTGTTTATTTGTTTTGCCACTTTTACTGCCAACAAAACATTGCAGTTGTTTTCATTTGGACAATCAATTTAATGGAAACAGGGCTTATCAAAATAGGACTTCCTTATATCCAGGAGATTTATTCTATTTCACCAAAAGCCATGAAAAACTGACTGCCAAGCACAGTTTCAGCTAGAATCATGCGAAATTCATCTGCTGCCACACAGACTCTGGAGTCATGGCAAAAAAACTACAGAAAATAAATAGGCTGGAGAACGTGTGACTCAAGCATTTGATTCACTTAGCTCTTAAAAGTTCAGCAGTAACAGACTCATCTTCATTACTGGTAAAATCAGAAACAATGGTTTACCGTCCTGAAGGGATTCTAGATTTTTGTTATTGCAAGGAGAGCCATCAGGAGCATGAGTTTCTTTCTCTGTTTCTTTCTCTGTTGACATTTTCATTTCCAGGTCTGACACCCTGCTGTTTACTGAATCTGCTTCTTGCTGCTCTTCAATTTCTTCTTCTTCTTCTTCCTCCTCCTCCTCTGGTCCATCATCTTTAGTTTTGAACAAGCTTTCAGGGATGTCTGGGCGCTTAACAGGCACCTTCTGCAAGACAGAGACTTGGGCATTAGCACCAAGGCACAGGCAGATGTCACAGGTACTCATTACAGCAGAAAGCACAGGCACTACTGCCACAGACAGCTGCTAAGGAAACACTCTCAGGATGACAAACAGTAAGGGTTTAAGGAAAAGTTACTGGGAGAGATGGAAGATGAAAAAACATGTCCAGTCCGTAAACAAGGAGTGCAGTCTTTTCATAAGAGGAACACTGGGAACTGAATCAGTCATGGATATGATCTTGGCTATGAAGATGGAGAAAAACAAGAAAAGGACTGGCTGCTGAGGCAGAGCACTGCTTCAGCCTCATGTTCCCAGACTGCCTCTCTTGATCCCCTGCCTTTTGACCACAGCTGTGCCCCAGGAAACTGGCAGTACAAAGACACAGAGTGGCAACTGCTGGCACCAAAGGACATCCAACAGCCCCTGCTTGTTGCCACCTTCCACTGCCACAGGCTGCACTTCCATGCAGTTTCCATGCATGTGAGAAGACACAGTTGCCACCTACAGCCTGCACAGCCACTGACTTGCAACACTTACAAGTCCAACTTACCCCTAGGCTTCCAGTTTTCAGCTTGAATTTGCTCCCCCCTTTCATTGCACCAAAGAGAGGCAGGTTCATCTTTTTAGGCTTGTTCTCTGCATTCAGACTGTAACTCCCACCCCTAATAAAAATTAGACACAAAGAAAAACAATATACAAAGTATCAAACAAATCTTATATATGCAAATACAAAAAAAGGTCTGTCTATGAGAAGTGGATATATAAAATCCTTTTATTTCTCTCCCACTTGGAGCACCCAAGGAGGATGCTGCAGGAGATGACTCCTCCATCCCACATGTATGTTGTAGGATTCAGACATATGTCATAGCAGGAAGCAAAAAATACACAAACAAGGAAAAAACCCTCTGTATCACATACACTCTCTTAAATTCAACTGCATACATACACACATATTTACATATAAAAAAACACTTGGAGGCCAAACTTTAATTTTAATGAATTAGGTAATTAACATCTAATCAAGCTGCCACTAATAAAAGATGAACCCAGCACACACCCTCTCAAACTGCAGTGGTGCTGCTAGGCAGTAGTTGAGCAGCCTACTTTGACTTCCAAATATATTTCAGAGTGAAAGTGGGTTTCATGTTGTACATAATACCTGTAAAATTCTTCAGTTCCTTTTAGATGCACATGGGAAAGAAATTCCAGAAGCTCACACTCTGTTTCCAGTCCCTTACCCATGTCATCCTGCCAGCTTGGGCTGGTCTCACCAACGATGGCTGTGCATTTCCCCCAGCCACAGATGCTGCAATAGCCAGAGGCACAGCAGCTCCTTAAGGAGATGTGCCAGGAAGTTTGGAAGGCTGTCCTGCTTTTGTGATGGGAAAGCTGCCTGATTACTGGGCTTGCACAACTGCCCATGGATAAGAATAAAGGGAAAAGGAATTGTTTTATGTTTTCACCAAGACTTACTGGGGCTTCAGCTCAGGCAGTTCTGCAGGCTTGACAAGCTTTATTAACCCTTTCAGTCTCTGCTGCTCCTTCCTCAGTTCAAAAGTTCGCAAGTGAAGCTTCTTTCGTGCCACGCTGTCTAATGTGCATCCTGATTTTATTTCAGTCATGAATTCATCCAAAGAATCTTGAGCTGCTGGATGGGACGGAACTAGGCAAGATAAAGGGAAGATAAGATATGTTATGGTGGGGAGATAACTGTAATCCTCAGGTCCTGCCTTTAGAGAATAAGGTACATAGGAACACCTGTCTGCTTTGTGAGTTTCTGTTGAACTGTGAAATAATGGAAGTTGTTAGGCCTGGAAAGATGAAAGCATTTCTCCTAACAAAAGCCTGAAAGTAAACTTTAATGCACTTACCTAAAAAAGCCTCCCTTAAAACTGAATGTTTCTTTGAGTGCTATTTCTGGTTGTTAATCTCACTTCTAGATCTGCTCTCCCTAAAAAAGTGGCTTTGGGATTTTTTTGTAGTGACAAACTAAAGTAATCCCAGCCACACAAAAACCTGCACCACTCCACAGGGAATCCAATTTTGGCTTTCCTGGAATGTTTATGCCATAACATTTGCAAAGTTCAAAATCAACCAATCAACCAAAATGCTGCCTTCTACCCGTGAAAGAGTGCATACAAACCAAATTTCATGCATTAGGCCAATCACACAGAACTTATCTTTGTTTTGACTAGATTTTCTGCAAGAAAACTGCTTTAAACTTGAAAAAGAGTAATGACAGTCTTTCTATTCCACCTAATTTCAAAATGTTAACAATATTATGCATATTTGACTAATTAAAATAAAACTCTGGTAGTAAAACTAAATCTCTAATGACTAAGAAAAATAAATGCAGATTTCTAATATCTGGATTTAAAATAACCAAACGTGATTCAGAAAAATGCCTTTCTTTGGCTTGAACAGCGTTTAAGAAGTTGTTATATGTATTCAAAAATAACCTGGAGGTAAACAAAGAAAAATGTTCTTGACAGAATTTTAACAAGTCTTCTGACAGATAGTTTTCTGTCTTTTAATATTAAACGAAAAGTGGCAAATCCAGTATGAATTTTCTGCCTTATAAGTGTTTTTGTATATATGCACAAGTATAATTATTTGATCAATGAGTTATTTTCACTTCAGCTTGAGCTAATTAAGTAGCACTTAAAATTTTAAATGCATAAAAATAAAACAGACTAAGTTTTGTAAAGAGACATATTTGAGCAGTTTTACTAGACTTAAATAATTAGAGGAAAGTCTAATAAGACTCATGCTTAAAAATGGATTCAATTGAAAAGGATATTTCTGATGTAAAACAAAACAGAGTTTACCGTTTGAAAATACATGAAAGCCATAACAGTAACTGTTGGAAGATATACAGAATTAATAGGCTTCAAAAGATAAGAAACAGTTGTAGCATCCACCTCCATGCAAGCATAAATGATGACAAAACATGTCATAAAAAAATTCTGATAGAAATACTCTTCTTTTTTTCATCACAACTACTTATATGAACCAAGATAAAAACCAGCAATGAAAAGGTATTGTTAACAATGTCTGAACCTCCCTGCAGGCAGGAGCTGAGAGAATAATCTGATTTAAACATCAAATTACAAAGACGTGGTTTAGTGAGTAGTCATATTCTTCAGAACAATTAAAGCTCCCAATTAAATGCAGAGCTTGCTGCTGTACTGCAGAGTGGTGTAAGTGCTTCAGTCAGTGAGTGCTGCTGAGGGAGTCCCTGCAAATTGGATTCTCTGCTCGATTCCACCAACAGTGCCTAACACCAGCTAGTTTAGCTGGCAGGGTTACAGTTAGCATTCCTTATCTGTTGCAGCAGTTTTCTACACTATTGAAGTAAAGTCTGACATTACTAGAAGGTGAATCAATCATGTCTATTATACTTTAAATCCCAGTGACAAAAAGCTACAGAGCTATTTACTGCACCATCAACTTATTGATATTTTTCCTGAACAGGCAACCAAAGATGAGACTGAAGAGCTCCATATATTTGATCTGCATTCAGCAGCATTGGTGAATGAGAGATACCAAGTCAGTCCACCAGTAATTAGTTCTGAAGAACCCCAGGGAACAATTTGTGAACTTCTACTGAGACTTTTTTAGACAACTTCCTAATTTCCCCAAGTGCTTGGTAAGAGGCGTAGCAATTTAGCCTGTCATTCACTCACTGCTGCATCAATGCTCTTGTCTTTAGGCTCCAAATAATCATCTAGAGCAAAAAAAGTGCATTAAGGTTTCAGAACTGTATGTAATGCAGCAGTTTTGCTGGACAGCTCATGACATTGGTAAGAATGTTCCATGGTCAATAACCCTGCTCCTGGCTTTCTCAACATCTGTGATTAAACCTAAAGCATTCAAAAAAGAGAAAACCCAAGGATCTAGAAAACACCCAAACAAACCAACTAATTGATGCAGTATTTGCTAAGTGTGTTTTACCCAGGCCTAGTTCTAGGGAATTCCCAATACTGAATGATTCTGTACTTCAGTAAGTGCCAAGACTGCATTTTTTCAAGGCTCTAAGCTATCTGTGTAACCACCTGCAACTTACAAAAACACAGGTATTGGGATTGAATGACCAGGTTTTGGTGGGGAAGGGGCCTACAGCATTATAGGGTGTTAGCAGAAGTATAAAAATGAACTGACTCTCCCTTCAGCCAGTCTCTACTACAATATAATTCAAGGATCTTGTTGAGAAACAGTATCAGTAGAAACAAAGGTAGCAGAACATATGAAAGCTTGGAATTACACCTCTCAGACAATCCAAGCATTAGCTTCTTCTGCTGGTCAACTGCTAATTACTTATCAAAAGTATAAGGCTGAAAACAATTCCTTCAAACACACTGAACACCAGTTTGAATACTCGGTGGAATGGTACTGCTTTTTGAACAGGGATCTGGTATAACCCATCACTGACAAAAATGTTGGTATAAGTGAGTTTTTGTGTGGAGCTGAATAACTAGAAAGACACACAGCCATGTAATGCACAGAAGATAGCCCAGCTGTCACACTGCTGCTGGGGCTCCTTGGGGAGAAACTTCTGACAAACTAGTCACACTAACTCTAATGCCAACTCTGTTAAAAAGGTTTCTGTGTGAACAAACAGCCTAAACACATTTCCTTCCTATCCTCCTTTTACTCCATGAGACATCATCAGTAACAGAAAGCAAAATGTAGCCATTGGTACAGCTTTTAAACATAACTCACTTACAGATACCATCAGTGGTCTGGAAAGGCTCTGCCTTCCAAAACAAACTTCTCATGTACTGGCTTGTTCACTGAACATACAGGTTAAGAGTCAACTGCTTTGTCTCCACATTCCTCTCTTCCCACCTTTCCTTTATACAGCATGTTTACAGTGAGAGATGTGAAATAAAATGTATTACCTATATTACCTTTTCTGTGAGTTTTTTCCTCCTCCCTTATAAATGGTTTTTAAGGGAGTGGAAAAAACAGTGTTCCTCAAATTGGGTCACTTCCAGCAATATGAGCAGATAAACAGTAATAATACTGACCCTCTCAGAACTCCAGGAACTTGTACACTTGCCACCTTACTTCAACTGAGATGTTGCTTTCTTTGGAAAAAGCTGCATTCATTAGCAAGTCACTATAAACAGAGTACATAAACTAATGGATGAAGACTCTAAGAATTCTGCTGAGCTAACTCAGTGACCTGCAAACCTTCCTACCCTTTGTGAAAAGTGGACACAAAAAACGCCCCCCAAACCTCTGAAAAGAGAGATCCCTAAGATAATTTTTGGTTCTGTATTTTTCTTCATGAAAAGCACTGTGATCAAATAAACTTCACGCCTTACCTTTCCCTGAAACCTTCAGCTTCTCTGTTATCTCAGAAAGCTCATTTTCTGCTTCTTTTAGCTTTGTGACCTATGAGAAAACAACATGCTTAGAAGACTTTATCTTGTTAAAATCTCATTTTAATAGTTAATCAAGTATCCTGTCAAATTACTTCCACTTTTCTACTTCTGAGCTTTGACCAGGATTTCCTGGGCTAAAAAAAATTAGAAGTCTAGATTGTTCCTAAACAACTTATTCATTTCTTGACATAGAAAATTATTTAAATCATTTCTGAAACATGACAGTATGCATAATTCTTCTGCAGCAGTGTTCTGTTACCACCACTGAACCTTCCAACCCCTCCTATCCCTCACAGCCTATTGTCTTTGTAGTACTTATTGTTGTCATATGCCTGTCAATCCAGGATTCTTATTCTTTGAAGCAGAATGAGATATTTCTTTGAGATGTGTCCTGTGGACTTAAAAGCTTGGAATTATTTTCCAATGATTTAAAACTCATTTAAAAGTATCCTGTTCTGGTATTTCCTTCATCCACTGCCATGATCCACTAAGATTTCTTCTTAGTCATAACATAATACGGCATGAGAGAGTAACCCTGACATGTCATAAGAATTATTCTTACCAGGGAGTCATAAGTCTCTGGTTTTTCCTCTATTTTACCAGCTTTCTTCATTCTGTTCAGTCGTTTCTTTTCCACAGCACCAGTTCGATCGAGGAAGGTGTCATCATCACTGTCATAAAAATCCTCATCCTCCCAGTTCTTTGATTTCCTTTTTCGGGATACTGAAAAAGGCGCAGAAGAAGGCAAGAAACAAAACTATTTGCATACCATTCAGCAATAAAGCAAATACAAGATAGCAATCTCAAATCCCTGATTTAGGGCTTTTAGAATGGTCACAGTTATTCACCTGCTTCTTGCCTCAGTACTCCTCGAGCATCGAGCAGCCTGCAAGCTTCCAGTGCACACTGGATCATTGCTTCCTTCTTTTTTCCTGAATGGAGAACCTCTGCCACCAGCTGCTTCCCTGATGCATCATCCACAGGCAACCTGTTCAGTTTGAAGGATCAGAGAACAGCTCAGACACAAACAGCTTTTCAGGGATGCTACTCAGATATTTTACAATGGTATTGCCATTTCATTGCAATCTCTTTTTGTGTTAAATATTTCCACTTTTCATTTCATACAGAACCAATCAAAACACAAGGATCATTTCCTAATCATGTAAGTCAATTTGTATTTCACTGGTCCAAACAATAATTTTTCCTCTATTTATTCCACTGGAAATACAAGAAGTTAAAAGGTTAAATATCAATCCCTGAATCAATTTAAACACAGGTATCTTGTATCCATACAACACGAGTAACAAACAGTTTCCATGATGAAGCAAAGGATTTTTAAGCAGTACAATGATTACCATGTTGAGACTTCTTGACTTAATTTCCACCTCACCTTCTCCTGTCTTATGAAAGAACTACATCAGAGGCCTTTAGCAGGAACCCCTCAAAAACTGTCTTATACCATACAGGAACCAAAATCGGGCACACAGCAGAATTAAGTTTGGGGTTGTTTTGATCTTTCTCATTAGGAATTGGAAGAGATTGTTTCTTAGTTTCTTCTCTTGTATTTCAGTTTCACATATTGCTCAAAACAAAGGGGGCTGAAAGAACCTAGACTCCTGTTTTCCCAATTTTCATCCTCTAGGAAAACCAAATCCTATCAGAACAAAAAAGGAGCACAGACACTGAAGTAGGCACTGATCCTTGAACTTCTGTCTCAGTATCAGGGCTTACATCTAAATCTAGCTGGCTTCCTTGCCAAGTGTGACACAACAACTGATTCCTTCAGCTTTTGTTTGTAAATTCAACAGCAGCTTCCGTGTACCACAGGAATGGGGATGTACATACTTGATCCTGCACAGCCAGCTGTTGTGCCCACGATCATCATACTCATATTCTAACTCTTCTCCTAGAGAAAAAACAGAGAAAATTGATGTAGTAACCAAAATTGAAATAAGCAGGAATAACCTTTACAGCAGAGAAGAATGTCAAGGGACATTCTTCTAAACAAAAGGGATAACAAGCTCTTGTTACATACCATGATTTTGCCTTACTTTTCTTTTTTTTAAAGCCATGGGATCTTCAGTTGTTGTTATGCTAATTTGGTTTTTTTTTTCTGAAATCAAGGCCTTTTGAGACCAAAAAATCTCTAAGCGGCCCGTTTAGGAATATGTAGTTGGAAGAAAAAAACAATCTTGTCTCTGTGTGTATTAAAGTAAATGATGCTGAAGCAACAACAGTTTGCAATCTGAATTCACAGATACTGTTTGTCTTGAAGATTTATTTTTCACTTTAACAAGTAAGTGAATATTCTTTAAGTTTCTCCAGCAACCACTGAAACTTTAGACCACTTAATTATTGCCTTTTGTTTTTGTTAGATTTCCCCATTTTACAGTTCTACACAATTACAGCCATCTCCAAAGCAAAGTCTGGGAACTGAGGGGTTTCGATTTTTCCACATAACTTCCAAGTGTGGGGGAAGTTTGAGTGTCACTCCAAGGGAATACAAGCTGCTCCCCGCAGTTTCGGAATTAGTAACTAAGTCTCAGATATACAACAGTGAGCCAAAGTTTAATTAAAAAAAACCCCAAACAAACCACTACAAATCCCCACTAAAACTAATGAAATAAAAAATGTTACCTACAATGTAACAGAAAAGTTTTGCTTCCACATGACACCTTAAATCCCCTGCAAAAATAAACAATAAAATAACACTTTGCTAAGTACAAAAAAATCACATTGAATAAAAAAAGAAAAAATTACCTTCTCTATCAAAAAAGCCCTGTAAGGCCTTCCTAGGATCTTTCACATAAAAGGCATCTTGAACATCCTGAAAATCAACAGCAATAGGGTTTTCTTCAACCTCATCCTCCTCAGCATCCTCACCTAAAAGACAAAGTCCAAAAAATACCCATGAGAAAAGAGACACATGAGAAAGGGAACACCACTATATTTCAACTTTCATTAGTTTGAAAGAAGTAGCAGCTACATCATAAAATTACTTCCCTTAACTTTTATTATTCCTAAACAAAATTAAAAAAAAAAAGCTATTATTTATTCCAAAATATTATTCAGTTTTGCAGATCAATATCCGTTTCAGTACTTTCAAAGGTTTATGAGCTTATATATTTTCACTCAAAAACCCCAACTCACTTTGTTGCAAAAAGCTCATTAATTATAATTTATCAGCTCCAATATGTGGACTTCCTGTTTAAATGTGAAGACAGCTATACTGCATAGAAGTCCCAAGCAGTCAAATTTCACTTCTTGGGCAAAAGTGTGGATGTCATCAGAGGAGCAAACCAAAGAGCATTAATTAAGCTGTAACTTTCAAGGCCTTTTATAGGCATAGGCAAATTGCCTCCTCCTGTTTAAAAGGAGCTCACTGGATGTTAGCTTGTCACATACCCTTCTTTTTAACAGCAAAAGGATTAATTTGTACCCAAAGACTTTGACTGGATTGTGACTCTTGGCAGGCAGTTGCAATATTAACCCTAATATTCAGTGAAAAAGGGCTTACAGACCTTCCAATGTATATTGATTGATACATCATCACTCACCCATTCCCCATGAGCAGCTCATCTCACTATTCTGACTCCTTTCATTTCTCTCCTCTTTCTCCTCTTCCTCATCAGAGTCCTCTCCCAGCATTGTCTTTTCTAATTTTGCTTGCTGCTGCTTGCGTAGTGCCTTCAGTTCAGTCACAGTTAGTTCTGACTCAGACTCCTGGTCCTCTTTGGGTCCCTAAGCCAAAACAGAAAAACAGCAGGACTGTTTTTAAAGAACCCCAAGCAAGTATTTCCAACATGCATGCAGATTTACATATAATAACACAAACACATCATTACTGTGCTCTTCAAAAACTGGAATTATTTCACCATTAGTTATGGTTTGCATTCCATAATATATTAGTTTTAACGGCGTTTTCAAGAGCAGGGCAGGGAGAAATAAGCATTACTGTGTATTTGCAGTCAGATCCACCTCAGATTAAAAGGCTAAAGGCAAAAATTCCTGTCAGAACTACACGGGTGAATCTGAGGAATGAGCAGCTTCTGAAGGGCGTGTACAATACACGATGTGAGGTCCAAGTCCCTACTAATAAACACTCCCCTTGTTCACAAAGAAATATTAGTTCTTTATTTACTGGGGCGTCACACTGTGAGAAACACATTCCTAATACATCACACTGCTGGAGAGAAATGCCTTTTGCACTCACTGCACATCGGCAGAAACCCGCAGCTCCACACCTCACTGCGGAGCCAGCAGCAGATGCGAACAGCTTTTCTCCCAGTGGAACAGCCCCGGCAGCGCTGGGCTGCTTCCAAACAGCCTCACATCTCAGACAGTCACCCGATGGAGCCGGGAAAATTCCTGAGCCTGAGCCGGACCGGCCCTCACCACCCCGCGCCCGCTCCGGAGCCGCCCGAGCGCGAACCCGGCCCACCTGCAGGAGGAAGAGGCGGGAGCTGCCTCCGAAGCGCAGCCCGTGGCCCACCCGCACCCGGCAGTAGGTGCGGGGCGGCACCCGCGCCTTGTTGAGGAAGGTGCCGTGGGTGCTGCCCAGGTCGTACACGTAGAACCCGGCGGCATCGGGGTCGTCGGGGGAGCCGCCGGCGCCGCGGTACTGCAGCACGGCGTGGTGCCGCGACACGGACGGGTGCTCCAGGGACAGGGCGCAGCCGGGCAGCCGCCCCACCAGGAACCAGCTGCTGTCCTCCAGCCGCACCGAGCCCAGCACCACGCCGCCCTTCAGCACCTCCAGCCCGTACCCGGAGCCGGCGGGCGGGCGGCTGCCCCACGGCGGCTCCTCGTAGCGCGGCGCGGGCGGCGCGGCGGCGGCGGCGCGGAGGGCTCCCGGCGGGCTGGGCCCCGGGTCGGCGGGCCGCGGGCGGCTCGGGCGCTTGAAGGCGGCGGGCTCGGCGGGCTCAGCCTCCGCCGCCTCCGCCATCTTCCCGGGTCCGTACCCAAACGGAGTCCTCCGGGGACGAGCGCCGCGCCGCTGCAGTGCCGGGGGTAGGGCGCAGCGCCCGGGGCCGCTCCGCCGCCTCCCAGCGCGGCCCGGGGCAGCGTCAGGGGCGAGTCAGGGAGCGCGGCGGCTGCGGCGGGCGAAGGGGCTGCGGCGGCGGCCGGCGCTTCCCTCCTCCGGGCTGGAGGAGCGCGGGTGGCGGGGGAGCCGCTGTCGGTGGCGGACCGGGACGCAGTTCCGGCGGGCGGCCGGAGGGGAGCGGAGCGCAGGGGTAGGCGGGGGCGGGCGAGCCGCGGGCCCGGGGAGCGGGGCAGCGCGGGCCCGGGGACGGAGAGGGGGCAAGGGCGGGCGAATCGAGTGCGGCCCTCGGAATAACTCCACGCCGCGGGTCCCGCTCAGCGAGGCCCAGGTGGGCCTTTGTTACACACAGAAACCATTTCCGTCTCACGAGTGCGTTTGTTTGTGCCCCCTCTCCCTCAGGAGAAGGCGCGGTGCGATCTGCATACCGCCAGAGTGGCGGCAGCCTCCTGCCGTCGGGGACACTGCGCTGCCCGGCTGAGCGACAGCCGGCTTGGCCGCCGTGACTTGGGGTGCTCGGAGCGTCATCCCAGCTCCGGTGGCTGTTGCTGCCCAAAGTGCTTTTCCCTGCAACAAGGGTCCTTTGTGCCCGCAGCACTCGTAGCCTTCTTCTGGGCTCTGAGCACGACAGGTGACCTGTGTAAAAATGCTGCGATACTGGGGCGAGATCCCGGTCTCCTCCAGCCAGGCCAACCGCAGCTCCTTTGACCTGCTGCAGCGTGAGTTTCGCACTGTGGAGGTGCAGGATCCTCCGCTGCACCAGCCGTCCGCCAACAAGCCCCGTCCCACCACCATGCTGGACATCCCCTCCGAGCCCTGCAGCCTCACCATCCACACCATCCAGCTCATCCAGCACAACCGGCGGCTGCGCAGCCTCATCGCCGCCGCCCAGGCCCAGAACCAGCAGCAAGCAGAGGGCATAAAACCCGAAGAGAACGAACCCCTGCCGTCCTGTCCGGCCTCCCCACCCCTCCCTGACGACCTGCTTCCTCTGGATAGCAAAATCCCCAAAATGCCATTTCAGCTGAGGCACAGTGACCCAGAGAGTGATTTCTACAGGTGTGTTGGTATTTCTTTAGGTTAGTTCTTGGCTGAAGGAAAGCTGAGAGTTTTAAAATGTATATGTAGTTATATTGATTCCCTTAGGCTGAAGGGTCAAGCAGTTGTATGTAAAGTATAAAACAGGCTTTAGACAGGAATTACTTGGACTTTTCCTGTGTGAATAACATGCACGTTGCTCTCCTTTGCTTCCTGTGTGTAAAATGTGGATGTGTGGTGCTGATTTCTGCCTTGTTAGTGCTACACTAAATGCATGTACATGGTTTTGTCAGTAGTATTTCGACAGGGTTAGTTACAGGATGTGAAGTCTCTTCTATTTAGATCACTTACAACTAAAGTTGTGTTACTGTAACTGAAAACCCAGAAAACAGGTGACTAGGTTTTGGCTGTTCAGCTGTAGCTTCTGAAAATTAATTTGATTGTGTATTAGTAAGATTGCGATGGCCAAGGACCTGTGGCACAGCGACTGTTGCATTCCACTCAGTTTGATGGGTCAGATTCCAGGCAGGGCTGGAAATGAGCACAAGTGAAGGGAGTTCTTGTCTCTGCTACTGGCTCCACCAGCTGGAGAAAGTGTAAAGGAAATTGGCACTGCTTCCACCTCTGCTGCCAGCCTTTGATTAAATAGTATTGCCACCGCTGCCTGTCTGTCCCTCTGACAGGCACTGATTTCACAAGGAGCTTTTGCATTTCTTGCAAGATCTCACAATACTTTGTAGGTTATGTGCATTTAAATGAAGGGATTAATCCTTGCTACGATGTGCAGTAATGGACACTTTGAGGGAGAGGATATTTTAGTTTTTAAAATGGGTAAATGTGCATCAACTGAATATAATTTATCCGTTAAATGCCGCAGAGATCTTTAATGGCCTGAGGTTGTATGAAACGCATTTTATTGAAAGATGTTGCATTTGGTAACAGAGTCTCTCTGAAGAGTAGAGTGATTCTTTAGTGCTGTTTCTGGAGGAACGCCGTCATCCTTCTCGGAAGATACAAAGTAATTAGCAGAGAGGGGTGAAGGGCACTACAGCTGTGTGAGAGTAGTCAGGGCCTGTGACTCCTGCACCGTGGCCCTGTGGTTTGTAGAACTGAGAAGTGTTCTGTTCTGTCCTCCTCAGTGCCTTCAGCTTGAAGTTCCGTTTTCTGTGGCTCTGGCCATGTTTTGAGGGCTGCTTTGTCTTTTTGTTGTTCATTCCGAGTTTCTGGGGTCCTGGTAAAGAAATGTTATTTAGTGGTCAGCCACGTGGGGGAGTGTAAGGACTACGTTGTGGAAACTGGAGACAGTTTTGAAATGAAATGTTTTGTGGCTGACAGAGTGGATTTATAATGAGCTGCAGTGTATTCTAGAATTTAATTGCGTGCTTGCTAACCCAAACACATTTATGCTTTTCCAGGGGGAAGGCTTTGAGTTTGTTGTTGCGTGTTTGTTCTTAGCTGTTTTGAGACACGTGAATTAAGAGTAGCAGCTGTTCTGTAGGTCCTGTTCTAGCAGCAAAAATGAAGTTCTATGATTTGCTGATGCTTCTGAGCATGTAAAATCAAATTAAAGGAAGAACATTCTTCCCCCAATAAAACATGGTAGTGCTTAAATCTATGCTGCCTTCTGAAGTACAGTTGTCAGAATTGCAGCATTTGGATAAATCCATATTTTAATTCTGGTTTTTTGCTCAGTAGCCTGGGTCTGAGAAGTAGTATATATGTACATTTAGATATGGAAAAAAAAGGAAGGTAAGGGTAGCCAGCCTGAATCAGATCACAGGTTTAGTTAATGTAGGCCTGTCCTCTTCTGTTTCCCTGTTACTCATTTTCGTTCTTTGACACACTGTCCCCATGTCTTTTAGTTTGTTATCCCCTGAATTGGTTTTGTTCTTCCTCTGCCCTGCCCCATACGTGTAACCCCTACCTCCTCGTATGATGAGGAAGAGGCAGAGCTTAATTTACAGCTATTTGTGAGTTGGTTTGGTTTTATCAATCCCCCAAAGTCTGTACTAACAATGGTTTTATAATCACTACACTTTTCCTCCCCTACAGTTTTCCAGACTGTTTATAAATATGTTAAAAAAACATGATAAAAAATATGTTGATTCTGGCACAGATTCCCCAGGGTAGACCTGGACTCCAGAGTGGAGATCTATGTTCTACTTGCTTGTTGATAGATTTGGAGGACTCTGGTAGCTTTGTGAAGCAGGTTTTACAGTTTAAAAAAAGCTCTCTGTGTTCTTTATAAGCATTACATATTTATTTGTGTGTCCTCTAGTTCTTTGAATTTCCCTGATGCTCCAAAATATATCCATGCTTCTCAGCCTGCAGTTTTCCACATCTCTTCTGAAGGTATTAAAGGAAAATGTTTTCACACTTTCTGTCTTCTGGTCTTTATGGGCCAAAGCAGTTTAAAGCAAGAGGTGACTCACCACAGCTATTCAGCTATTTCATCCTTGCATTTCCTCAGTATTCTTGGATGGAGTACCATCTGGTCCTGGTGATGTTACAGTTCTTGGGATGCACAATAAGGGATTAACATTTGCTTTCGCTTGGTAGAAATAAAAAAGAAGCTTAAAGTGTAATTGATGAAGAATGGGTAAGGAGCTGTAGACTTGAAACTACCATTGACAGGAGACTCTTACCATGTAACAACTGGTAGCTTTTCCATCTTCTCTGCTCAGCTTTCTCAGATTAGCATACATCCATCTTCAAAAGAAGCCTGATCTACTCCTGTGCCTCTTCTTGTGTGTGCATGCTTGGGTTCTTAACAGATCTCTCAGTTGTTTGGTCATTTGCATTCCTGGCCACATTGGGTTGCATTGAAAGGTAATCTGTAAACAAAATTGGGAGCTTGCAATGGGAAGACAGCTCTTGGCAGAAGGACTTGTAGTGAAGAAATGTCTGTTCAGAAGTAGAGGAGTTCATGTCAGTGGGATAGCAATTTTAATGTAGGGAAGGATTTGGAGCAGTGGTAAATAAAGTGGGCAGAGGACACTTCCCTTGATGATCTAAGTGCTTTGGCTTGGCCTGTTTCTAAGCTGACTGGTCTGGGTTATGTCACTGGGACCCAATTTATTTTTTCCATTATTGAGCAATTTCTTTTCATACCTGTGCAGCCTTCTGTAGACATAGCAGAGGTATTTAAAAAGAGGTGTTGTACCCAGGATGAGGTGTTAAAAGGCTCTTTCCTGAAAGAAAACAACTTTCTGGTTTGAGTTGGTGTGCTGTGTTCTTTGGTGCTCTCTCTGACTAGTGTATCTTGTCTCTGCAATGTTCTGCTCTATTTTACTGCTTTGGGAAAATGGCTCTAAAGCAGCCTTGTTGCAGCTCATTTGGTAGAAATTCAACTTCACAGCATAATGTTTCATCAAATTGTCCTGTTCGTAGGAAAAACAGTCCCTCCCTCCATCTGCTGCCGGCTTATGCTCACCTAGGAGGGAGCAGAGCACTTCAATCCATTCCTGCAGTTGACTGAACCTCAGCTGCTGATCCTTGTGCTGACTTAGCCTGTCCCCTGAAGATAGTTCCATGAGAAAGGAACCATGAGCTCCCCTTCCCTCTAAGAAAAACAGCCTTACAGGAGAGGAGCGTGGAGGAATGGGTTGTGTTGCCTTTGTGGGGTGGCTCATTGTCACTTAACTGACTGACACAGGAAGTGGGCCTTTTGTGAGGTCTGAAAACTGACTAAATCAGAAAATAAGTCTGGTTGGTGTAAATGGACACTGTTTTCATGTCTTCTGCATGTTTTTGGTAGTGGTGGGAGAAGGCTGGCCTTTGGGTCTAATGAATTTGTAGCTTGACAGGTATATTTCTGTCTGGAGCATCATCTAGTGTTGGTGACCCATATATAAAATATATAGCACTCTGTTAGGAATACAAAATTGAGGAGTGGCAAGTTGGCCAGGATTTGTGATAAATTTTGTACTATATATTCTGTAGAGGAGATTGCCTCCACGTCACAGGCCTAATTCCCTGTCCTGTTAATCTCTGGTGACAGAACTTCAGGGAGTAAAGCTCTCGTGTTTACTTGTGGATATATGACCGAGCCTTTCAGGAAAAGGACTGAGTGCTGCAGAGGGTGGCATTCTGCATAATGGTAACACCTGGATGGGGGCTTTGTTGTGCTGAGTAGCTAAATGAAATCTAGGACAGATGCTCTTTAGCTATGATCATCAGGGAGAAGAAGAAGTTTGCTTGTCCCTTTTGGGAAGGCTTGACATTAGATAACTGCTTTCAGCATAAATGTGTCTGTATGACTGGTTTTGTTCATGTGCATTCTTACCAGAGGGTACCTGGAAGTTAGAGGAGATGAAGAAAAATTACTTTCTTTGTTGGTTTCTATTAACATCTACAACAACATTTCAATCTTTGCTCTCTGTTCTGGCTTTTAATCATATTTCTCTGTTGTTTATTATGAGAAACAGGAAGACAAGAGAAGAAAACATAAGAAAACCAAAACCAAATTGACTGGCCTAACCAAGAGCAAGAGATTGAGATTTGGATTTGAGTACCTGAAATGTCTTTCCTCTCTGTCTTTAACTGATTAGATTTCAAGCTGATTATATGCCTTCCAGCATAGTGACCTAGCTGCTTTTTAATGCTCACAATTCGTTTCTTTTCCTCTAGAAGTTTAAAAGAGACACAATATTCTCTGCTGCTTCTGAGCAGTGATATGCCTTACTGAATGGTTGTTTCACTCAGTTTTGCATCTTGCTAAGTATCTTGCTTGGGATTGCCAAAATCTGTGTAATTTAAGTGTGTTCACACTGTTTTTAGTGAATGTCTCTGTATTAATAGTAGTGTGATATTCAGTTTTGATAGCATGAGATGACCTCCACTGCTGGCTGCTGGACAGCTAGGTATGTCCTTAATATGAAAAAAGAGATTCTTTTTTATAGACATGAACTTTAAGGATTGTTTTCTGGTTGATTTTCTTTGATGGTTGTTTATTTCTGTTGTAAACTCCTGGTCCTGGTGTTGTGTGAGACATATGGCTGTTTGTGAATTTCAGAGTTCTGCTGCCGAGGTGGAGGGGAGAGTGAGGGAAATGTAAAAATAGTATGGATGACACTTGGTTTATAGAGAAACTGATGATCTTTTAATTCATCTTGTCAGGGTGCTTGCTGTCCTCTTTGCAAAGTAGTTACATAACTGAGTGGAAATTGGGATGCTAGTCATTTTCCATCAATTAATAACTGGGATGAATCCATGACCTGAGATTCACAGACTGTTCTTAATATCTACTTAGAAATGTGATCATATGCCACTCTTAATATAGTGTGATTCCTCCTTTATTTGAATAATCAGAAAGTGTTGCGCTGGTGGTTTTAAAAATGAATAAATTTCATCCTCATAGCTCTAAGTTTCACCTTCCTGTTCACTCCTCTTCACTTTTTTTTACTGCTGTGTTTTCTGTGTGTCAGCTCTGAGGATCAGGGGAAGCTGAGGCTCTGTGGCCCAGCTTCTCAGTGAGAACTGAAGGCTACCTCATGAATTGCTGGAGAGACAGAGTAGTGAGAATTTTATCAAGCCATCAATACTGTCTGTGTGCTGTTAAATCAGGTCCTTCTACTGGAAAGAGTGTATGTGATATGCAGGTTATCTAGGGTTAACAGCCAGGAGAATCTCCAGGTGCGGTGTGCAAGATGTTGGGAGAAATTGATCAGAAACAAATGAAGAGTGAAATTGTTTGCTTAATTCTGCCCCTGGTGCTGAATGGAGTGTAAAAAGTGTATGAGTATCACACTTAGCAGTGATGGAATTTGATTTTTTGACATCAGCGTTTGACGTCCATGTTACTGATATGGGCAAATAGATTACATGCACTTAATTGTAAGTTGAGAAACCTGGTAGGTATATGTTTCCCTCCCAGAGGCTTTCCTTAACTCCTCTGGGGAATATCTATTTGTTAACTCATGTTGATGAGAAATTTGGTTGGCTGACTCTAAGTGAATGATGTTTGAAGTGCTCATGTCAGTTGTTCTCCATCTCCTCCATCCTGTGTAGTCATTCCTTCCAGATTAGCAACAGAGGAGGGAGGTCTTAAACCCAAGACCAGGGAATGGTGCTTTATGGCCAGACTTTTCCAGGCCTCCTCCCAGGGCCTGGCGTTCACACCTTAGTTTGCATATGGGGATAGTTCTTCCAGTGTCATGCTTAGTGACTGACTGCTGGAAATAAGGGCAGACAAACAGTCTTTTTGACTACAGTGTACCTCTATGAAATATATGTGTGTCCCATTTCTTGCCTTTTTATGAGTCTTTTGCTTTAGAAATTCCAATCTTGTCTATCCCAGAAGCCTTTGTATCTGACTATTAGGCCTGTGACATCAGAGATAATAAGGAAGAGCAATGTGATTAACTGAGAGGGGAAGTTATTTGCATTCATGTTGTTTAAAATGCCTTTGTTTGTGTCAAGGGCCCATTTAATTCACATCTCTGGGAGAAAAGCTCCTGGGTGGGAAGGGAGATGCATAAGGGCTCAGAAAATTTGCCTCCCACATTCATGAATCACCCAAAGAATCTTGTGGCATTAGAAGGGAAAATGAAATTTGGAAGTGCTGATTTGGAGGGAGGGGAAGAAGGAAAAGCAGATAAACACTTATTAGGTAGATATGTAACAGAGAAGCTGTGGAGAACCCAAAGCCCATGCTTTCCCTGTGTACATCGCCCTATCATTGACAGTATCCCTTCCACTGATACAGTCCTTCAGATTTTTGAAAGTGTGCTATTTGTGTCTTTCCTGTTTCCCAGAGGAAAAGGGGAGCCAGTGACAGAGCTGAGCTGGTCCTCCTGCCGGCAGCTGCTGTACCAGTCCATGGCCACCATCCTGGCGCACACGGGCTTCGAGTGCGCCAACGAGAGCGTGCTGGAGACGCTGACGGACATCGCGCACGAGTACTGCCTCAAGTTCACCAAGCTGCTGCGCTTCGCCGTGGACCGCGAGGCGCGCCTGGGCCACACGCCCTTCCCGGACGTCATGGAGCAGGTGTTCCACGAGGTGGGCATCGGCAGCGTGCTCTCGCTGCAGAAGTTCTGGCAGCACCGCATTAAGGACTATCACAGCTACATGCTTCAGGTGAGAGGGGCATCAGGGACCTGTGGCACCAGGAAATGGACCCCCAGTAGGATTGCTTGTTCCTGGGACGAGTCCTGACTCTTACTGAGGGGAAGTCTGGCTGGAAGACCTCCTGGATGTGGAGAGGAGTCATCAAGGGAAAGAGAACAGGAGCTTTTTGACTGGAAGACAGAGCCCCTTATTTGTCTTCCTAGTGAGACTAAGGATGCTCTACTGATGGCTTGCCTGAATTTAAGAGGTGTCCCCAGCTCTTGAATTACCCAGTCAAAATTATCCAGTAGAGGTGAAATCAGAACAGACTGATGAACTGAATTTTCTCCTTTAGTGGGATATTTGGCTGGTTAACATTTTGGAAAACGTGTAAGCAAACAAATTTCTAGGCTGTAGAGTGGTTTGTGTTCACTTAAACAAGGAGTGACTTCCTTAAGCTTTAGAAGTATAGGGTAGTATTTTGCTGATCTGAGTTGTCACACAGATGCTACCTTCTTCTTATATAAAAATAACAGCCTAAAGAGTTGCCTTTGTTAGAAACATTCCTGCTCAAAATACCAGTTCTGTTCACTTTTGTTCAAATGTTTTTGTTCAGATGTTGTGTCCTTTTGGAATCTGGGTTTTCTGCATCATTCTGCTGCTGCAGTTCACTCTCACCCTGCAAGTGATCGTTGTCTTAACAATCATTGTTCTTTATACAGGACTGAGGTCCACAGTAGCCCCTTTATTTGGAAGTATATCTAGAAGGGGGAAATAGGCTTTGCTATTCTTTTTCCTCCTTGCTTCTGCTGTTTAAAAATCTTGCAATTTTCCTGAGCACAGATCACCGACTGTTGGGTTTTAGTGGTAGAAACAAGTATTTGTTAGAAGCAGATGAAATCTGAAATGTTTAAATTTAATTGTTTACTGTTGTTAAGTTTCTGGAAGTACAGGGTAGTTCTAAATCTCATTCCTGTATTTGTTTCACTTCTCTAACTGGAGAAAACCTCTGTGTTTTTTGCTGTAAATCTGACAGAATATACTCAGGCTTTATCCAGTCGTCACTACAGGCTGTTGAAGGTCTGAGGGGTTTGGGTTTTAGTGCTCGGGTGAATTTGTTACTGGAGGATGGGAACAGTCATAGGTAAAACCAATGAGACACTACTTTTGTTTTATGCTCTGTTTAAGTTTCTGAGCCTCATCCTCTCTGTTTATAAAATGAAAGTGCTCGTATTTATCAGTCAGATGTTAGTGGATTAAACCTCTTATTAAAGTCCCTTGTTACAGCACAGAGGGTGCACTTAAAGGGGAAAAAAATCTCTTGTGTAGCTGCTAAGTTGTTTACTTGTTCATTCAGGTCAGATGTTAATAATGTTCAGGGAACAGAGTGCACTGCAATGTAATTGCCATCAGATCCTCTGAAGTCACTCTCACCTTTCTGGCCTCTTTTTCACCTGCTGATCTTTAACAGGTTAGCAAGCAGCTCTCTGAAGAATATGAGAAGATTGTCAACCCTGAAAAGGCAGCAGAAGACACAAAACCTGTGAAGATTAAGGAGGAACCTGTTAGTGATATTACTTTCCCCATAAGTGAAGAGCTGGAAGGAGATCTGGCTTCTGGTGACCAGTCTTTGCCTGTTGGAGTTCTTGGAGCTCAAAGTGAGCGCTTTTCTGCCAACTTGGAAGTAGAAGCTTCCCCACAGACTTCAGGTAGGGGTTTCTTGCTTCTCCTGAAAAGTTCCATGTTATCTTGTTTCCTCTGGTTAGGTTTGGATTTGCATCCAGAGATTCATATTCCTGCAAACTTGAAAGTCATGGTCCTTACATAGTTTAGGCACTGAATGAATTCTGGCAACACAAGTGGTACTTGGTGCTGTCCTCCATATTCAGAAGTTACCCTGGTAGTGACAGTCACTGTTTTATGAAAGCTTGTCAGTGACTTATGTGAAATGGGCTCCTGAGAATCCCTCCTAGCATCTCTACTCCAAAGCCTGCGGTACTTGGCTGAGGCCATGGAAAGTGAGATGGTGAATGGATTAGTGGGGTTATAGAGATTGCACTTGTTTCCTCAAAGTGCCATCCTATTGAAGCACACTGGTGGCAAGCACAGGAGAATCTGCTGTGGCTGTGCCTGCTCTGTACTACACAGAAGCTTCATTCTTTTCACTGTTCAGTGAAGCTGAATGCCTTGGAATGAAAAAGAAGCAATTTTGATTTTGCATAGAACCATCTGAACTCTGGAATTCCCTGAAATAATAACTGTTTCACTTAAAAATCTGGGTAAAAAACAATGAAGCTTGTCCTCCTATTAACCCTAAGCTAAGCAGCATATATAGTGAGGTTACAGTATACCTCCGAGTCCGGTAGTTTTTTTGCATTGTGGTGAATTCTAAAAAACATAAATCCATCTAATGTTTTTCTGAAAGCTCATACTGTTTTCCATATCACCTCTGAAATGTGAAGTATTTGCAATTTTGTGGGAGAAGGAACAGCAGATTCCTCTGGCCCATCCAGAGCTGCGAGTGATTCATCTGGAGGGCTTTGTATTAGCATCCACCACTTGAGACCCAGAGGTTAGCATGCTAGCTGTGTATTAAATGCCTCTCGCTTCTCTGATACAGAATTGATGTTTTCTAATTAAGAATACAAGTGCTTTGTTCCTCCCTGAAAATCCCTCTTCACTTCACAAGAGCCTTTGGAAATCTCATCTGTGAGAAGTTGCAGTCTAGACCTGGGCAGGCTGGAGAGCTGTAATATCCTGAGGAGCAAGTAAAAGCTGCTGCAATTAGAACACGGCCATCTCGAAACGCAGGTGTGAGGCCTGCAGGGAGGGCAGCGAGGCTTCAGTGTCCGAGGGCAGAACTCTCATTACAGCCTTCCATGTTCTTCCTGTGTTTTTGTGGATGTCTGACATTGCACTTGTGAGCAGGCTGCTTACATTCATTGCAGCTGGAGAAATGGAGGCAAAATTGTTCCTGGTTCCTCTGCCTCTCAGGATAACATGAAGATTAGCTTATTTGTGAAGTACTTTGAAGTCAAAGTGCTTTGAAGATGAAACATCCTGTGTTGATGCTTAAGTACTTTTAGTCATTAGTGACACTCTTAGTGACAGGTGACAGAGCTGAAAGGAATAAGGCTGAGCGATGAAGAGCAATTGATGAAGGAAAGACACAGTTTAGTTTAGTGAGCACCTTTGATTATTATGGAGACTGGAGCTGTGACTCTGGAACCGATAGCATTTTAATGATGTGTCTGTTGGTGGTGACAGGGATGCATTTACTTATGATTAACATAGGAAGGACTTGCATTAAGGCAACTGAGCTAATGTAGGCTGTGTTACCAAAAAGGTCTCATAAACCTTGGTTTTGGCTAGGCTGATCTGGAAAAGATTCTTGACTTTGTCATAAAGGAGAATTCTTGGCACAGACACGTGTTGGAACATTAGCTCTCTTTGTAATTTCTATTAATAATGGCCTATTGTTACCAGTATATTGATAACAGGGGATGGTCATAGGTTTGGCTCAGTACAAGAGCTTTGGTTGTGCTTTCAAACTGTAGCCATGCTCTTTGAGACACAAAGTTTGGAAAACTTACTAAAAATGGTTTCCTATTTTTATTTTTTTTTAAATTTTCCACATGAACTTAAACCCCACACAAGAGAGAAAAGATTTCACAATTTATTCAGTTTTGGTCTGTTTATGCCCATCTCAGCAAGGAGACCAATTAGTATATTTTTAATAGGATTTTTGTCTCACTTTAAACTTAAACAGAAATAATACAATCTGTAATTACTTCTCTTGGGGAGAAAACATTTGCTGTTTTCAAGGAATATGGTTTGGTAATCTTGTACAGAAAATCCTCAGTCATTGCTCAGATTGCACACTAGTCCAGATATGTTTTATGAAAAAGTGAGGTGGGGGAGCTATTTCTCAGCAGGGCATCTGTGAGGTTGAGCCAAAAGGACTTCTTTTTGTTCTGCTGAAGGATGGGATGAGACCTGTGGGTGTTGAGTAGGAGGAGGCAGGAAGGCAGGTGGCTGACTGCAGCTTTGATGTCCCTGCATTTCAGTGCTGAAAGTGCTATTTGGGACTGTTCATCTATCTGCTCCTCTGCCTGCTCACTTCACCTCCCCAGCAGAAGCCCAGGATGTCTGGTGGTTGCAAGGACCTCATAATGACTTCTGGACTGCCTCAAAGTCCTGCTTCTGCAGGGTCTAGTCCATGTGCTGTTGGTGTACTTGATGCTGCTAGGACACTCCTTCTGGAGACTGAAGTTGTTTATCATGGACAAAATAACATAGAGGCTAACAGTGAAAGGGTACCATCATATTTTTGGAGTGGCAATTGCTGGGCAATGAAATATAAGTCAACAGATATTTTTTATTGATCACAGTGTTTTGTTTGTTTCCTCCAGCATAGTTAACCTGTGGCTTTGCTTTTGCTCCCTCTTTACCTTTGCTGCTGTCCCTTGTATCTGCATGGTGTTTGTGATTTTCCTTTTTACTCAGTTACTAGTGTGTGCTTTTTCCTTCTCCAGGGGCTGAGGTGAATGCTTCCCCACTGTGGAACTTGGCCCAGGTGAAAATGGAGCCCCAGGAAAGCGAGGAGGCTAATGTCCATGGCCACGGGGTGCTAGGCAGCGACGTCTTTGAGGAACCAATGTCAGGCATGAGTGAAGCTGGGATGCCACAAAGCCCCAACGGCTCTGAGAGCAGCTACGGTTCTCATTCTGCTGACAGCCTGATGGGATCCTCACCTGTCTTCAACCAGCGCTGCAAGAAAAAGATGAAGAAGATGTGAAAAGGAACAGTCTTTTGATTTAGTCCTGGTAGTGTGCAACAGACACTTGAAAGGAGCTAGTAGAGTACTGTGATTATTCCAATACGGGGCTGGTCCCAGTGTGTGAAGGACCTGCATAAAATTACTCTGAGAGGTTTGATGTGTAGCTCCCCTCTTTGCTGGCTTCTGTACTCCATCCTGATTCCTGAGACTGAAGATCACCCTTTACATCTGATGGTGGCATAGCTTGCTTTGGCAGATTAATGAGGAAGATGCCTGTGAAAAGTAGTTGCGAGGAGATTTTCTAAGTTACAGAACCATTGAATAGTTTGGTTTGAAATGACCTTGTGGCATTTCTACTCCAGCCTCCTGCTCAGATCTCAGCCATTTAGAGCACTTTGCTAAGGGCTTTGTCCGTTTTTAGTTTTGAGTATCTACAATGGTGATGCCAAATCTCTCTGGGCAACATTTTCCTGTATTTGTCAACTCTCACAGTAAGAAAAACAATATATTTGCATCTAGCTGGAATTGCCCATGTTCCAGCTTGTGTTCACTGCCTCTTGTTCTCTCATTGTTCATCTCTGAGAAGAGTCTGACTGCCTTCTCTAGCCCAGTTATTAAGGGATTATATACAATGAGATCTCTTTTTAGCCTTTTCTCTTCTTAAGTGTGGAGAAACCCTGTTACCTAAGCTCTCCTTACTCATCCTGTGCTCCAGCCCCCAAACCAGCTCTGTGACCTTCCACTGTGATTGCTGCAGTGCCCTTGTAAGGGGGAGCACAGAAATGGATGCCATCCTTGGAACACTATCTCATGATTGCTGAATAAAGAGGAATAATGATTTCCCTCAGTGTGCTGGCTGCCTGCTCGCTGGCTGTTGTGGGCAGCAAGAGAGTCCCAAGTCAGGGTATTTTAGCTGGAGAGACGTGGCTGATGATGATGATGATGAGGAGGAGGAGGTGGCAAAGATGCTGCAGCGTGGTCTCACAGTGCCATTAGTCAGCTCCCTCAGTGCCTTCACGTTCAGCCTGTTGGTTTCAATAGGCCCAAGTTCTCACTAACTCAGTCTTCCTCTGCTGCAGACAATGCTTTATTCCTGCATGCTGCTAGAAGGCTTGAAAAGCAGAACTTATCAGTGGAAACAGGTGAAAAAGGTGTTGTGTACATGAGCCTGAAAGTACAAAAAGCATCCTTTGTTACCATATTGCTTGCATTGTTGAACAGTAAAGCATATTTTCTTTACCCTTCCTTTTGCTTCCAGTGTACTTACCAGTTTCAACTCCAGCTGAGCTTTGGCTTTCCTAATTATTTCTGCCTACTTGGACTGTGTTTTTATATCTCTGCTGGCCAGCCCATCCTCACTTCCACTTCTGTGTACCTTTCTGTTTGTGTTTGAGATCAGTCAGGAGTTCCTCAGTCATCTGTGCTGGCCTTCTGTCATGCCTGCTGTAATTTCTGCTTGTCAGAAAGGACTGATTTTTTACTTTGAGAAGGCTGTCTTTGAAGATAAAGCAGCACACTTTGGTTCTTTTGGGCAGCCAGGACAGAATTTCCCTTGTGAATTCTGCTGAGACATTCCTTGAGTAAACCAAAATATGCTGACCTAAAGGTACAGGACTCTGTCTTGTACACGTTTCTCAGGACTTTAAATGCCACAATTCTATGTCTTCTGCAGTCATGTTCTCCACCAATTCTTCCCTGTTAGAAACAAGACCAGCAGAGCTTACTCCCTAGTTGATTACTTGATCGTCTGTTCAGGGAGGTTGATGTGGTTTTCTGGAGAGAATGAAACAGCTTTTACTAATGGTGTGAGCCTGTACTGGCAATGCAAACTTTTCCTTTGCTGTCAATGGACTGAGTGCACTTCAGGCTGGCTGAGCTTTCATATTCAAGGTTGTTATCTTGACAACTTAGTCTGAAACAGAATCTATTTTGCTGCTTGCTTTTATGGCTCAGCTGACTGATGGTATTTTTTTTGTTCTGCACAATCCTCAGTTGATCAACTCGGTCTTTAACTTGATTCAGTGTGTCTCCCTCTCAAAAGAGCTAGAATGAACATGAATCAAGAATGAACAGCCACTTAAACTGGCTTTATACCTGTAACCCCTTGGGATGGTTGAGGGAAATTTACCAAACCTACCATTTATCTTTACAATTGCAGGTTTATCTTTTGAAAGAGTGAGCTTCAGGCATAGTATTTTTGTTTCTGTATAGCATGCCTGTCCTTAATTCTTTTTTTCTAACTGTATTTCTCTTCCACTTTATAGAAGTGGAATCCAAACATAAAATTCCTCAATGTCTAATAAGAATGCGTGACCATAGGCTTTTATGGACAAAGGAGTTAAAATTGTCCATCACAATTTTAAAGGTCTCTCCTGGGGGTAAATTCTCACTATTTTAAGCCTAGTTAGTAGTAGAAGAGCATACCAGGAAATCTTTATTTTGATTCCCCCTGAGTCACCATTAGCCAAGCTGCAATGTCCCTGTTTTCTCAACTGTAAAAAAGAATAGTAATATTTGCCTTTCAGAAGTGTGTTTGAGATTTAGTTACTCTGCAAGAAAAGGGTGCGGTAATCATTCAGAGAGTTTTGTGAGAGCTGCAAGCTTTTATTCCACTTCAGCTGGACTGTTGCTGGCTGGAAAATGCTTGGATGGTCAGTGAAATCTCCTATATGACACATACTTTAAGTGACACTGCTGATCACAAAGAAGTGCAGCACAACTCTGCTGTTCAACTGCCCAGGTGCAAGGAAGGCATTTGGGGTGGTACCTCCTCAGCTTTAGGTGTCTGCATCTAAACTTGTTCCTTTGGGCCACACTTGCAGCTGAAGAGGAGTAATCATTCTTAGGTCACTGTCCTTTTGACCTTGAGGTAGAAGTATAAAGCAGGTTGAATGAATGGCATTTTTAGAAATGTCTGTTTTTCCTTTGTGTGCCCGTAAAGGGAGTTCAACTTGACTACCTCGCTGAAGACACCCATGCTGTCAGTGTTAGGAGTTCACTGACGTGACTTAAGCCTTTCCTGGATGGGAATCAGAGACTTCCTCCTGCTGGGCCAGTGCTTTTTCTTCTCTGCACATTTACTAGAGCTTGCTGTTCAAATGGTAGTACAGGGCTAAGAACAGGCTGCCCATCTCAGCTGAACCAGCAGATCCAGCATTCCAGATGTGCCAGGATAGGGCCTTGAGCCTCAGCCTGATTTGCCCCTTGTGTCTGACACTGTGTGACAACACCTGCCATTGGGCCTTTCTCTGTAGGTGCTTTGCAAACTGGTTCTTGTACTAATGTTCTTGCAGCCAGGGCACTTATGCAAAGTCCATTGCACTATTTTCGAGAGCCAAATGACAGAGTGACTGCTGCCAGCATCGCTTGCTCATTTGCAAGATTTCAAGTGGGCTAAAAATGAAAACCTAGTGTTCTCCAGGGCTTTGGTTAAACCTCCTAAGTGTTAATCTTAAGTGCTTGCTCTGTATTGTTCATGTGCAGATGTTCTGTCTTAACTTTTGCGATTTTTTTTAAAATTTCACATCCCTTTTCCAAACCCATTTCAGTCTGTAACACACTCTGCAACAAGCCAAGCCTGAGTGCTTCAAGTGTATTTAAATACAGTACATATTCACTGTCTATTGAGTCAGCTGTGTTGTTGCAGTGTAAGGGAGAAGTGCTGTTTATGCAGAGGTGAGAAACCCATCAGCATCACTTATACCCTTAAAAATGAGGGCAGAGTAATAGCTGTACCTCCTGTCCCCCCACTGTGCTAAGGGTTGCAGCTGACTTTTGTGTGCTTGACGTTTCCTTTTATGCATGTGGAAGCTTTACCTTCTGGGTGAGCCCTTCGCCTCAGAACATTTTTGGTTCTTAGATTTACAGTGGTGTTCATCATGCATGAAATAGTGAAATTGAAAAACTAGCCCACAAAGTCAGACACAGACAATATGTTCTTTTGATGAATCAAATAAGATTTTGCTAGGTGTTAATGCAGCCTTGGGGAACTAGTGAGGTGTGTTCATTGACCATGTAATCCCCAAATTTTAAACCAGAGTGAGAGTATGCAGTGGGTTGGAATGAAGCTCTGCTCTTGCAGTGGCTGTTTCTTGCTGATGGCTGGTGAAGCACTCTGCTGACCCACCTGCTTCAACAGTCTGCAGTTTTTGCAGTTCTTTCATCTTCGTCCTCTCTCTTTCCAAAAGTGGGGGGCTGAAAAATGGGAGTAGAGTATTGACCATGTCCGTATCCAGTAGCATTGATATCTTACGGTGATTTATTTTGCCATGATTGAAATTGGTAGGAACTTTGATATCAATTTGGAGAGCAAGATCTGTAAATTACTTGGCTTTTGAAGTGTTTTGCATAGGAATCACACAGGATTGTAGTTGAGAGAGTGCCATGTATCCTATTCCTTTTCCCCTCTGGCAATTCCTTCTTATTCCTTTTGAAGAGTTTTGCCTGGTATCCAGTGAAGTTCACTGTATAAATGGCAGTGTAACAATTTACGTGTACAGCTTTATGTCAGACTGTGCTACCTAGTGATTTAATTCCAAGGCCATCCATGCTAATTTGAATATGCATAACGCTGTGCAGAAAAAGAGATGTTTCCTGCATAGAAATGTACAATTTAAAAAGAAAACAGGAAAATAAGATTAGATAGGGTAGGTGAGGCCAATCTGATTATGTGCTCAGTTCTGAGACTAATGCCCATGTTATGTGTGAAGGATGTTTTACTTAAAATGTTTTTGTACATGCATGTGAAAGAAATATGTAACTTTGCTTTGTGTTTATATGGAACAAAATTACTTGGAAATCTTTCAGGGTTGGGTTTTTTTTTCGTTGCTCTCCTGGAGAGAGTTGCTTTGTAATTTCTAAGAAAATAAAATAAATAAAAACTGTTCAGAAATAAAAATTCTAAAGGTGTTAGTTTTATGTTTTGGTTTGTTTTGGAGAATGATGCTGTGAACACAAAAGTCAGTCTCAGGGTTCTCTTTATCCTTATGTGGAATCGGGGGGAGACCTTTTGCAGGCCTAAATAAGGTACTGGGATGATAGATCAGTGTTAATGTCACAGCCAGGAAGGCAAGAAATGTTATTCAAGGATATGGCCAGGGAAAATGGAAGTCTTATCTTGCACAGGTGCCAGTGCTAGTGAGCCCCTGAAGTGGTATTAGAACCACAGTGCTACTATTGGTATTCATCCAGCATAAGCAAAGTGCTGTTTCTGGGGCAACTACTTATGTATACTTCTACTACTTATATTAACAGACTACCTAGAAGCTCTGCTCCAAGCCGTGTGCTTTGCTCTTTTATGTGCTGGTCTAGTTATTTTACATTCTGCTTTTTTTCTTTTTTTTTTTTTTTTTTTTTTTTTTTTTGTCCTGGGGAACTGCTTTAGACCGCAGTGAATGAAGCACAGTGTGCCTTCCCCTCTGCTCTGTGGGGAAAGGAGGGTTGGGCTGCGGGAGGTTTGATGCTTGCTAGCACTGCTAAGCAATTGCAGGTAGCACATCCTGAACTAGGATATTGGCCTGTGCCGCTTGCCGGGAGAGAGGGAATAGTGCTTGCTCCCCATCACGCTTGTGCTTGAGCGGAGTCCGCCCGAGCCGCTGGTTCCTCCAAACATCTTCGGCTGAATTGGTTTCCCGGTCCTCAGTCCGGGGCTGTCCTCTCCCCTTCCCTGCCAGGACCTGGAGGCAGAGGACCATTGCCCCCCCGCCAGGTTAAATCAGCCTGGCCCTCGGAGCGCTGTGCTGCGGCAGCCCCGGAGCTGCGGCAGCCCCGGAGCTGCGGCGGCCGGAGCCCGCGGGGCCGGGGCCGCCCGGGGCGGCTGCGGGCGCGGCGCTGGCCGCGGGGTGGTGCTGGCCGCTCGCCGCTGCGGGGGCTGCGGGCACAGCAGCTGCGCTCCCCGAAAACCCCGACCTCCAAACCCTGGCATTTTCGCTGCGTCTTTTATACTGGAGATTAGAATCGCCTCTTTGTTGCTACGGAAACGCTGCGTGAGAGAAGTCGACCCGATAATGAGTTCGGATGAAAAGTCCTTACGGGTGCTCCGCACCCGGCACCCTTACAGTGGGGAGAATGGGGCTGCGGCATCTGTGGCAGAGGCGTCGCTGCTTTTGCAGAGATCCTCAGGGGTTTGCAGAGATCCTCAGGGGTTTGCAGAGCTTGTCAGTCTTTCCCTTCGAGCTTATCAGGCCAGAAACAGCCCCTGCTCCTGGACCAGTCCTTTACCTTCGGAATCGGCTCAAGAGCTGTGGCAGTATCACTTCTGCACCTGGACTGCAGGTTCTGACCGGTTCTGACTGGTTCAAACCGGTTCTGACCGGTTAAATCTGGTTTTGACCAGTTCCGACCGGCTCAAACCAGTTCAAACCGGTTCCGACCGGTTCCAAACGGTTCGGACCGGTCCAAACTGGCTTGAACCGGTTTCGACCAGTTCGAACCAGTTCCGACCAGTTCCAACTGGCACCGACCAGTTCTGACCGGTTCAAACCGGTTCAGACCGGTTCTGACCAGTTCAGACCGGTTAACACCAGTTCAGACCAGTTCCGACCGGTTCAAATTGGTTCAAACCAGTTCAGAAAGGTCATGAGCAGTTCAAACCACTTCCGACCTGTTCTGACCGGTTCAAACTGGTTCACACCGGTTCTGACCGGTTCCGACGGGTTCTGACCGGATCAAACCGGTTCCGACCGGGTCCGACCGGTTTCGACCGGATCAAACCGGTTCCGACCGGCTCCGACCGGCTCCGACCGGATCAAACAGGATTAAACCAGTTCCGACTGGATCAAACTGGATTAAACTGGTTCCGACCGGTTCAGACCGGTTCCAACCAGTTCAAACCGGTTCCGACCGGTTCAAACCAGATCAAACCGGTTCCAACCAGTTCAAACCTGTTCCGACTGGATCAAACAGGTTCAGACCTGTTCCGACCGGTTCCGACCGGCTCTGACCGGTTCCGACCGGCTCAAACTGGATTAAACCAGTTCCGACCAGATCAAACTGGATTAAACTGGTTCTGACCGGTTCAGACCGGTTCCAACCAGTTCAAACCGGTTCCGACCGGATCAAACTGGTTCAAATTGGTTCCGACTGGATCAAACCAATTCAGACCGGTTCCAACCGGTTCCGACTGGATTAAACCGGTTCAAACCGGGTCGGACCGGTTCAAACCGAATCCGACCGGTTCCAACCGGATCAAACCGGATTAAACCGGTCCAGACCGGTTCCGACCGGATTAAACCAGTTCAGATTGGCTCCGACAGGTTCTGACCGGTTCCGACCGGTTCAAACCAGTTCCGACCGGATCAAACCGGTTGCGATCGGTTCAAACCGGTTCCAACCAGTTCAAACCAGTTCAAACCGGTTCTGACCGGATCAAACCGGATTAGACCAGCTCCGACTGGTTCAAACCAGTTCCGACCGGATCAAATCGGTTCCGACCGGCTTCGACCGGTTCCAACCAGTTCAAACCAGTTCCGACCGGATTAAACCGGTTCAGACCGGTTCAGACCGGATTAAACCGGTTCCGACCAGTTCAAACCGGTTCAGACCGGTTCCAACTAGTTCAAACTGGTTCAGACGGGATTAAAACCGGTTCAGATGGGATTAAAACCGGTTCAGACCGGTTCCAACCGGTTACGACTGGTTCCAACCGGTTCTGACTGGTTCAAACAGGTTCCAACCAGTTCAAACCGGTTCCAACCGGTTCCAGCTGGTTCAAACTGGTTCCGACCGGATCAAACTGGATTAAACCGGTTCAAACTGGTTCCGACCGGTTCGAACCGGTTTCGACTGGTTCCGACCGGATCAAACTGGCTCAGACCGGTTCAGACCGGTTCAAACCAGTTCAAACCGATTCCGACCGGATCAAACCAATTCCGACCGGTTCCGACTGGATGAAACCGGATTAATCCGGTTCAGACCGGATTAAACCGGTTCCAACCGGTTCAAACCAGTTCCGACTGGTTCGAACCGGTTCCGACGGGTTCTGACCGGTTCAGACCGGTTCCGACCAGATGAAACTGGATTAAACCAGTTCCAACCAGTTCAAACTGGATTAAACCGGTTCAAACCGGTTCAAACCGGTTCTGACCGGTTCAAACCGGTTTCGACCAGTTCCAACCAGATCAAACTGGTTCTGACTGGTTTAGACCTGTTCAGACCGGTTGCGACCGGTTCCTACCATCTCCAGCCGGTTCCGACCGGATTAAACCGGTTCAGACTGGTTCAGACCGGATTAAACCGGTTCAAACCGGTTCAGACCGGTTCCAACCAGTTCAAACTGGTTCAGACCGGATTAAACCGGTTCCGACCGGTTCCGACCGGTTCAAACCGGTTCCAATTAGTTCAAATCAGTTCCGACCGGTTCCATCTGGTTCAAACCGGTTCCGACCGGTTCCGACCAGTTCAAACCGGATCAAACCGGTTCTGACCGGTTCCAACCGGTTACAACCGGTTCTGACCGGTTCCAACCGGTTCCAACCGGTTCCGACCGGATCAAACTGGATTTAACCGGTTCAAACTGGTTCCAACCGGATCAAACCGGTTCAGACCGGTTCCGACTGGTTCTGACCGGTTCCGACCAGCTCAAACCGGTTCCGACCGGTTCCAACCGGTTCTGACCAGTTCCAACCAGTTTCGACTGGTTCCAACCAGTTTTGACTGGTTCAGACCAGTTCCATCCGGTTCAAATCAGTTTTGACTGGTTCCAGCCGGTTCCAGCCGATTCCAACCGGTTCAAACCAGTTCAAACCAGTTTTGTCTGGTTCCAACCGGTTCAAACCAGTTTTGACTGGTTCCAACCGGCTCCAACCGGTTCTGACCAGTTCTGACCAATTCCAAACGATTCAAACCAGTTTCAACTAGTTCTGACCGGTTCCAACCGGCTTAGACCGGTTCCAACCTTCCCCTTCCCCTTCCCCTTCCCCATTTTCCTTCTCCTTCTCCTTCTCCTTCTCCTTCTCCTTCTCCTTCTCCTTCTCCTTCTCCTTCTCCTTCTCCTTCTCCTTCTCCTTCTCCTTCTCCTTCTCCTTCTCCTTCTCCTTCTCCTTCTCCTTCTCCTTCTCCTTCTCCTTCTCCTTCTCCTTCTCCTTCTCCTTCTCCTTCTCCTTCTCCTTTTCCTTCTCCTTCTCCTTTCCCCCTTTTCATTACATTTTCCAGTCATGGAGCAGCCACAGTGTTGGTTTTGGTGTTGCTGATTTTGCTGGAGGAGCTTCAGTGTGCTTGGTGAATGTGACACTGGTACTGCTGCAGCAGCTCCTTTGAAGACAGTGGTGCTGACTGAATGTCTGCAATGCCCAGTGGTGAACAGACTTATATAAATGGAACCAGACCAGTTTGACACTCTCCATCTTCTCCTTTTGACAGGCTCTTGACTTGTAATATCAGAATTTTGCTACTATTGGAGTGGATACAAACTCTTCTATTGTATGGCAGTCCTGGATTTCTCTAGTGAAGAAAGGAAACAAGGAAGCCAATTGCTGGTAACTCTAAATGCCTAAAGAAAATGACACAAACCAATTCTAATCTGAGAAGCTGTAATATATAAAAAGCATCCGAGTCTGCCTCTTATGGTCTAAAGAAACAAAACCACACCTCCACTTCCCAGCTTCTTTGATGGTTGCATTGAAAGCAAATTAGTTGCATTTATATTGTGATATCTGAATTAAATTTGTCTGATATGGCTGAGATGTCACAGCCCTATTAACTACAGATGCACTATAATACAGTGTCTTTTTAAACAGGCAGGTAGGATAAAATAAAATACGATTCTTTGTCTACTGAATGGATTTTTTCTGTGGGAAACAGTGAGCAAACCAGCTACATCTCAGTATAACCAAATCTTTCACAATGACTTCAAAGGAAACAGAGAAATTTAATAACTGAAGAGACACCATCCTACACGTATTCATCTCCTCTAGCCCAAAGCTCAGAGACCTTCCTACACTCATTCTTAGTCTTTAAAAAAACCAGCATTTCACAAAAAGATCAGCAGAGCTCTACAGCTATCAGCAGTGATTTCTGCTGTTATTTGTGTTCTGTCATTCTGTTTGCATGCTCAGTTTTGATAAATTATGTTTTTGGGTTGGATGCAAAATGTATTTCCGTAATGAACGAATGTAGTTCTCTCTGTGGAGCATTGACTAGGACACCCTCTAAGATCCCTATCTTGTAACTTGTTTAATGACACAGAATCATCCTAGAAAATGTATATACTGATGTCTGGGTCCTGAAGCAAGTGTGAATGAAAGATATCTGATCTTGAAATTGTGAGCTAGAAAGGAGATTGTGGGCCAGCTTGTGGGCTGCCCACAGACCCTTATGCAGAGACACTGCTTTTTCTGTTTTATAAATTCTTCATGAGCCTGACGTCTTCCACAGTTGTAAGCTCAGGTTCAGAAACTACAGACGCAGACGTCAGTGCTGTTTGTGGGAGTTTCTAGGTTGTTTTAATGAGGCATAGAGGTAATTTTGCAGAGTCATGCTGCAAGTAGATGTACCTGTGAGTGCCAGTGTGGGACTGTGAAAGAACTGGTTTCTTCTTGGGGTGGCAGATAGAAGAGAAAGTGACAGTCTGTGCAGAAAATCTGTGTGCAGCCTCCTCATGGGGAGAAAACACGAGCTCTTGGAGCATCTACTGAAAATTCATAGAACGTTGAAGGATTTAAAAGTGAAAGGAAAGGCAGAAAAGAGAGAAAGATGAAACAAATTGTTCCAGGAACTGCAAAAGTTAAAAACTGCAAGTCTTGATTCCTCCCTCTCCTTCTGCCTGGAATCGCTCAGCATCCTTGAGATGTCAGTGATTCAGGTTGACACAGGTAAAGCTGAAGAGATAGAGGGCAATATATGTAGGCATGTATTTAGGATTTACTGAATTAGCTGCTATTTGTATATGCATTAATCAAGACAGAGATATACAGAGCAGTTATATATGCATCTTTGCTGTTGCCATCATACCATTTACAGTTCCCAAGGATTATGAGTAGTTCCTGTGCCACGTCTGTCATCATCTTGTGGGATGTGTGACCAGAGGAGTTCGGGGTGCTTGAGATAACCACAGAGTGCTCCCAGTTTTTCATCTAGCAATTCAGATAAGCAGTCTGTGATTTTAAGTGTATGAAGAACAGAGTGTGGATATGCTTTGAATTATACTTATACCTCAATGCTTTGGTGAATAAGGACAGTATGGCAGAGTAATGAGCAAAATTAAAAAAAAAAAAATCAAACCAAAACTGCTCATCAGGCTATATTTAGGTCAGGATCTGTAGTTCATTTCTCTGGACACCTGATGCCTCTAGCTAACTGGCATGACTGGACTGCTCCAGGAATATTTTGTTCCGCTGATCTGACAACACCCATCGTTTTCTTATACACAAATGTCCATATCACTAAATCACCTCTGCCATTGTTAGTGCTAATTGGCTCCCTGGCTGTACCCTCAGAGGAGCTTGATAAGCCTGAATGGAAGCTAAAGGCCTGTTTCCCCACAGGATGCTACTGGGACAACCTGTGAATATATAACAACCTCTGCTTTCACGTTGTGCTCCCTGGTCTCACTACAGAGAGGCTTTCAAAAGCCAGGGCTATCACTCTCACCATTTTCTGTCAGGACTGAGTGTGCCCACACAGAAGTTAAAGCACACTAGCCACTGGTAAACGTTTGCTTTCCATCACATTTTTCTGCTAGTGGATGCCTGTGTGTGTGCAGCCGAGTGCGCTGGGCAGGCTCCAGCTCCTGGTAAACAAGAGAGACAAAACTGGGACGTGAGCAGAGTGGGAATGCAGATGGGTGTTGGCATGAGGTCAGATGCTTTTACAAAATACCACCCTTCATTTAAGCTGTGTCATGCTTTCTGATGTGTTGTATCTTATGATGGATTTGACAAAGCTAACAATTTTTTGGCAGGCTGAGCAAAGCTTATGCAACAGTAGATCTTTTAACTAAAATTTTGCTTTCAGAGCCCATCTGAGAAAGCCTGAATTGTCCTGGAAATTCTGCTCTACATGCAGGTGTTCAGTGTGTAATCTTGAACAGATTGTAAGTTTTGAACGAATTCTTTGAGGACTAGAAATGTATATATGAGTATAAATGTATTCTTTGTCTTGCAAAAAAAATTCTTTAGCCTTTTCCAAAAGGAGGGATGAGCTTCTCCTAATAATGAGAACAAGAAAAGGAGAGTGGCAGAGCTGACATCTGTAGCTCCTGTATCTGTATTGGGTTCCATTTTTTATTTTACATAACCAGAAGATCTTCTTTTGAGAAAAGAAAAATGGAGCGGGCTGCAGAGAACGGAAAAATCGTGTTTTCGTTCCAAGGAAAATGAAGGTGGAAAACCAAAATTCTGCCAACAGAAAAACAGAGTTCTTTGTCCTCTGTCACTTTCATTGCCACCCCACCTACTATGGTGGAATCCCTAAACGAAGTAGAGGTAACCAGAAGGTACAAAAGTATTTTCGTATGTTTTCAAAGCATGTTGTCAGTCAAAGCTATTTATATTCTCTTTTTATCTTGTCAGTTGTAAGCCTTGAGGGTTTTCTTGTCCCTTTGCTTTCAATGTGTGTGAGTGAATTGTGGCATCTTCTCTGCTCCCCTCCATCTTCTTTAAGGTCTCTGCTTGGTTTCCCAGTGAGATGCACACAGATTTTCTATTTGGCAAAATGTGGCATCACTATTCCACACTCCACTTGAAGTCTTATGTGTCAGTCTCCTTCCAGCTTTGTGGGTTTTGTTTGCATAAATGAGCGGATTGCAACAAAAAGAATCTGGATTGGCAGCTCTGAAGACTTTAATCCTCTTTTCATCCACAGAGCAAAAATAATGCAACAGCAATGTGACTGGGATGACTGCTATGCTGCTGCTATGACTGCTGCTAACACCAGGGACCGAACTGGGGAACTTGAACTTAAAAGCATTACCCCTTTTATAACTTGAGCTGAGGCAAGAGCTGTATGGCACCTGTAAGCTCTAGGGACTGGGAAGGCAGAGGGAGAGCCAGGCCACAGCTGGCTGCTCAGTTACATGGGTTTGCTCTGGAAATGAACTCTTTCCAAGTGTCTCAGCTTTACAGCCTTGCAAATCCTGTGCAAGTCATTCCCTAAGTGATAACAGTATCTTACTGGCCATACCAGAAACTGTGATTCAGTCCTAAGCCTGAGGAAGAATAATCCTTAAGCCAGGTTAGTCTTAGATTCTCTGCAGACGTTTCTGGGAATTTTACCAGGCTTGTTTCTACATCAAGGATTCTGTCATGGTTACAAGGTTAGTGGTGGTCCTGGCTGCTCCTGATGTCAAGCTCTAGGATGACTTGGGTAGTCCTTCTCTGTGCCCCATCTGGAATCCCCTGTGCAGAAACAGAGCTGTCCTTCAAAAGTCTGCCTCAGAGTTCATTGGAAATACAGAGGTGGAAGAGGTGGCCCTGTATTCCATTGCCTCATTCAGGATCACTGGTACAGAAATAATTAATGAATGACATTTGTCCACGTCTCTCTTTGAAGATCCTGTGCAATGGGAGACTGCACAGAGCCTTGGTACATGACCAAGCTGCTTCCCTTACTTTTTAAATGTGTTTTCTAATGAGCAGCCTGTGTGTTCCTTCCTGCAGGTGAAGGTACTGTAGGGTGTGTTGCTGATTTCCTGTAAAACTCATATCTAATCCATGCCTTTAAATCCTGTTTTTGTGCTGGTGGTTATTCAGTTGTGTAAAATCTCACACATACCCCCTGTCTAAGGCTTTCCTTCCCCAGACCATTTCTACAGCCTGTTAAGGTCATGCTGAGTCCTGACCTTGTCCTGCACTGTACGTGCAGTCCCGTGCAGCTTAGGGGTGGCAAATTTCATAAGCATAATCTCTCTTCCATCAACCAATCTGTAGTGAAGAAAATGCATAGATGCAAGTCATATAGAACAGTTTTGGAAAAACAACAGTGGCAAATAACTGAAGACAGGTAATATGATTCTCAAAGCTAATACTTTTTGGTTTTGCACTAAGTTCCAAGATCTATTCTGATTTGGAACTTCCTATTTGAATGAAAGATATTTTAAAACAATTTTTAATAATGTTTTCACTAGCTGTTGTATCAGTTGAAGCTCAATCTCAAGGTTCCATTTCACCATTCCGAAATTATTTCACAGAACAGAGTGGCTCTACTTGTAGCTTTGATTAGCCCATGGGTCACTTCCAGACAGGAGGCTTATCTCTCACTCAGAGGGCTGCACTGCACTGGCTCCAGGGCTGGCTGTGCCAGCCAGGAATCACGCTGCCTTCACCAGCTAGAACATGGGCAGCTGCTCTCAGAGAGTCAGAATCAGTGGCAGAAAACACAGTGTCTTCCTAGTGAGGTGGGAAACATGCTGCTGTGTAAACTTTGGCAGAGTTTAGCCCCGAGATACCAAGTCTGGTCTGGGTAGGAGATTCCACTGTGAGGAGTTCTGGCACATAAATTTCAGACCCAGCTGATACCTGTTCATTTAGAGAACAAATAAAACAGGATTTAAGAATTAGTACACTAAAAGGCTTTTTTTTTCTTTTTTCTTTTTTTTTTCCTTCTTTTTTTTTTTTTTTTTTTCTTTTTTTTTTTTTTTTCTGGATGGTGATGTCAGGCCTTAAGAAATGTATCTGATATAATTCCTTGTAGAAAACTACCGGCAGGTAAGCACCTTCCTTGTTTGTCCCTTTCTTCCTACTCCCAACCTGACATCTAAAAAATGCACAGCTGGGGACCCTTGTGGGAGGTGCCACAGAGCAGGGGTCTCACCTTCTATTTATATTCTGCCTGGTCATTTATTCACTCTGTAAGCAAATGACTTGAGAGTCCTGAGCCACAGTAATAAAATAAGGGTAAAGTTCCTCAATAAATTTCTCAAGAGACTGGGAGACGTTCAGTAGCCTGACTGATCTCACAGTCTCCTGAGCAGGTCAGGGCCATCCTGTAAGATCAACAGCTTGAGGAATCACAGAGTTTGTGCCAAGCCAGTGCCGAAAGGTTCTGGCAGTCCTGAAAGTAACATTGGCCACTGGGCCCTTCTTTGTGTGGTGAGAAGAGGAAGATGCCAATGACGCACATCTCAGCCCAGATACGTGCGAGTTGTCGTGCTTATCATTACTACTGTTCATTTGCTGCAAAGCAGGTGTTAGCTCAGAAAAAAACCCATAAAAACTGCATTCTGGATTGTTTGTTCCTTGTTAAAATGATCTGGGCCCCCATGGGCATGTGTTGTCTTAATATTCTGATGCTGAGAAGTGCCGCATTTTCATAATGAAAGCTGTTGCAGGGAAGCAATTCCAACCTCAGATAAAGGGAGAAGATTACACTTGCCACTCGAGTTATGGTATTAGAACAACTGATTTTATTTGTTTTCATTTTCCCTGTCAGCTGCTGCTGAACCTCTATGCAATGTTCTTCAGAGATGTTAATTGTATTTTGTGTGTCTGGATCCCCCTAAGAAGTGACAAACATTTTCAGTCACAAATTGGATGTCTCTTTTCATTTAAACATCAGCAAGGAAAACCAATTTAAGAAAGGTGGAGCCATTGTTCCAGCAAGGGTCTTAATGTACCACAGAAGCTGACAGATAGATTTAGGGACATAAAGCAACAGATTCTGTGTTGGCAATATAAATCTGTAAGATAACTCATTTAATTTTTCCCTCAGCTGTTCATGACTGAAGAAAAAGAGCCACCTGTATGCAGTAGGATAAAATAATAAAGTAGCTTTATTCCATTTTCAGGGGTACTGTCACATAATTTAGGTCAACATTGAAGTGGACAGAACAATCTTTGGACAAAGTTCCTGGGCACACCTACGGATGCCTTTGCCTGAAGAAAGACTGGATTGCTTTTTTAAAGTCTTGTGAAAAGGAGTGAAAAGAAGAAAATAAAAGATAAATAACATGCAAAGAGATGAGGACAACAGAGTACATGGATCTGTGCGATGAGGGTGATGCCTTGGGAAGGCTGACCTGGAACAGAGATTGGACAGTGCTAAGAGAATAAAGTAGGTATCTATTGAAAGGCCTTTAGGGTACACCTTTATGGTACAAGAACCTGCCCAGGGCTACACCCAAGGTGGACACAAAATGGTCACACAATGGATGACTGGTCACAAGATTTTATACTTTTATAATATTTGGTCCATTTGCATATTGGGGTTTAATTGTCCAGTTACAGCTTCAGGTTATGAAGGCCTATCCTTCTTGTTTTCTCTCTTTAGTCCACCATTTTTTATGCTTTTGGGCCTGAAAACTTGTAAGGGTTGTCCTTGGTCTTCAGCAGGAAAAGGATTTGTCTACCTACTCTGTGAAGAGAGCTTACTAACACTTAATGTGAGGCTCAGAACTACACACCTAGGCAGCACAGAATCTGAAAAACAGGAAAGCCAAAACTCAAGGCATCAAGAGAATAAAATGCAGGTCCTCCAAACAGCTGAGCTGCTGAATGGAAAGGGAAGATGATCAGAACCTACACTTCTGGCAGAGGTGCCTAGGCAAATTCTCCTAACATGACCAAAGCCTTGTGAGGATTGCACCTGAGTACAGTACAGGCATCTAGATCTGGGAACTCAAGCCCAAACTTGAGTCTATCAGCAACACAAACAGGCATTTTAAGAAGAGCTGTCCTCCCCATACTGGATACTAGGATATCACAGTGCTGAGCAAAGATGAAATGAAGGTGCTCAGCAGATGTTAATGATTCTCTCAGATGTCCTGGAGAAAAAAGACCCTGTCAGAGCACACATCCCCCTCTCATGCACCTTTCCCTTCCTACGCTTTGATTCTGCATGCCCAGATTACATGTGGTAAGAGAGCAAGTGAACATCAGGAAGGCAGTGGAATATCTTCCTTTCATTTGCAAGTCAGTGTCCAACAGGTTTCAGAGCTGGAGTTACCTTCCCATGAGTTCAGGATCTGTTGCTCATGGTTCTCAGTTTCAAGTTAGTCTGAGTATGCTCCAAGCAGAGGGAGCTTTGCAGCATTTAGACAGCAGACGCTTTTGTTTTGTTTTGTTTTGTTTTGTTCTCTCCTCAGAAATGTGCAATAATCCTTGACCAGACTCAGTCACTGTGTTCTTCAGTAAATGCTTGAAGGTGACTCCTAATGCATGTCCAGGTCACATTTCTCTTGTCTTGGTGCTCAAGAGAAGCTTTCCTGTAGTTGTGGAGCAAGACCCTCAGCTGCTGCGCATTCTATCAGACCGTGGCCAGCTTGTACATTGTGGAATGAGCTTTCTCATATCTAGGTTGGGCAAAGCGAATTTCCAACCTCATAGTCCTTTGTCCTACCCTGTGGCTCCAATAACTTGTCAAACAGGAAGTTCAAAGGAACTTAAAGCAACCTTGGTCCTCCTTTTTAATTGCTGCCAAGTACAGCATAAACCCTTGCGGAGAACTGTCGCCAGTTAACATGGAAATGATTGTACCAGCAGCCAGCAAGGAGGCTGAGGGGACAGGGACTGCCACACTGTAAAATCTTTCTGGAGCGGCTGCATGTTCAGCCCATGACACGAAAGAGTCTTCATGACATGAAAGAACTTCCTTATTTAGTTTCTAATTTTCTATTTTGGGCAATAGGCAGAACTGCAAGGAAGCTAATTCTGAGGGGAGATGTCTCTGCCTACCTGTGTCCCTCAGGGTGTAACTCACTGGGTACAAAAAGCACACAGCATCTCCCAGCACATCCTGCGGACTGTAAGCCAGGTCCTGGAGACTTCACCTGTGCTCAGTAGCATCTTCCTCCACAAGTGGTCCTCCTGCAACCAGTGCAGTAGGTTCCTGTCTGAATGAGGAAGTCAGGCAACAGCTGGTCCTCAGGAGCTGTGGGTTAAAAGTGTAGCAACCAAGCTGATTTCCATAAAAATGGAAATGAGTCAGAGAGGGGAGAACCATATTTGAGTGCAAATGCAAGCAATTAGCTCAAAGCCATTACTGTAATGGCTAGAAAGACTTTTTTTAATTATCATTACTGAAATGCATTAGCAATATCTTTTTTTAAAAAAATGTAAATATACACAGTACAATCCCATCTATCTGCCGGAGCATGAAGTAACCCCATTTCAGTGGTACATGCAGAGGAGCCTGTGGAGACTCTTTACTACAAACAGAACTTTACACAGGAATATGGATGAAGGCATTACCAGGGAGAACTTGAGAAAGGCAGCTGTGGTTAGTACCAACACAAATATTTGCTCAAATGGGAAGCTGGACTTTCAGAACAATTCCTAGGAACACCTGCCTGGCACTACCTGCCTTCCTGCCTTGACTTGTGCTGATGCCCCTCTTCCCCAGAGCACTGCTTTTCTCTCCTTCCCCAGCAGAGCCTTTGGAGGATGCCTGACTCAGGCACAGAACTCACGTGTCCCATCACAGGACATGGCAGCACGGGGGACTTTCAGGGTCCTGATGGCGTGGGGAATGTGTGTTGAATGCAATGGAATCTATCGTTCTCAAAGCACTCTTGGACAGCCTTGGATTTTTGTTTAAAGAGAGTCTCCAATCCTGTCTTGCCACTTCATCTATTCTGTAGTTACACTTGCAAAGACATGGTTAAAATAGATGGTCGATGAATTAAAAATATTTTCTGTGAAAATGTGATGAAAGTGATAAGCTTTGGACTTCTCCCTGACTGTGAGTGGAAGTGGGTTGATTATTAGGTTGCTTTTCTCTCCATCTTCTTTTTGCCTTTGAAATAAGGAAACAAAAAAAGAGAGAACTCCCAGTTCCATACTATAACAGTTGTTTTGGCCAGATGCAGAGTTCAGCTGAAGGTTTTGGAGCCCTGTTGCCACCTGCAAGGTGGGCTGTGTAGCCCAGTCACCTGCAAACCACTTTCACATCTGCATTGTATTTTTTGAGAGGAACTGTACCATCAGACAGAGGCAAGAGAGTGCAGCATTACTTGTATGAGAGCAACTTTAGACACACAGAGGAGGTTCTCAGGCATAATCCAGAGATGATCTGAGGAGACTCACCACACTGATGTAAAGAAGTTCAACTATCCATGCAGCTCAACCCAGGCAGCATGACTGCAGCCATTCCCAGTACTGACAGAGTCTAGGACAGCAGGAGAAAAGTTCTTCTGGTGAGCTGGGGAAAGTATCTATGTTTTCTAGGTTTTCAGCATCATTTGTGAATGTAGAACCGAAACTGTGCTTCCTTGGAAAATTGCATTTGTAGGGTTTTTCTTGGGCTGCCACAGTGGTGGATGGTGTAGGGGTATTGAGTTGTGCTCTTGTGGCTCTGCAGTCCTGCTGTAGTTCTGGAAGGACTGCCCCACCTCTCACATAATTTGGTAGAAAAATGCCTGAAAAAGCACAGCCTTGCATTCAGCATTACCAACAGCTGCAAGTTCCCTGGCAGTATCCTGTCCATGCACAGTCACTGTGTGTAAGTGTAGGTTTTTTTCACACCAGTGCTCTGCAAGTATCTGAGGTGTCACTGTGATGAGAAGGCAGTGTAGCATGGCAGTGTAGCATGACTGTCTGAAAATGCAGGGGTTTTGCTTTATTAGACACCCCAGGGGAAGACTTATAAGCCAACCTCTGCCTTTGAGTACACCTTCATGGTTCTCACTGGAGGCAGTAGAAAGAAATAGGCAGAAGGGGTGGCTATTTAATCCACTGTGCTGGAGTTTCCCCTACAGGAAGTGGTCAATTCACCATGTTAGGTGCTCATGGAAGTTCCCTTGTGCACACGTGTGAGTCATCTGTACCTTCCTTCAGGAGCCTCAGGGGAGCTGAACCTGGCCTGCAGGTGATACAGAAGACGTTGTCTGATGGAGAAAGGTGTATCATATTTTATACCTGGATTCAATGAGGTGACAAATGTTAGCCTGTTTTTTATTTCCATGTGGCTGCTGTATCTCTCACAACTGTCTGTCAAGGGTTGTCTGACAGAGACAGAAAGTCCCGGGTTGCGCGTTTCAGTTATTTGTATGCAAGGTTTCTCTCTGCCATACTTTCAGAGAGATGACTGATGCCCGCAGCCCTCTGCACAAGGTTCTTCTATTCCCCTGAAACAGCTCGGGGTGTGGGTGCTTTCAGCTGGGACCCTCCCCATGCCTTACAGACCCCTGATTCAGTGGTGCTTCGAATCCTGTGCTAAATCTGGGGTGTGCAAGCAGCCCCACCAGCTTGAGGCTCAGTTCACAGATGTGGCTGATTCCACCAAACCTGCATTATGGACCAACAGAAGACCTTCAGGCAGCTGTGGTGCATGAACCTGAGCAAAGTCAGTCCAACAACAGATGCTGTGGTTGTTCTAGCACTGCTGGAAGTGCAGAGGGCATCCTGTGGCCTGGCATGAGCCTGACAGCTCCTACCCCCAGGGTGGGCTCAAATTCATGCCACTGTGATGCTTGGGTGATAGAAACCTGGGGACGTGGTCCTGGAAGGATCTGACAGCACAAAGAGGAGTGGCACTCCTTGCCTGCAGGAGCCTTGCTGGGACATTCTCACTCTATACAGGCTCATCTCTGAACTCAGGGACTTTTTTCTAGGATGGGTCCCAGAGAGCCAGTGGCTGAGGCACTGTCTTTGTGACTGGATACCCCCAGTTATCCTCTTTCCAATTTACCTTTGTGAGCAGCATCTCCCACTCCTGTCACGTTCTCTGTGTGGGAGTGGGAGAGGGAGCAGTCTGGGGCTGTCGCCTTCCTGCGCTTCCCCAGTGTCATGGGTTTGCACTGGCCAGATGTTAATGCACCCATGAATATATGTTTTTTCTCTAACAACTCCTGTGGGATGTGATCAGGAACAGAGCAGAGCAGGCTTAAATCTTGAAAACAAAAAGAAACCCACCAAAACTTTATTAATTACATAAGAACAGGGACAGAAATACTCTTAAACACACACAGAGACAGAAATAAAAACTTAGAACATTTCTTCTCCCAGTTTCTACCTCCCCACCCATCACTTTTCACAGACTAACCTTTGGGTTTTAGATCAAACAATCACCACTCAAAAAAACTAATCTTCAATTCAGCAAGGGAGAGAGGAGTCTCTCTCGCACCACAGACTGTTCTCTAGAACACACAGGTCTACTCCTTATGTGTTCCCATGTCACCCGTGGCACCGCCTAGAGAAGTCTGCCAGGGTGACTCTCTCTTTTTCCTATGTCCAGCGCTCTCACCGCTGTCTCATAGGCCAAAACTACATACAGGGCTTTTTAAGGATGCTGCATGCCGAGCTCTCCCCTTTTCACCCAGGGGCCGGGGTTCCAGGAGCAGGTCTGCCCTGAGGGCAGAGGGCGCCACCTCACCCTCCCCCTCTTTTCTCTGCTCGCTCCACTCTTCAAGTGCCAGTCACTGTAGCAAAAGCAAGGGCAGCTGCATCCACCCAAAAATGCAGTTTATGTTCAAAAGAGACTTAAGTTCAGTCCATGGCTGACATTATGCAAGAGAAGTCCAGCTCAGAAGGCTACTCCTCTCATTCTTCCATCGGGTTCCTTCTAATCATGCTTTATCATCTCGGTCTCAGGCTGCTTCTCTCTCTCCGAAACCACCAGTCATGAGAATCAATGTCTAAGAAAAGTTTCTTTCTGCCAAGCAAGGGTTAACAGTTTTTTCTCGGCAGGGTGCTGCAGGCTCAGGCACTCCCAGGCTTCCCACGTGGCTGGGCACCTTCTCCCGGAGGTTGGGGGGGGTGAGCACACACAGCAGGCACTTCTACAGTTTTCCACCCCTCCATCCTGGACGGGGCAGCTCAGTTCCAGTCCTGTCCCCTCTCTTCTCCCCCCCCGGGGGCTCCGGCTTACCTGAGCCGACCACGTGTTTCCCCTCCCCCACCCAGCCCCGTGGCCGGGCAGGGGAAGGAAGCCTGACACGTCTCTCTGCTGAAACCGGGATCTGAAAAGAGGGTGAACCCCCTAGACTCCTGCTTTTAACTCTTTGTGTCCTCAGAGGCGTGTCCAAACCTCCGAGTGACCAATCTAGGTGCCAGCAGAAAAGCTGATTACTGATTGGACTGCCCACATCCCCCTGGAAAAGAAATTCACCTCCCTTGCAACCACGACACCCAGCAGACAGATTCTGACAGGGCACACAGCCCTCTCTTGAGCCCCTGGCTGAAGGTGGCTGCCCTGGGGTAAATGGGATAAGGAGTCAGGGCCAGATGAAGGAACTACATCTGCTCATTCCATGCACCATGGCCCCCTAGGAACAAGATGTTGTCACTCACTTGGAGAGGACAACTGTGCCTGGTGGGTCTGGAAGGATTTCACTGTGACCACTGCTGGGGCAAGGAACACTGGGGTGAAACAAGTAGAGAAGGATTTAGTTAACTTCAGCCAAAGATGGCCATCAGTTACTGACACAGTCCATTAGTGGGGCTGTTTGTTATACCAACTTAATCGTGTTTTCAGAAAGAAAGGGGAAAAATAATCAATATGCCTAGTTCATTTTAAAACAATAAATAACCACAAGTCTCTCCCCTGTCTCGTATGTGGCATTGCTATCAGCTGGGAGAGTGAAAGGTGGCTGTTTGGCCAGCAGAATCAGGCACTGTGGATCTCTCAGAACTCTTTTCCTGCCTCCAGGTGCTGAAAAGAGGTCTCGCTTCTCAAAGGTGATGCATGGAGCTGCTAACCTGAGCTTTCAAACCTGCCATTTACTCCTTGCTTCAAGCTGCTTTTCCTGCTCCAGCCATTTCAGCACCGCAGATCCCAGCACTCGCTGTCCCAATCCATAGCCATGGACATTATTTCTTCTGTTCCAGCATGACCAGCAGGTCGAGAGAGATAGATATAAGGTAGAAATTCATTACTCTCAGGGTAGTGGGACACTAGAATGGGTTGCCCAAAGAAGTTGTGGGTGCCCCATCCCTGGCAGTGTTCAAGACCAGGATGGATGGGACTTTGGGCAGCCTGGCTGTTGTGGTTTAGGAAGGGCACTCCCTGATTTAATGCCCTCTCCCCCGCCCTGTGAGACTCTCCCAAATCACACACAGCTCACTTGCTCTCCTTCCCCTTGAGGAAGTCATGAAAGATTCTGGGTTGAGCTAAGAACAATTTACTGGAAACATCAATGAGTTAAGGGAACGAACAGTAACAGCAACAATACTAATGGCAACAGTGTGTGAAAGAGAGGGTGATTTACATGCAAAAATATTCACCAAGCCATGGACAGTGAAAACCAGTGTTGGACCAGACCCTCTGCGTGCCCACGCTTTGTCCCTACTGCAAGCTATGCTCACCTTCTTCCAGGTGAATCCAGAAACAAGAATTCCTTCTTTCCATTCTCTGACAGTGAGGTGAGGTGGTATAGAGTGACAACCTGACATACCCTCACATCTCCAGGTTCCACGTCCTCACAGCTAATGCAAGAAAATTAATTCTGCCCTGGCCAAAAACATGGACATAGATCTAGTGGAAGGTGTCCCTGTTCATGGCAGCAGGGTTAGATTAGATGATCTTCAAGGTCCCGTTGAACCTAAACCATTCTATAACTTTATTCATTGTATATGAAAAGAGAGTCTCAATCAGAAACTGTGGTGCTTCATGCAAGGATTAAAAGACCATAAGTAAAACCTCGTCTCAAAGCTTGGATCATTTTTGCTTTGTAGTACACAGGGCAAAGACATGCCCTGAGAAACCGTGGCAAGGTGGAGAGGGTGGGCAGGAATCTTGTCAAGCCCAGACCCCCAGACCAGAAACTGCATGAACCAACCATGTAGTCCAGAAGAGATCAGAGCTCAATTCTCCTGTATACCCTCATGTAGCACAACCCATGCTATAGGAAATAAGATATATTTCTTATTTAAGTGTAAAGTATGGGGTATTTATTTTTGTGGTGCTTGAAGAATGCAATTTTACCACTATTTGTTTTCACACACTGTTTTTTCATGAGTCTTCTGTAGTTCTTGAAAATTCATGGGATTGGCTGGGAAATCAGATGATTAACAAGAACAAACTACAGGCATTTTTAAAAAAGATCTGATAGATTTCTAAGTCTCTTTCATCTCATTGCAAACTGAAGAAGAAGAAATGCCCACAAAAATAAAATGAAAGCTGAAGATCTAAATGGTAGACCTTTAAGACACACTGTAAATATTGCAGAAATTATGATGAGCTCATAGCAGTCTCTGAGAAAAATCTGTCTACTGAAAATACAGCCTCTCAAAGATCAGGACCATAATTTAGTCATGTGTGGAGAAATATGCTGTAAGTGCTTAACAAATTATAAAAAATAATAATAACAATTAATAATACATGAAACTTGAAAAAAAGAGATTAATCACTGCATTAGAGAACACAATAAAAATCTTTTGTTTCTTGTCAGGGATCCTGTGCTGACAACTATATCTGCTACAACAGCATATGCTGGAAAAATGCTCTGAGATAGGGCTCTGTTATTCAGATTTACAAACTGGCTGATTGGAATCTGGCCTGCAGCATGACAGTCTCATAAATCAGCGATGAAACCTTGCTCTGCACAGCTTCCTGAGATGTGAAGCAAGTGCTGTCTTTATGGGGGTAGAGAATGGCTTGGCTGTATGGCGCTGGTGTGTCTGGTCCTGGGATGGATGGAGCAACTTGTGTGGGAAGAATTTTGGAGAGACCGGTGTCACATAGGGTGGGAGGGTGTCAGTCGTGGAGAAAACCAACTCCTGATCACCAGATCTGTCCAGGTTATTGAACAGAGAAGTGTTTTCCCAGGGTTTTCTGTGTGAAAATGAACCAGCTCCCTGTGGACTTCTGTGTCCTCTGGCCAGCTCCGGGTGCCGCCCTGAGACCCTGCTTGTCTCCCAGGGTGTACAAGCAGGGGCGACCTGCCTGCTCAGGTCAGGGGGCATTTGTCCTCACAGTGAGTTTATCATCCACACGGGGGTGCAAAGAGTGTTTTGTGGGTGATGGAGATCACTCCCCGGCCTGGGGCTTCAATTCTCAGAGCGCTGATCCCAGGGATAGTAACTGTGTTGTGGCTGCCGAGCAGAGAGGGAATGCCTCGCCTTTGCCAGCAAAGGAGAAACCTCAGCTAAACACCTAGAAAGTCTGTCCAGGCAATGCTTGAAGGCAGGAAAAGCCAAAGGTGTTTGGAAACATTAGATGTATGGTAGCATTTCTACTTTTAGAATCCTTTTAAAGACACATTTCTACTGGATTGTTTACTCTGAACTGAACAGATCTGTACATTGGAGGTCGATTTTTAGTTATAGAAGGGTTATTTTTCTCATCTTGAAAATATAAAGGAGGCATAAAATAATAACAAATCACCCTTTTTACTGTGTGGAATCTTCTTAATATTGCCAAAGTGATAGAAATTTCCCTTTGTGTAAAATGAGCCTTAAATCTTAATTGCATATTGTTGTTCCCTTAACCTCTGTCATCTTCTCTCAGAGTATGAGATCTTGAGATGTGGCTCCATTCTTCTTCAGTGTTTGCAAACTGCTCAGCATGCATGGCAGGCTACTGTAAACATGTAATAAGTAAGTACAGCATGACAGTTTACAGCTCCAGCTTCACAGTTTTAAAGAGACAGTGGACACAACGGCCAGCTCAGGGCTCTTTATATTTTAAACAGACAGAGCTTTAAAAAAATTTATCAATTTAAAAGGTGCTGCAGAAGATTTCTAACCTGACTAGTGAAACAGGGAGACTTCCTCGCTTCTCCTCTCATTTCTTGTTGAAATTCTTATTTTTCTTTTTAGAAAATACACCATAATTACAAAATGCTTTGCTCTTTTCTTCAATGCAGCCCTTATGCAGACTTTCAACTATATGGAGAAAAAGGTCTTCAAGTATTTCTGTTGCTCTTCCACCACAGATAGACAGAAAGCTCTTTTGCCTCAGTCTTTGATGGCGTTTGCACATAACAAGGTATTAAAGCGCCAATTTAATTTTTTTTTTGTAATAGAAGTGAAGACCTTTCCTATACCATTCTTTCCACTTCATATTTTCCTTCTTTTTACCCAGGAAAATTTCTTTGCCATTCCTCTCCTTGGGATGACCTTTCCATTAAGATCTACTCCAGGCTCCACTCTTGCTGTGTCTTTCTGCCCACAGCCTCAGGGCCTTTTAACATAAGATGGTAAGAGAAGGAATATCAAATATTATCACTACTAGGAATGTTTACTGCAATTTCTCAAGATGATGAAATGCAGCTATTGATAGAGCAAGAGCACTTAGGAGACCCTGTCTCAGGCCAAGGGCACTTTGGCCAATCTTTGCACAGACACAGGACAAAATAGCAAGAATTGCTTCTAGATGAAAAAAAAACCCCAACCCCCAAAAATCTCAGTTTATACAGGGTAGTACAGCACAGTGAGGGGTGGCATGTTGAAGCTGATACAGTCAGTGTGATTTCAGCATGGCAGGAAGGAGAGACTCCCCTATGGAAGAGCATTTCTCCTCATGAGCTGAAACTTGGAACATAACAGACTGGAAGAGAAAATCTGCTGCATATGAAAGTAGTCAGGACTTAAAATTCCACTGCACCTGAGGAGAACATCCATCTCTACCTAGCATTGTTGTGCTCACCTTGGTCCCAATTATTCAGGGCTTTTTATGCAACCTCTTTATCAGCTCTTAACTGTACTTGAAGGATGAAAGAGAAAGTGAAAAATTTCTAGGTCGTTTCCATAGCTATACCTCCTTTCCCATAATCTGAATGACAATTTGAAACCCAAGTTTCTATTGTCAGCTGTTCCTCCGAGGGGATGAGGGAAGAAAAATTTCGTGAGGTTTCCAATTACAAGCGTAATGATCTCCACGCAACAGAAAGCAATATCTGTCTGTAACGCAGACAGGTTGAAACAGAAGATGCAGAAGAAGAATAATGAAAATGGGAGCGTGACACATACGTACAGAGATGCTTCTGACATCTATCCCCCAACGAGCCTCTGTCATTATTTGCTGAAAAACTCAATTTGCTTGTTTGGAGATGAAAAAAGAGAACACCTCCAAAATCCAGAAGCAAAGAACTGTGTGGCTGAAGAAGGGGAATGTTCTTCCCTCCTATCACTTCGAAGATTTTTGGAAAGCTGATAGCTTTGACATGAAGCATCAGCTGCACATCCTTGTGGGTATCTGACAACATCTAATTCCTAATGTCAGGTAGCAATTGGCATTTTTGCTGGTTTTGTCAGCTCTTGAACCTGACTCCTGTCTCAGCTCTGTTATAACTAGTGAAGTTAGGCCCTTATTCTGCATCTTCTCTCGTGCTGCCATGGACAGACCATGATACATTTTGGGCTGTCAGGTTTTGTATCATCTTTACCAGTTTCTCTAAATGAAGGGAACATTTGCCCATGTCTGTAGGGAATATGATCAGTGTGGTGAAATTGGTGCTGTGCAGAAGGATGGAGTTCCTTGTTTTGTCACCTGTGGCATTTTTTGGCTTTGTTTTGAAAACAAACAAAATCATCAACATTTCCTCTCTACTAATTTAGCCTTTATCCTGCTTGTTTCCATGCATCCTGGGGGGATTTTGTAACCAGGCCTTACAGGCTGATTGACTTATCAGAAGCAGTTGTAGGTGATAAATGGATGACTTATAAAACCAATTAGCACAACCAGCAGAGATGCCAGGCACAGCATGGTTTTGCCAGAGTCAGTTATGGAAAATGGTTATCTCCTCAGAAAATGTGCTTTTCTGAATCTGTTTTAACATTTCTTTTGAATCTGGGTGGATTTTTTTCCTAAAATCCCTGATCCTGTGGTGTGGAGGAGCTGTCCCTACCTGTGATGAGTGTGTATGATGTAGAGCTGTAGGTGTGCTCAGGGACAAGGGCAAAAGGAGATTTTCAGATTTCTCTGTCTCCAAGGAGTGAAACACACATACACAGATAGGTCCTGCCCCAAGGAAAGGAGGCTAGAGTGACCATCAACTATCTTAATATCTTTTGGACATCTTGGGGTAGATAAAGGCTCTGGCACAAAGTAAATCAATTCCCTTTCCTCTGCCTGACTTGATCCTACTTGGTTTTTCTACCTGTCTCCATAAAAACTCCCACAGCACTGTCAAGTGTCATCATCCCCATCCCAGTACGTGCCCACCTTCAGTAGCAGTCTTGCAAAGCGGCCTGTCCTGCAATGGCTGGAAATAAAAAGGAAGGATACTGCTTAGCTTACTTTTCCTTGAAGTTTATGAATGCTTTGAAGATGTTTTCCAGCTTGTTTCCTGAAGTGTGGAGAATCCCAGGTATTTTTATCCTTTTTCATCATCTTTCATCAAACTTGCTCTTTGACTATTGGTTCTGTCTTTGCAGACAACCTGTGCAATCTTGGCAAATTAAGCCAATATTCTACCAGTTTAAAAAGTTGTTTTGTGGACTTTGATGCTTATTGCAGTTTGGGAAATGCTCTGAACCAGATTGGCAGAGGCAAAGATTAGCTGTGTTTCTGTCAGAAAGACTTGCTGGAATAATGCCAGCTCTCTGCATATAGTGACCAGCCCCTCTCACTGCACATGCAGATTTCAGGCCCGTGGAGTGCCAGCTGCGCTGGGCTCCAGCCGAAGGACTGGGTGCACTTTTCCCTGTGTTCAGTTAAGTGGGAAAGAACAGATCAGCAAATGGTGTGGCTTGAAGCTTGTCTTGCAGGAGCAATAAAAGCCACGATCTGGGGTCTGTCTCTGCCGGGGTGTTTCAGATGCTGACCTGGAATGAACACCAATCTACACCAACATCCTAACAGTGACTGGGGATTGTATTCAGGCAGGTTGTGGTTGCCAGGGCCCAGGAGTGCTGCACAGAGATGGACAAATGGGTTTGGCAGCCAGGAAGGGGCAGCTCAGCCACAGGGTTCACAGCAGGTACTGAGCTGTATTTTCTGCTTAGATGAGTTCAGGAACCCTCTGAACTGGTTAAAAATCTGTTTACTGCTACCAAGGCAAGTACGGCCTAAATGATGTGATCTCTAAAGATGGCACTTTGGCTCCAGCACGTAGCCTTGGTTAAAATGCATAGACTTCTGGGCTGGTAGGCTGCTGCTGGGATCAAATTTGTTTCAGTCTTTGTCCTGTACTGCTGTGAGCTCAACACAGCCACGATGTGCAGTGCTGGAAAAACAGGGAGGATTAATGGAAAGTGAAAATGATTCAACCCTAGGGCCTGAGAAATTCTCCTCTAATGCCAGTTTTCCAGCTGAGCAGCACCTTTACTTTAGTGGAATTACCCCTGATTCATACCAGTGAACATAAAGGTTCTGGAAAAAGACCAAACCAATGTGGATTTTGCATCAGACTTAGCTTGCTGTTCATGTTTAAATTTTCTGATATCAAGTGTGTCTGGAATGCCAATCCTATTTTCTCTCAAATCCCAGAATGCAGATTTGTGGAAATAGGGCTTGGATTTGAGCCTCCATCTCTGACAGCAGCCTAACTTCTGCATCTTAAAGAAACCATAAGCCAGAACAGCTAGTTTTACTGAGGACAAGAAATGAAATCTGAAGACTGCGTTTAGGATAAGAGCTGGAGACTGGAATGATGAGAGGTGTGCAAGCCCAGCTTGCCTTGTTAATAGGTCTGGAGATGGGACATCAATTCTTTTAATCTGATTTGTGCCCTGGTAATGTTCCTTTAAAAAAGCAACGATGTAGCAGGAGACTGTAAGGTTTCATCACCACTGATGGGGTCTTTGCTGTGGGTGTTGTTATTCTGATCAGCTTTGACACCACATAAAATAGCACTTCAAGTAAATCCAAGAAGCTTTTCAGAATTCATGAGGTTTAAGTCTAAATAATTACATTTATTGATCTCCAGTATGTGAAGAAAATTTCCAATCTATTGCAGAGCTCTTTGGTGTTAGACCTCAAATTAGGCCACGTCGGGAATTTCTTTTTTTTTTTTTTCCTGTGTTTTTGATGCTTTTTTTTTTGACATGAAGTTGTTCACCTGATAATAAATGTTGTCAAAACTCTTGTTGCTGAGCAGGTAAATTAGGATGCCTCAAACAGGCTCCAGAGCAGGCAGACCCTCTATAGGACCAAGGGGAGGAGGGAGGATTTTGAGTCCCTGATGTTGTGCTCCCCACCCTGCCGTGGCCTCATGGCAGGAGCCTGAGTTGCTAATTGCTCTGATTTCCTCTGGAAGATAAAAAGTGAACAGAGCTTCCTCTAGTTCTGTGAGTTAAAGCCCAGGTGCTTGGAGATCCCCAAATGCACCCTGTGCCCAGAGGCATCTTCTCTGGGAAAAGGAGGCTGGTATTCCTGCTGGTTGTGTCAGAACTAAAGGCGAATCACCAGTATATGGCTTCATGGTGACCAGAAGATCCATATACCCTGTGTAAACATCCAAGTAAATTCCCATGGCCATCTTTGCTGGCCAAGCTTGTCTTGGGTTATGTAACAAAAAAAAAAAAAGTGTATTCTATTTTCATTTGTTGAAATCAGCTGGAGAGATTTTTTTTTTCTTTTTTCCTTTATCTCTTGTAACTCCAGGGGGGAGGAGGGTGGATGCCTTCTGATAATAGACCATCTGTTAAAACCATGTGGGGCAGTGTTTGTTATCTCTTTCATCAACTTTGCCCACCCTCCAGGGGATATCTTCTGTTAATGGGCCATTAAGGCTCACCAATGAACATGACACATTACATCATCCCATTGTGAGATGCTCCACCCAGCGGGGAGGAGCCAACCATTCCCTAAACAGATAAAAATGGGGACACAGGGACCCAAGACATCCTCTTTTCCACTGGATTCGCAGAGGAAGACCAGACTCATCTCACCGCCACTACAGGATCATCTCTACTTCAACAGAACCACATCTGTCACTCCAGGAGGACTTATATGGACTTCTTCCAACACCCTGGCCAACAGAGGGTCAGGTCGTATTCCTGACTCTGTCAAAGTTTTCTAGGACTTTTGTTTGTTTGATTGCTTGTAGTATTTTTTTTTTTTTGTATTGCTGCATTTGCATTTTTAATATTTCTAATAAAGAACTTTTATTCCTATTCCCATATTTTTTCCTGAAAGCTCCTAATTGCAAAATTGTAATAATTTGGAGGGAGGGGTTTTTTACATTCTCCATTCCAAGGGAAACTCCAGTTTTTCCCTGACAGATACCTGTCTTTCCAAACCAAGACAAAGCTGTAGCTTTGTAGCCGACCACAAGAGACCAGCCCAACACCTCTACCTAGGGCCCAGGATAGGTGGTAGGGTCTGTCTGGAGAACTCTGCTTCTGGACATACATCTTTCTCCTTCTGAAGGCAGGTCAACAGGCTCCTGACAGAGAAAAACACTTACTGGGAGCTGTGCTGTAAGCATGGAATTTTCCCAGGTGCCTAAAACAAGCATATATACAGTTTGTGGGCTAAGAAGTTCAGAAGCCAAAGTTGATGCACTAGAAAGCCATGGCAAAAGTCACAGGGATTTCTTACTATACACTAATATACTCTGCATCATATATGGGCTTTCAGTGGCAGAAAGCAAGGTGTTCACAAGTTGTTGCTCGCTGTTTCTTGCTGCTGGGCTCTGCACCAAGCCCTTGGGCAGAGGGGTTGGCAGGGGCTCCCCGTGTTGGTGGCCCTGCTGTGGTCTGACAGTGCTCATGGGAAGAGCATCCCAGTGCCCCGGGGACACACAGCTGCCTGCCTCTCCTTCAGCAGTGTGCTGTGGGCTTTGCCAGGCTGGGGAGTGACCCAGCAGGGCAGGAAGGGGATTTGTGCTGAGGGCTTTCTAGGAGACTGGAAAGTGCTGCCAACAGTTTAATAAGTTATGCCTTTCTTCAAATACACCTTTAAATTTAGATCTCAGTTTAATAAGGCAGTCCTCACATGTTCTTTCAGGGCACATGTATTATTTAAAAAACATTTATAAAGGATTAATGTACTCTGGAGCCCCACTGACACAAATCTCTATCATTTCCAGTGCCAAAGGCCAAAACAGTCCAGCTTATTCCAAGAAACCCTTTTCGTCTGTGTGTTTATCTCTAAATCTGGCAGTGGGAAAAATGCTAGACTTACAATATTTGTTTATCTACAGGACTCTTTTGTTTATCCAGTAAACAGGGACAGCACAAGCAGTGATACTGCTGTCTCTCCTCTGCTCAGCCTAACCTTTCTGTTCTGCTCATGGTTAGCATATTTGCACAGAGGATCCCAAAGCTTCTGATCAGTTTGTGCTGACTTCTGCCACCTTTGCAGGCTGGTTGCCTGTACCTCCAGTGTCCTGGGTACAGATTTGTAAATTAGGATACGTGCCTGTTTTTCTGCAAAGGGCTTGTTGTATCTGCAGATGTCAGCAGCTAGAGGGATCTTGCAGATGGAGTGCTTATTATTTTTACATGGCAGATAGTTGTGCAGCAAGGAGCAACAGAACTGTCTCCCTCCGTGACCCCACAGTGGCTCTCAGTACCTGCCCCTCTGTCCTGACAGCTGCAACTGCTAGGCAGTGCTGTCCTTCATTTAGCTGGAGCAGGCAGCATTTCCAGCTGTGGCTCATCCTTCTCATCCTTAAATTTGTGGAAGTGATGACTGAAGTCACAAATGCTGGACTTAAGCTTTTGTGGGGAGCAACAACTCATACCAGGAGAGGAGCAGGAGGTTTGAATCAGGCTTTAGACATTGCTGTTCTTCTGGCACTCTCCTGGAGGATGGAATTGTGTCAAAAACACTTTCTCCAGATGCTCAGGGCCAGCACAAGCTTGCTGGGCAGTGGGAGGATGATGGAGACCAGCTCCCCTCCGTGCTGTGCAGCCCCACTGCTCTGCTGTAGATGTGCAGCAGGTGTTGGGGTGCACCAGGGCTCCCCCTCCTCTGTTGACCTTGCTCCCTCTCACCAGAAGAGCTGCTTTGTTAGGCAGAGGAGGGACAGGGCAGGACAGCCAAGAGGTCAGATGGTTTTTTACACAGCTGAGTAAAGAGGAAAGCTGCACCTGTGGTCTTACTCTACAGAGGGAGGTGGTCAATCACCCAGCCTTGCCAAGCCTGGCCAGGGATCACCATCCCAGAGTGTGTCTGCACCTGCACATGGGGAGGGTGACAGCTCTTCAGCTGCTGGCTGGGCTCCATCTCGGCTGCTTGCCTGAATCCCTGTGTCAGGGGAAGCTGTGGGGCCAGGAGACTGGAGAGATTTCTCCTCACCCCCAGCACTGCAGAAAGCAGCCACTCATTAACAATCAAGGTTTTGCCAGGACCTAAGATCTTTGCAAATTATTGTTGTGCACCACTCCTCTCCTGCCCTTTCCTTTCTCTGTGCTCTCTCCCCGTGGCCTTTGATTCAATAAATCAAAGCTTGGTGCCAAATCTTGTTACATTCCAGCTTCCCTGTTATTCCCTCTCTGCCCTTTGGGAGATGAAAGCTTGGAAATGTGTATAATAATGAGGGTTCTGAGATGTGAATAAAAGGCATGAGAAATGTAAACTAGGATGATGATCAAAGATGATGCATTAGCTCTGACGAGGATCTATATTGTTGCTAATAGGGTGGCCAAACCAATACAGGATGACAGGAAAAAAATCCCCGTGGTGCAGTTGATAAGGTCTCACTTTTCATTGGGAGGAAGGTGAGAAAAGAGTGTCATAGAAAGGGATCTGCGGTATTTTCACTTTTCTTCATGGCAGAGAGGTAATCTCAGTTCCTGAGGCAGCCAAAAGATTGGTGAAAAATATCTATTTAGGCTTCTGTCGAAAATAATAGGAGTTTTCCCATTTCTTACATATTTATTTTGTAATTGAGAAACAAAAAATAACATGAATTATTTTTGTTTTATCTGTTATTAGGTAAACGCTGTCTTTAAAAATTGACAAAATAACAAGTTTTTAATTCTAAATTTTTGACTTTTTTTCTCTCCTGTTCTCCAGTTTTTTCATTTTCATTGTCCTATTTTTTACTCAATAGACCAAAGGAAAAATAATAGAGTGAATTAAGCCTGTATTAAGATCTAAAGCAGATATGATGAAAGACTGTATAGTTTTTAAAAACTTATATTTTAAACAACAAAACACCCAAAAGAGAAAGGTTAATTTCTGTTTGAAACCTGTTTCTAACACCTTTTTCTAAAAAGTGCCTTTCTAGTTTTCCAGATCAGAAAATTCTGTGTTGCTCACTATCTCGTCTGGTGCATGCTTCCTTAGTTTTTGTCTTTTCTGCAGCTGTCTTTTACATTTTCACCTTCTTCAATCTTCACACCTGGTGCAGAGCCTTGGATCCCAGACACTAGCCCAGCCCTCACAGAAGTGGAACAGCACAGAGAGATTTCCTCGTGATTTTAGCAGAAAACAATGGACAAGATTTGCCAAAATGAGACCGAATTCCCCTTGAGTTTGCATTTCCCTGTGTCCTGAAATACATGCCTCTAACTTCTCACCTGTTCCCTCGTCTGATGTCTCAGCATTTGCATTGTTTTTTTATCAGCTAATATTTTGTTGAAGACTTTATTGAATTGTGGCTTGTTTATTTCAGACCATTTCTCCAATTTATTGACACTACTTTGAAGTCAGATCCTGTTCTACAAATATGCTCTTCAGCTGGAGTGATGAACAGATTTTATAATGCACACTCTCTGTTTCAGTAGCTGATGAAGAGCTGGAATAGATCCAGGACTGGGTCAGATTCTTTTGGGATCCAGATGAGATTTCAGACTGGAGTTAATCACTGATACTTTAGTGTTTGGTGTTGTCTTTTTGTTAGTTAGTTTGTTTTCTTTTTGTTTTTGTCTGTTTGTTTGCCTTGTGGTTTTTTTTTTTTGTGAGTAGGTTTTTTGTGGGGTTGCTTTTTTTTTGTTTTTTGTTTGGGTTTTTTTCGCATTTGTTTGTTTTTGTTTTTTCTCCCTGACTGCACTGACAGGCAATTCCAGGCAGGCCAGTGACTCCCACCCCATCAGCTGTGAAATGCTGATGAGCACAAAGCCATAGCAGGTGGTCTGCAGGTGCTGCAAAGAAGAATTCCTCCTTATGAATGTTTGTCTATTAAAAGTTTGATGGTAAGGCCAGACAGTGTTTGCAAGGCAGTTTATATGTGGTTATACTCAAGGGTCCAAACAGCTGACAGTGCTGCTAAGCTGGATTGTATTTCCTTGGTTGGCCATGTGGGACAATATTGAGTGCTCTGCTAAAACATATATCTCCACTACTTCCTCCTTACTCTCCTTACCTTGTCAAAGATGGAATTAGATTTTTCTGGAATGAACAACTGACTTGTCATCCCTTTTTTTTTTGAAATGAAGAATTGAAATTATTTTTACTTGATAAATTCATTATGCTGAGCTGTTTTTTTTTTAGTCAACTGGTTTTCCCTCGGGTTTTTATATATCGATCAGCTAGCAATCTCTGCTAGGGTTTTTCCAGGGAGACTGACTAGTCAACATTTTCCCATGCTCCCTTTCCCCCCTTATTTTAAATAGATATTGTGTTTGCCCTTCCTGTGTCTCCAGAGATCTCTTCCAAGGCCTGAATTTCAGGGATGATTTCTGAACAGATCAGATATTTTTACAACTGGTTCTTTCAGTGCTTGAGGCTGGATTTCAGAATACACTGATAATTTGACCATATCTCAAGATTTTTTTCTTTCTGGCCTGTATTTCTGTCCCCTTGTTCAAATTAATTTTTGAAGTATGTTATGGAGCCTGAAGCAGAGATGGATTAAGCTACTTCACCCTTCTCTATATCAGCCATAGTTTCCTCTTTCCTTGTTAAATAATAGCCTGTATGTGCTCTTTTTCTGCCTCTGCTGATAACCTAACATTTGTACTTGTGGCTCTATGCCCATTACTAATTGTAATTAAATTTGTGCTTTAGCATTTCTGATTTTTATGCTGGTTCTTTGCTTTGTGATCTAGTTTTCACTTTTTAGCTATTTTCCTTTTGATTTTCAGGTCCCTAAAGGGCTCTTGACACAGCTATAATGGTCTTTAATTCAGCTTTCTATATTTCTATCACAATAGGATAGGTTGCCATTGTGCTTTAACGTGGTTTATCTCAGTAATGGCAAATTTCTTTTCTCTCCTCTATGCTTAAATTCTGTTCTTAGGAGACCTTATCTGCCATGCTGCTGAATCTGTTGGAGTCTGGGAGGGAGAGTCTGCATTTTCCTTGGGCTCCTGCTAATTCTGCCTCACTTTCAAAGAACATGAAGTGCCAGCGTGTCAGAATGGCTGCACCCAGATGACTTCCCAGCTGAGATTTTTAACTAGTAGCTGCCTACTGATTGCAATCAAGCCTAGAAAAGTGGCTTGGTCTGCCAGCATCTTCCTTCACCGTTTGAAACAAATCCCCCGAGCACTTGAACAGTCTGGCACACTGTCTGTTCCTGCTCTACTCCTTTTCCAATGCTTCTAATACCAGATGAAGACTGTTGCTTTCTGCCAGCCACAGTTCTGCCCCTTCGCTGCCTCTGGTAATTTATAAATGCAAAGGAGTGTGCTTTTGCTGCATCCTTCTCCGTGGTCCTGGGAGTAAAGTGGGCCCTGGATGTAGCTAAAGGACAGCATATGAGTCAAAGCTGTTAACTGTTTTTCACACACAGCAGTAAAAATCCCCAGAATTTTAGTGTCTGCCATGAAATGTATTGATTTCCAATAAACTGAAAATGCTTTAGTTAAAAACCAGCTCTTTTTGTTTTTCATTCTTTCTTCTCCTGTCCTGGAAAATGTCTAGTTGTTTGTGGTGACTTTTTGAATAATACTCTTCAAGCATAGAGAAAAGAACACTTTTTGGAAAAAAGAGCCTATTTTTCTATAAAATGACTTTTATATAAAGTATTTAGCTGATGATATAAATTAGTGATTTCCCTCTGCAAAATGCGACTTACTCCTCTTCTTATTCTTTATCTTCTCTTCGCAGCTTCCCCAGAAGCTGTGATCCTGCAGATCCTGTGCTGCTATCAGCTGCATTTACAAAACGTCTGGTATATATTTTTTTGCCATTTTCATTCTCAGTTTAATTTTTTTGCCTGACCATATTACTATGGGCAATTATCTTTATCTGAGTGCAAGGAACTAAGAGAAGAAGAAATAAAAATCTTGGGGCTCACATGATCTGAGGCAGCAGCATCTGGTGCTTTTGGATACTGAGGCTTCTGGTTGGGTCTCCAGCGTATGGGCTGAGGAGCTGTTCATGAAATGAGCAGGACAGAGACCTGGCCATCACCCTGAGCTGTAGTTGAAATATTAACAATATCTCTAGAGAACATGGACCCTCCCTGTCCCCTTTTCCAAGCTGTAAGTGCATGGAGAAGTCAAGGTAGCTGTGCTGGCATGGCAGGTGTCCCAGTGCTCTCATACTGCCATGCTGTCTGGGGCCAGGGGATGCATATGTAACAATGAAAGTGCTTATTATATATTTTTTTTTGTTTTAGTCCAGGTTTAACTTCTTCATAGGTTACTAAAACCTCATTTTGGGGTCTGGCTCTAATTTTGTCAACAACAGCTGGCTTTTGTCTTTGCCAATGACACTTTCTGCCTCTGAGAAACACCAGCCCCTGAGAGATACTGGCCAGGGGGCAACCTCCCTTTTGAGCAGCCCACGGAGAGCTCGGAGCTTCCTCAGTCTGAAAGTTAAGCAGTGGGATGCTGGGAGCAGTTCTGCTGGCAGGTTCTGTTAATGATGAAGAATTACCTGTTATGCCAGCGTTGGGTGGCTTTGACAATTCCATTAGGTATTGCTAATAGTGTTATTAATACACGGCAGCCTCTCCGTGCCTTTGGAGCGCGTGTGTGCTTAGAGATGTGTGAGTGTGCGTGGGTGCTGGGGCAGGCAGCAATGGAGACAACAAATCTGCTGTCAGAATGCAGCAGCCACTGCTGTCACCTCTCCCTTCCTCCTGTGGGGGGACTCTGCCAAGGGTGCCAGGGAGTGTGGCAGGGAAAGGCCTGGCTCTGCCTTGCCTGGGAGCAGAAGCATCGTGAAGCTGACTGATGGGAAAGATGCTGATCTCGGTGCTGTGGCACCCTCGTCTGCTGCCAGAGGGGTCCATCTGTGACTTGGGAGACTGATTCCTGGATCCTCTTGTCATTCATCCTCACTTCAGCTCTGCTCCCCTTTCTTCTCTCCTGGTCTTTACACTTTTAGACCACAGTCAAATAATCCAGTTTCTGGGGCAGGTTTGAGTGCTAGAGCTCCCACCAGGCACAGTCTAAAGCAGTGGCACAGGGCTGGCCAAATATGGAGGGTGGAACTGCTTGTTTTCTCAGCAGCATTTTAGCTCAAAGGATTGAAAAACGAAACAAAATTCTTGTGGTTCTATCAGAAAGCAAAAGACATTGGTATGACATGCATGCAGCTAGTGCAAAATTGATCTGCATTCAGGGTTCCCTGGAGATCATGTGCACGCTGCCTTGAGGGGAAGGGAGACATGGGATTAGGGGGAATGCAAGCCAGAACAATTTGGAATGTGGTGATGTAGCTAATCGCAGCCACCCCGGGGGCAGCCTGCCCTGCTCACCTCCTGCAGCCCCGCAGTGAGGGGCAGCTCCTGCCCAGCAGGTCAGGCAGGTACCAGCAGTGCAGAGAGAAGGGACCGTGGCTGCTTTGGGTTTGTCTCAGGGAGGGAGAGAATGTGAAGCAGCCCTGCCTCTAAGAGGGCTGGGGTCCTTAAACACCTGTTGAGGCAGGTATCAGAAGTCTGTGTGTGTGTCCACCCCTGTCCCTCCAGTTTAATGTATTTGGTTTTAACTCTGCAAGAGGCAGAAAAAATAGAATGTGTCTGTTGTACCCAGAGCACTATATTTATACAGCTGTCTTATTTTCTTCTTTATCTACCTACTTTTCAAGATGTTTAAGAGCAAAAGTCTTCCATACAGTGCTTCATATGAACAGCACCAGGGCATTCCACCCCTGGCCAGCCCCTCAGGGGCTTCTACACTACAGTGTGAACCCTGATATCAGTGCTTTGCATTGTTGTTTTCTGCCAGCTTTGGAGCAGGACTCCTCTGCAGTGCAGTATCAGCAGCTTTGTGCTCAATACAGCTTCAGTCTTGGGCTGCCTTCGGGGCTCCAGCACTTTCTGGAGTCCTACAGAGGCCAAGGACATAGCCCTCATTTGATCTCCTGGCCTCTCTTCCCATCGCTCTTACAAGCAACTGTCTTCTGCAGTCTAGTGCAGTGCTGACAGTAGGTATAAATATGTCAGAGCACTTAATTGTAGGCTGGCCCCTTCTCTTCATGTCGATAGGCCAGAACAGGATGAGAATTATTTTTCCTCCAGTGTTAGTCTCATCATGAAATGCATGGGAAGAAGGTTATGAAACTTATGAAAAACACCACCTTCTCTTTTTTCCCCCCTACTTCCCAATATTTTGAATTTAAACCATCTGCAGAAGAAATATGTGTAGAAATACCTTGTGCATCAGTGCAGGTGAATTTCTCTGTGTCTTGAAAAATGGAACAATTCTTTCCTACAGCTATTGATTGTCATTCCACATCTATGCTGTCCTCCTAACTTCAAATCAATTTGTGCTTTACCAGGCTCTTTCATGTCATCTTATGACAGAATGCTAACTTTTCCCCTTAAAGGCTATTTATCTCTGTCTCTTTGTAAGGTCAGTGAAAATCACTGTACTCTGGCTCCCTAAAAGTAATCCATCTCGTGGAGGAAATGATGAGGTAGTATTATGTCTGGCAGTCTTTTTAAACAAGTCCTCAGAAACATAAAGAAAAACGTGATAGGCTTGGTCAGGGAGGGGGGAATTGAGGATGTTGCAAGAGTCAAGTTTAGAAGCAATCAATGGGAAGCTTGGAGTTTGTATTCTGGAAATGTCCCTGCTTCTGGAATCTATTTACAGATATTTTCTACTGCTACAGAGGGGGTGTGAAATTAATAGTAATACAAGCAGGCTCCCAGGTGGTGGATGGCCATGAGTCTGAATTGGAAGGATAATTTATCTCCTCTGCCACTTTGAAGCCTTTTAACCTGGGGGAGAACTCTTGTCTAATGAAATTAATTGAATGTGTCTGCAGTCTGGGTACTCCATCTGAATTTAAGTTTTAGCAGTTTCCAGGTATCCACTCCTGTCCAACAGCCCCAGTGCCAGCATAGCTTGTGTCACACACTGCTCCGGGCTCACACAGAATAAAACTCCCAGTACAGAAACAGCCTCTCACTGTCTTTACCACTGTGCGTCTGAGCTGCCACAGAACTGCGTGCACTGCACTGCAGTCAAAGGATCAAATGCAGTTAGAAAAAGTTACAGAAGAAATTGTCACGGGCTATTTTTAAGTGCAGAACGATAACGTCACAGAAAACTCCTGAACAGCAGGTTGCCAGAATGTAGGAGAATGTTATTGGGAAAGGGTTACTCTATTTTCATCCTCCTCTGGTGCTGTTCACCTCAGTGTTAGTTATTGGCAGTTAGAGAAAAACCACTGGAGCAGTTTAATCTTTGGCCTGACTAGGAACAGCCATTTTTGCACCTGCTGCTGGCTCAGGAGAATCCAAAGCTCTTGGTGGAAACCATATATCAAACATACGTCTCTGATGGCAAATAAAAGTGTTCCATGCTCTTTTCCCCAAGAAAATTACAGCTTGGGCATCAATCAGGTGCTGGGAAACTGAAAAACTGAGTTGTAGCTGCAGGCATCCATGTGGCTGTGGCTGCTCATGTTGAAACAAATGCCTGGATCACTGCAGGAACCCTCTTGCCAAGGTGGGAGCACAGTAGACAGGATAGTTAGGGGTCCCCAGAAGCAAACTGATCAAAATATCAAAGAAATCAGTACAGGCAGCTGTCACACTTCAATGTAGATCTGATGGGGATTGATTCAGCATTTAATTGATCAAGAGAAGATTGGTGGGGAGGGAAATTGGTGACAGGCAGTGTAAACTACTGTAGATGGCTAGACACTCTAAACCTGATGCTGTTATTTCTTCCTTTTTCTCATGCTACACAGCCACAAGAATGCCACAGGCATTTAAATACACTTAGACTTCTTTTCTGCTCATTTTTTCACTGCATCCTTCTTTTCCCTTCATCACCAAGCTGCATTCAATGCAAAAGTGGAGCAGATTATCTGATTTTATACAGATTTAAACATGGCTCTGAGACTGCATGAAAGTGCCAGCTATATGACAGTGTTTTGTGTGGGCATAGATGCTGTATTGTGTGGGTAGCCAGAAGCCCGGCTTCGTCGTGAATAAACGCAGGTTTGGTATGTACAGACGTGTGCTTATTTGCTAAATACTTATGTCTTCTCAGCTCTGGGAGCTTCCAGGAGACAGCTGTGTTTGCATGACAAACTTGTTCCCAAGGAAGAGTAAAATGCTTGTGCAGAAGCACTGGCCCTTAGGCTGTTGCATGAGAGAGATTTTTCTTTTCTTGCGTAGGTTGCATTGAAATCAACACTGAGAAAGCCAAACTCTTGACTAGTAGAAGCCTGATTTTTTTTTTTTTAATTTGTGATATTATATTTCTTTTTAAAAGGGACATTTAGTTGGTATGCTCTGCTCTGTCAGTGAAAAACAAAATTATGTTGATAAAAGGCTTCTGTTAGATTTGATGGGAGTCTGACGCACTTGGATACAGTGAGGTATTGAGGTGAGTATCTGAGCTCACACATCCTCCTTGTGAGCCTTGAAGACACACCCTCGCCTTGCTCACTGAGGAGCTACTGTGCTGTTCTGCTGTGCCTCAGCTATGCTGTAAAGATGGGTGGCCCCTTTCATGCATAGAAACTTAGAAATCCCTGTTGCCTGACTCAATTTTTTGCCTTGATGTCGGAGAGTGAGCTGTGTCTTGGACAGTACTGCAGTGCAGACTGACCCAGAGAAACCCTCAAGACTCTTTCAATGGGTGGTACAGGGGGCACTGCCAGGGCAGGGCTTGGCAAGCAAGAGCTGGTCTTCAGTGTGATTTATGCAGAGGAATCTCCCTGAAGGGAAGGTAACAAATGTTTCTTACTGGAATGGGAAGTCATTCCTCTGGGCTTGAATGTAAGTTCTACTCGTTCCAGCTTAAGTCCAAATTTTGTGAGTCTAGTCCTAAGGCACCATGTTGCAGGTATTATTTTCTTACTTAATAAATCTTTTCTCACCTATCACTCCCTCACCTGTTCTTCATCGCAGCAGGCAGCACTATTAGAGGCAATTACACAGAAGCACCATTTTCTGTTTCTGCATTTTGTCGCACTCAAGCGTTTAATCAAGGAGTGGATCAATAAGGATGTCTGTTCCCCTGCCCTGCTCTTCCTGGGTGAGGAGGCCATCAGCAGCAAAGGGTGGTAGACTGAATTTAAAAAAATTCTTGTAAAGGTTAGTCTCAACATTTGATAAAGGCCCAATATAAAGTGTCACACTAAACCCCCTCATATTTTACCTTTTTTCTGTAAAATAATATAAAAAAGAAAAAATGATGCAAGACTTTTCCATTTTCTGCACCCCTGTTTGAAGAAAATATGTTCCTTCCCACACAATGTATAAGTAAAAAAAGCTACAGAGAACTGGCTTTTATAGCAGACATAAAAGGTGTACCAGTGCCCTCTATAAATACAGATGGTGTTTGATCTGTCTGGATCTACCATGCAATGAGCAAGACAGTTTAATGACAAAAGACTGTGCCTTCCTGGAGATCTTCCAGATCCTGATAGGGAAACAACAAGTCCACTTCAGCTCTGCCAGAGAAGTTTTAATGCCCTCTTACAAATCTGTGAGGAGGGATTTGGTGTCAACAGAGAGGTTGCTGCAAGTACAAGGGAGAAAGTCTGCCTGTGAGAAAAGTTTCAAGAAGGGCAGTGTAGGAGCCCTGAAGGACTCTTCTGCACCTTGTCAGAGAAAGCTGTGGGACATGTTCAGCAGGATGGAGCCTGTGGCCAGAGAGACTGGAAGGAGGTGGCATGTGAGCAAACAGCTCTGAACCGGCTCTCTTGCTTGTTGTTTTTATGGTTGCGGAGGCCTAACTGCTGTCTCTTAGGCAATTACTTCTGATTGTTCTTAGATGTGTACATCTAGAGTGTCTTATCACTGTTCTTTCGATGTGTACACCGTGGTTGAGTTCCTAGGAAAGAATATCTTCTTTGTGTCTTCTTTGAATATAATATAACAGGATAATGCTGGAGTGGCCAGGGAAGGATCAACCTACTTTTCTCTGGAAATGTAATTTCAAAAGTCACACAGGAAAGGAACATAATCTGCCATGGCTCTTGAACTGGGGGCTGTGTAGACACAGGCTGATGTAGTGGTGGCCACTGGACACAGCACTGGAACAATTCAGGAATGGTCAAAACGAATGGTCTGAAGGGCATCAGAAGAACTGAAGAAAGTGTTTGCAGGGCAAATTTGCTGATCATACACTGCTGGAGTCCTGCTTCCATAAGCAAAAATACTAAAAATTAATTCCAGTAGAATTGCATTTCTCCTTGGTAAGTGAGATGAAGGCTGACTTAGCATGGAAGGTCTGATTGACACAGATCTGGCAGCTGACCTGCAATCAAAAGTGGTGTATCAGGAAAAAAAAAAGAGAACATTTTCAAAGAAGCTTGAAGGACTCAGACTTCCTTTAGGAGAGCTGAAGTTTAACCAAACATTTCTCCAACTGCTTTGGTTTCTAGGTACTTTAAGATTTTAGTAGTCAAAATAGCAAGGCTTCAGAAGCTGTTTTCTGGACTGTGCATTCCCTTGGATCTGGAACTGTCTTAACTTGATCATCTGCAAAGATATTTGCATGGATATCTTGAATATATGTAAACTGAACAGGTATTCAGCTTGATGTTGAAGAAATTTCTCTGGGAAACTGAAGCTTGTTTCCCATAGCTATCACTTCTACTGCAAGGGTCTCTAATCCGCTGTTTGGAAGTGATGTTTCACTGTTTGTGACTGCAAATGTTCCCAGAGTTCATAGAACAGTCGAGTTAGCTGAGCAGCAGGGAAACAGCAGAGATCTGTGACCCTTGTTGCCTGCAGTCCCCAGCTCCTTGCTCAGCTGGAGCCAGCCCAGCAGAAGCAGTGCCCACCAAATGCCACCCCGTGAGTCACCGCACGGCACCAGCGGGAGCTGTGCCACAGCTGCTGGCAGCCGCAGCCTTCAGGAGAGAGACACCTCATAGCAAATGATGATGAGACAGGGTCAGGGCGTGCATCAGGTTTGTAAAGTCTCTTCATACTTTCCAGCTTTCCAGCAGCCAGGAAAACAAATTGCCTGCAGGCACAGCAAAGGCCAGGGTTGCCATCAGCTCAGCGAGATCGCTGGCGGTAATAGTCCCATCGACATTTCCCTCTGCAGCCGCCGCTGTCAGCACAAGGTGCTTTCATTATCTGTGGGCTGGGCTTTCGGGGGATCATTTTGTGTCTCATTTCAGTGAGAGTCACTTCTCACCTGTCATGTTCCTGGTGAGCTGCTCCCCACAGAGTTGCAAGGACAGGACAAGAGAGGCTCATAGAGACAATGCCTATTCCAGTGAAATATTGGAAGTGCCAGATGTGCCATTTCTTGCAGAGTGGTGGGAGGGAAGCCCAACTGGTCCCAACAACCCTTCAGCTCTACAGGTGTCTCTTGCACTGGTGTGACCCAGAGGCAGTAACATGCCTGAATAGATGTTTACGTTGTAGCTCCTCTGATGGAAAGCGGATATAGCAGGTGCCCCTGACCCTTCCTCCTCAGCACTGCTTCTTATTTCTCTTTTCTACATTGCCTTTTATTGCCATTGTGGTTTTGGTTTTAAAACTTGTTTTAAACATCCCCCATTCCTAGGGCTCATTACTAGTGCATGCCAGATACACTAAAACATCAGTAACCAGTCCTACAGATTTGCTGGGTGCTGCTGCTTCCTCTGGTCTTGCCAACTGAAGTTGGTGTCAGCCAGGAAATGTGGGACCTACTTCATGGGTCATGCCACAGTTCATCCACAAAGGCAACCTCTATTCAGCACTAAGGTGTACAGCTAGTTACACTGCCACTTCTCCAGAGAACCAGAACATACAGGCAGGAACCTGGGATAAGGGGCCTGAGAAATGGGGTCTGAAGTGACCTTTTCTTCAATTCATGGCAGAAGCAGCAGCAGCAGCGAGAGCTGTGCAGCAAAGAGAACTCTGGGGCTGGCAAACCAGCTGCCAAAGTACAATTTCTCTCTCACCCACTTTGTCATCAATATACTGGCTTTAACTTCTGTAAAGATGGAGGTGCTCTCAGCAAAGGAAACTCAAAATATTTCCATGGCTGTGAAATGCAGAGTCAAGAGACATGAGTCATTCAGATTCTCATTTTCCAATGGGCTTGATAGTTAGGCTTTGAGAAATGACTTAGTTGCATGGCTTAGCTGTGCAGTGATTTGCAACAGGGTATGAGTCAGGAGCTGATGCTCTGAAGTGGAAATTTGCTGTCTGACTTAAATGCATGCCTGGAATTAGGACACTCAGTCCTTAACACTCCAGAAAGTGGCTATCTGTGGGTACAAGCTGGATAATAACAAAACCCTTGATACTTTGTGTGGTGAGATTTTGTTTTACCTTTTACCTGTTACTTGTGAATGTACTTGTCCTGCTAAATCAGTTTGGGGCTCCTTTAATGTCAAATGAAAATTCCTTACCTAGTAAAACAGCCCAATGACTTGTAACTGAGAATTAAGTAGCTGAAGCATTTCGTCCAAACTCCCTTTTTTGCATTTCTTCTTGTATCATCTTCCCTCCTTTCCTGACATACTGCCTTACCTGCATTCACAGTTGTGCTCTCTTTCAAGTAATTTCTTCTGATCTCTCCACCACCTAATTAGAGAAGCAACCCTGAGAGGCATCATGGATCTCAGCTATGTGTTACAGCTGTGTAAAATTCACTTTGACATTGAGACAGCTTTCATTTCTCCCTGCCTGAGATGGGAGTCAGTGAGGTAGAGAAGAAGAATTTGTGTGGATTGTGCAGATGGGACAGGGTACCAGCATGAGCCTCATATTGAAGTGCTTTGTGATTTAAGTTAGTGTCTGGAGGAATGGTAGTCTGGTTAGGCAGCAGCAGGAGGGGAAGCTGAATTTTGCCTTTGGAAAAGACAGTCCTGGAGAGTGTGTGTGAAGGTTTTGAAGCCTGACCCTGTGGCTCTCATGAGCCTCTGCTGCTTCCCTTTGAAAGGGGCCCAGCAGCCACCTGAACTGCCTCATTGAAAACTCAAAGCCCCTCATCAAGGACGAGGGTGTGACCAGAAATGGACATAATCACATTCATTTAAGTAAAACTCTGTGGTCTGTTTTATTTGATGAATTATCATAATTGTCCCATTTGGAGGTAGAAGCTATAAAATTGTTTCTGAGCTATTTTTATAATTCACCTGTCATTAGGAACCTCATGAAGATAGCATTACCACCACATTTGTAGATAAAAGCCACACACATACGTTTGTCTCTGTGTAATCATACCCGTGGCTGGAGATTATTAACAGGGTCACAAAAGCAGGTATCCAAACTGGAATCAGTGCCCAAACTAACACTGCCCAGAAAACTTGTGCTTTGGGTACCTCTGCTCTGATAGCCTTTAATTACATTATCTCACATATTTTATGCCTCTTTTCAGGGCTCAGGATATACAGCATCCATTTAATGAGCAGCTGTTCAATATTTTGTGTTACCATCACTGATGAACACACATCCTCTTTCCTTGTTACTGGGAGCTAATCAAACCCTGTTCTGAGGACAGCATGAATCACTTCCACTTGTTTATTTTCTCTGGTGCTTGCTACTGATGGATCTTAACACTTCCCCCATGGAATTGTCTTCAGAAGATGTGGTGAGTTGAACCAGGGTGCTCTTTTCCACTCGGAGGAGCAAAGGAGCTGGGGGAATTAGAAAGTGGAAAGAGGCTGTGTGTTTCAGAGGCTGTTCTGTGATACAGACAACTCCCTGTGATGTGAGCCAGGCTCTGCTCACAGTGCACCACCGCTGTTGCTGCAGCTGCTTTCTGCGTGCTTCTGCCAGCCACACCCCGAGATAATGTACCAGAAGCCAGAAAATAGCCACATGAATAACGACTAAGTTGCTTTTGGGATGTTCAGTACCCTTTTGTGCTTACAATCACTGTCTTCATTCTCCGCAACCCTTTCAACATAAAAAAAATAGAAAGAGAAGGCGCTAGTATGAAAAACAAGGGTAAAGGTGCACAAGAGATCTTGTACAAATCCTTAGGGAGCTGGAAATAATCAAATTAAATTAGCCTGCCAGGGACTGTTTTATAATTGCAGCAAAATATTTCATAGACATCTTCAATTCTAAAATTTATGTCTTTCGCTTGTTTTTGCTGAATTTGAAACCACAAGAATATTCCTTGCAAGTGGGTGTGCATGAATGAATGTGTGCAATGCCCTAAATTTAAAAATAAAGATCTGAAAACAAGATTTCCATCATGTAGCTGTAGATGACTTGGTATGAACTATCACAAAGTTAGGAACATTTTGGCTGCACAGCTGTAAACCTCTTCCCCTGAGTTAAAGGAGTGTCTGACAGTCTCAGGAGTTTGTCCACATTAGGTTTGATTTTCTGTAGGGGGAGAAGAGACACCCACTTTGCCAGCACCTACTCACAGATCCTTCCATTCAGCAGGACTCTGGTAACAGCTGGGATCACGGGCTCCTCTTTGAGACTCCAAGGGCTCTGTGTTCTGCTGTGTGCAAACTCTTTCACCAGTGAAGGAGTGATTTTACTAGATCTGCTTCATTTGCCGTGGAAGGAGAAAGGAAAGAAAAAGAAAAAAAATAGGAAAGATAGAAAATATGTGAACAATCAACAGGAATTTTCTAAATGGATGGATGCAGCTGGATGTGGCAAGGGGTCTGTTGTTTCATCTTTATTCTCTGAGTGGTAGATGTTGAATATTTGTCAAAAACACAATGTTAGTTTTAGGTAAAGAAGAGCCTCATTAAACTACACTATTGACCAGAAATCCTAGGACAGATTGATATATTCATGAAGTTTACCCAGGAAAGCATATGGTGACCCCTAAGGGAAAATGTACCTGAAGCTGATGTATTATATTCAGAATTGATTTAGAAAGTTTTGTTTAACTTATTTCAGAGAGTACTTGACAATCAACTGGTGAATCCACTGGAGAGCATATTACAATGCAAGGACAGTCTAAAAACCTGGGATCTCTGTTCTGTTTTTCAGTCCTTGCTACAGAATGGGGAAAGGGTCCTGCATCTTGATGAAAAAAATCAGGCATCTTTAGCAATTAAGTATTTATGAGTGAGCTTTTCAACCCATCTAATCTGTTCATCAGCTAAAACAGAAGTTGTCAGGCTTTGTCTGGCCTGTGTTACGATCAGTGTACTAAATGGTTTTCATGGGTGTTAGATGTTTCCAAGGGAAGAGCAGAGGTCTCCCAGGGGACAGCTCTGGAATCACTCTATTTCCACTCACCTGTCCTCTTTGTGTGTCTCAGTTATTATTTGCTATTTTTATCAGAGGCTGGAAGCTCTTATAAGTTCTGCACAGAAGTAGCAGCAAATGGAGCTGGAATTCTGGTTTTGGAGATGGAGAGATGGAAGGAAGTACAAAAAACTGAGGAAGGAGAAGGACACAAGCAGCAGGACTTTTTGGTCACTTTGTCTTTCAGAAGACCATCCTGCTGGCTCCTGTAAGAACACTGACTGTCTTCCAGGAGGTATCTCTGAAGGAGCACGGCTGTCCTAGAAGAGAGCTGCTGCTCAGAGAACACATGGAGCTGAGGGAATTAGGACAAGGGGCAGGTGCAAGGAGTGCACACACCCAAATCTCAGAGAAGTATGAAAGGCAAGGATGGAGATTGTGCATGGCAGGAAGCTTGAGTGAAATTCCAATCAGGGGCTCTTCATCTGACTTCATTATGAAAAGCTATGTTGTGTACAGGAACAAGTACAGCATGATGTGATGCCCAGAGGTTTGCTGCATGGTATCAGTAGATCATCTTCCTGTTGTATGATGGTTTCTCAGGTATTTTTTTCCCTGAAGTCACACAAGTTCTTCTTGTGAACACCTGACTTTATTGAAACATTATCAGGCTTTGTCTTCCTGCTTACTCCACCTTCATTCTGTCTCATCTGTTCCACACAAATTATTTCCTATTTTGTGAATCTCATTATATATCTTCTGTTTCTTGGAGGTGTTCACCATAGAAAGCAAAGCTATGGTGATTTTTTTTTTCTGAGGGAGCCGCTATAAGCCCTTTGGAAACATGTAGTGTTTTGCACAGTGATTTTGTGTCCTATAAAATGTCACCTCTCTTGGCTGCTCTGCGGGCAGCCTGAACAAGCAGGAAGAAGAAGAACTCTGTGCTATCAGTAATGAATAGGAAACCACAGAACAGAAGACCTTGAACCTCAATGGAATTTTCAGGTTTGCTCATTTCCAGCTAGAGTGTTTTGAAGTTTGTTTGGAAAGAGCATCCAGAACCTTCTTTGTGATTTATGACCAGCCTGGCCACCACAGCTGGCTGCTGAGCTTACTCTGGCTTCAAGGAAGTGGTGAGGCAAGCCGTGGCTTTCCAAACTTCTAGCTGAGGTTCTCTGAGTGCCATTGTACTGCTGTGATGTACCAATTTTTGCGATGACTGCCAGTTTTTTAACCTCTAGCATAAATGAAGCTTCATCTCGTTGTACTGCATCAAATTTGTGAGCCCACTTGAACAAATGGGTCCTGCAGAAGCTGCTGTATCTTACGACTCAAAGCTGGTGAGCTGTGGACAAAGAACATTTTGCTTTATAAATTACATGGAGCTGTTCTGGGCACATTTAAAGTAGGAAAACACTGTATTTTCATACATGTTTAAGTCAACTGCCCTTTTTTTGAATGATAATACTTGAAATAAATTCTCAGGGAGTCCTTACCTGTAGATAAATTGCATGTTTTGAAAACAGGCACGATGAAAAGTCCAAGGCCAAGAAAGCAGAGAAAAGGGAGGATTCTATAGATGTACTTTGGGGAACACTTCCCAAGAGTTTCCTCCATGTATACATAATCCACAATGACGATGAGTCCTGGGGAGAAGAATTCTCTTTCTATAATTTTAATGCACTGAATATTATGCACAGGAAAATGCAGGTACACATTTGAAGCAGCATTGGTCTAATTTCCAATTTTGCTTTTGGTTTGAATTGAGATTTTCCCTCTTTTTCTGTTAGCTAGTTTTCTCCAGTCTAGCTCTGAAATATGCATTTTAAAAGGCTTTGTATAGGATGCCTATCTCAGCTTGAGCAGAACTCATTTAGCTTCTGTAGTGTTGAACAGACACTACAAAACAAAACCACCTCTTTTGGATTTGTAGTTAGTTTGACCCTTCATTTTTATTTCTAATTTCTAGTTTAAATTAATAAACCCCTTGGAACTCACCACCTGCTTTCTAATTAATTAATGATAATTGCCCAGTGTATTGGGTCTGGCTGGGATGGAGTTAATTTTCCCCATGGCAGCCCTCATAGTACTGTGCTTTGTGTTGGTATCTAGAAAGGTGTTTACTACAAAAGCAGTGTTTTGGCTGCTGCTGAGCAGTGCACAGCATCAGCACTCTCCCTCCAGAATTCCTCCACCTCACCATTAAGCAGGGGATGGGCAAGATCCTGGGGGCACACAGCCAGGACAGCTAGCCCAAACTGACCAGAGTTTGGTTTCCATATCATATTGATATCTGCTTACTAAACAGGCTAAGAGAAAGCAGTAGGCGTGGGGGTATTTTTTACTATAAGTTTTATCTTTCAGAGAAAGTGGGAGGTGGCTGTACATTGCCTGCTGATGGGATGTAGAGAATAAATCTTTTACTTGCCTTTGCTTCCTCGTATGACCCTTGCCTTTGCTTTATTAAAGTGCCTTTATCTTGGCCCATAAGGGTTTTTTCATCTTATTTTCTCCCCCTTGATCTGCCGAGGAGGGGACTAATGGAGGAGCTTGGTGGGGTTAACCCATCACATCCAGGAATTGTATTGCTCCCTGGAGGTGACTGGTGGCCTTATTTGAAATCTTGTGTACAGCAAAGTGCCTCTCCAAGCCACAGCTCCAGAGCTCCTGTAGGCAAGACATTACACGAGAGCCTTTGTTCTCTGTAAAAATGAAATAAAACAGAAATTGAGGTCTGAAATTTTCAGGTGGTGGCAGTAGGCTGGAAAGTCTGATATAGCCATGTACTAATTCTCACAGTCCAGAAGGGAGACAAAAGGAAACCATCATCGATTCGTAAGTCAATTCAATTCATCAATTCACCAACTAATTGTTTTTACAATTGTGATTCTTGGATATTTGATTTACAATTTTTTGTGCTCCTCAAATTGGCACCCTCCAGATTTATTCAACCCTTTGGTCATGGAGATCTTCCAAGCTAGGCTGCTAAAGTCTTGTGCAAAAGCACATTAGGCAAAGCAAAAAGGAATAGGAAGTCTCAATTTGACTCTTAACCACAAGGTCCCCATTTTCACTTTTTAATCCAGGAGCTCCGTGAAAGTTGATTTTGCTTTTCAAAGACATCAGCTTCCACATACTTACAGGATGGGGAAATAACCCAACACAACCAAAAAAAAAAAAAAAAAAAAAAAAAAAAAAAAAAAAAAAAAAAAAAAAAAAAGAGAAAAAAACAAAGCCACAAAAAAACTACTCCCAAAGAAGCCAAGAAGAACACCTCAGGTACAAATTACCTCATCTCCAAACCAAACTCAGGCATGGTAGTTTGATTTCTGCCAGCAGAGGCACCTACTCTCGGCCCTCCCTGCAGTCAGTCTTGTCCTTACTTTGCAATGAGCAAAGTTCTATTGCAAGGAATGGTATTAAACCTGATATTTCATGAAAGCTGGCTTTTCACCTACTGATAGCAGGTATATATTTTCAAAAGTGGCACACTTCAAGTTTAAACTCTGGCTATGATTTTGCAAAAGGTTGTACTAAGACAGCAGCTTTGTGTGCAAATATTTGCAGTTAATTGCAAGAAATCTGAGTGTGGCATCAGGGCTAAAGAAATGGCTACAAGTGATTTACACTTCAAAGATTTCCCAATAAACATCAATCCAAGCATTTTACACTTGGTTCCACTATAGCTTATATAGGTGTAAAATGGGAGTAATTTTATTGAGGGCATGAACTGTGCCAGGCTAAAACGGCACAAAGCAAGCTCCATAAAGATGTCATTGTTTTAGCTGAAGCCTTACTGGCACTCTTTATGACTGGAAATAAACCATTTCACTGAGTGGCAAACACTGGAACCTGTGCCAATGTGTTTATATTTATTTGATAATGTTGCTTCACACAACAATGGCTTGTGGAGAAACTATGACCAACCATATGTGTGACTGGGAGAAAGATTTTTGAAACAGGTGTGATAATAGCAACTATTTCTAGTAGAGGAGGACTTGGGAGGGAAGAACTTTAGGTGACCACTTACTATTCTTGTTATTTAATTAAGCAAAGATACTTGTCGGCTAAAGAGAAAACACAATTGAGTGGAAACTGTAAAATAAAATGCAAAACAGTCTTCTAAAATGAAAACAACTGCACTCAATGGTTGTTCAAGTTTTAGGTGTATCGTGTCAAGATCCACAACCAGCAAAGCATCAACTTGAACATATAAATTTTAATTTATTAACTGTTGCAGTGATTTCAATACTGGAGCATGAAAGAGGCATAAGGGAAAGGGGAAGCAGACCCAGACCTTGTTGAAAGGGATACTCCAGCTGTTCAAGCAGGTCAGAGAGCCCAGAGTGGGACACCTCTGCCTTCCCTTCTTCCAAGAACTTTGAAAGGATTACCAGCATGTAATTCATCTGCAGGCTGAGGGTCTTTATTGTCTAAAAAGTTGCTTTTCACTGGCTTGAATGTATAGCACTTTTGCAGCGTAAGCACGGAGTTTTCTGTATTGTCATGGATATTTCAGAGCAGCATGTTATTATTTGACCATGTCATTCAAGATTTTTGGAAGACATCTGAGTGTGAGGTTTTCTTCTTAAGATTAGAAGTATAGTCTTGAATAATGTCTGCGTTAGTTAGTCCTTCATCACTGGACTGGTAAACACTGCTATTTTTATTTGCACATGCAATAATTGAGTGAGTCCGAAATTTCTTTTAGGACAATTCTTGAGATAACATTTGCAGGTGTTTCTGAAAAAGATGTTGTGTGGGGAGAGATTTTGAATGGACTTTAAAACTTAATATAATACAAAATTTAATGCATGCACAGGCATGTGCTATTTACACCTAAATACTATCTGTGATATTTACTAGATTGCAACAGAGGAGAGGAAGAAATTATGATTTTTTTCCTAATAGTACCAGTACACACACACACAAAAAAAAAAAAAAAAGAAAAAAAAGAAAAAAAAAAAAAAAAAGAAGTCTAGATGGCAGAGATAAATCCAGTTCTATTGTATATTTTGACCAATTAAATCTGATAAATAGTTCATTAGATCAGGTTTCTAGCAACAATAGGCTGTTAGTGATGTGTAAGTCCAAAATATTTTGGGAGGATGTGAGCCCAGTGTTTTATTCTGAATTACAGAAAAAATGATGCTCAGTCATTTTGTCTGAGTGCTTCAGATCCAACACTGTCTCGTGAAAAACCTCGTGTTCACTGTCAGTGAAAAACCTTTTCTTCTCTTTCAGGTACAACCTCATTGCTCACAATTCAGGGCAAAGGGGGGTTCAATTGAGAGAACAGTCACGTCTCTGGAAACATCATAATGGTATTGAAGCTTATTTTACCCTGCAAATTACCTGTGACATTTCATTTGAAAACCACAGTTTAATAAAAAAGGGGAGTCCCTAGCTACAGCGGTAGTGGCAAATACACAGGACGAGCCTTGAGAAAAAAGGATTTTTAAAGTTAACCTTGGGAAGAAGAGAGTTGTAGGCATGAAGATCCTCTCAAAGGAGTGAGGGGAAGGGAGGGGAAGCTCTAGACTCTCTGCTACACATGCAATGCTATCAGAGTGCCAGTTCCACTAGTGTTATGAGGCAAAGGAGACACAGAGTGATTTCACAAATAAAAGCTCTCCTAAGCTGGTTGTGGAGTTCAGGACGGGTTGCAAAGTATGATGGTCTTCTCAGGGACGAAAAAACTGTGGTGTCACTGGTGCTGCCATCTGACAGGTGTGACAGCAAAATGAAGCTGTGACTAGATGGGTACCAAATTTCACTTTTTATTAATATTGTACTTAACTCAAAATATTTTTAAGCTTCAAGCAGATTTAGAAATTTCTCTTCCTACTTAAATTTCCCCCTAAAGGTTCAAACACAAATATTATCCTAAGTTCTTCCTCTTAAAATGTGCCAGTGGATACTGGTATTTGTGTAAAGAGACCAAGGAAGCTGCATTTTAATGCAGACATAGTATTCTTACATATACACACAAATTGTCAACAAGAGCTGGTGCAATCTGTTTTACCTTTCTGGGGACTCTGGTCTCCACCCATTAAATTGCTTCCAAAGGCTTCAGACCAACAGGTTTTCTTTACAAGCCTCAAATTCACCTCTTTCCAGCTTCCTGTAAGGTCCTGCTCCGTCCTCAGAGATACTCTCACTGGTGAATGACCCTCCTCTGGTACTGCTAAGTAGAGTATGAGCAGAATAGAGGAGCCTGCAGGCTGGCTCCTGCAGCCAGCCAGGGCAGGAGAGGATTCCTGCTCTGAGATGCCGGCCAGGGCAGCAACTCAGCCCACAGTGCTGCCTGTGTGGAAACACATGAGCACACGTGTTACCAGATGTGGCAGCCTTCAGGACATGAGGCTCACTCCTCTGTGAAGCAGGTGGCACTGTTCCTGCTCTGTTAACTAAAAGAATGTGTGCTACTGCACATGGGGGTGGGCTGCTCTTGCTGTGTGTGTGTGCAGATTCGGGATTACCTCAATGCTCTCTGTGTTCTTGAGGCAGCAGTGCAAACCTACCTGTCCCTTTTATTGCAGAACAGGAATTACAGCAGGTGGGTTTGAGAGGGCTTTTTAAACATGAGCAAATGCAGGACTGTAGCAAACATATGCCCTGTTACTACTCCTCAGAAGGTCTTGAGAAAGTAATCTAATCTACACCTGCTCCTCCCCTCTGTACATGTGGGTACAGAACCACTTCTGTCCCTAAAGGGGAAGCCGTGTGGGCTAATTAATGAATATTTGTAAAGCACTTTGTGGAGGAAAGCTGCTACCTTGTATAATTACGTGACACCAGCCGTGTCCCAGGGGAGTGCTCCAGATGGCTGGTGCTCCATCCTCCGGCCCTGCTGCTGAGGCCGGTCCTGTGCTCTTCCAGTGAAGCAGATGAGGGGGCCTCTGGCACATCTGCATGGTGATTTGTGAAACCTGAGATTTTCCTTCTTTAAATGAAAGAATAATTTTGTTATCTCTGCAAAACTAGATATTTGAAGTCTGTCTGTTTTGCTCTGATCTTCACTGCCTTGATTCTTTTTGTTTGCAGTGAGACCGTGGGGCTGAAAGGAGCACAGAAGAGGGGCCAGTTGGAAGGAAAGCTGAACTAGTGCCTATCCCTACCCTGCTTTTCCCATTATGCATGTTTCGTGGACAGATGTTCCTTAGTGGCCTTGTTGCAAAAAGCCAGAAGGATTTTTCCATTTTAACCTTAACAGCATTGGTTGATTGTAGATTTTGTTTGATTGTGTTTTCGGTTTCTTTGTTTATGTTGTTGTGTGGGTGGTTTTTTTTTTTTTCCTTTTATGGAATAAAAACATATTGCAGCAGAATATATCATGCAGAATAAAACAATATGTTGCTCTAGGCACATGGGGCCTGGGCCTGGTTCAGGTTCCTTGCTGGCTTCCATGTTATTTCTTCATCCATGCCAAGGCATTTCACCACAGCTGACTTTGCTACAGAAATACTATTTTTGGTTTGCCTTAACTTTAAAAGCTGTATCTTAGTGAACTGTCTATGTTGCTGAGAAGGGAAGGAACCAGGCTGCATAAAATTTGAGAGCATGCATTCTGTGATCAATATGTTTTGTAAGAATGATATTAATATAACCCAGGGATAAAACTTGGCAAAGTTTTCTGAGAAGAGCTGATGGGATGATTAGAGAACAGCTCCTCTGGGAGCTTAAACTGTCTTCTTCTTAAAAAGAAGTTTAAGTTTGGCTTTAGCAGTTTGGTCATAGAATTAATTTAATTTACAGTCTCTGCAGTCCAAATGTCCCCACAGGTGTCTATCTCTGAACACAGCAAAACCACACTGAAGACAGGCCTATTTCTCATCCTGACCATAAAGGTGATTGAAGCAGATGAAGACTTGTGGTCTGGTCCATCTTCAGTCAAGTGTTAAAGTCCACAAGACAAAAAGAGTCAAGGACTGTGAATTAAAGCTGGTCTGGTTTATACTGGAAATATCAAGTAGGGTAATTACAGTGAAAGTTGTAAAAGGCATATGATAAACTCTGCTTTGTTGTAGGCTGGAAAATCTAGGCAGGCATTTTAACTTTCAGTGGCAACTGGATGCAAGGGGCAGTGAATCTGAAGAAGTCCTCTGGTTGATGGTAAAGCAGAAGCCAGGTTAGATTACTTTTGGGTGAAGCTTTCAGTCCAAATGAATCCTTGTGCTGCCTGTTCCTATGAAAAGATCCCCAAATCTCAAAGTGAAACACAGCAACAACCCAATTTCACATGGTCAAAACTGTTGGATCAGCAAACAGCAAATAGTACTAGGAAATGATGCAGGAGTCTGAACATGTTTGTAGAAAAGAGTGGATGGGGCTGGGGAAATATTTTCTTCAGTATTTTGGAACCTGACATGAATTAGATTCTCATGAATGCTGGAGATACAGCAACTTGAGGCTTGAGGGAATGCACTGTTTTTATAGTCTCTTTGTGCTTTCCTCCAGCATGGCATAATGCAGGATGAAACCCAGAGTTTGACCTGGGAAAATGTGCAGCAATAATTAAAATAATCAGAATTGCAGGAAAACCTGCTCACAGATCACAGCCTGAAAAACAGCAATAACAAAGATCTAACCTGAAAAAAGTGTAACTCTGGGTGTGAAACAAGAGAAAAAAGCAGGGTCCAGACACCAGAAATCACCAGAGTATGATGGGGCAGCAATGGTACTCCTCTCTTCCATCAAACATGAGCTTATCTCCTCTTTCAAGGTGAGAATTTGCATCTTGCCTCTGATTAGCCCTCAAGGATAGTCTCTTCTGCTGCCAAAGGTACTCAGCAAGCTTTTTTCCTCCATGTTATTCTTCACATTTTGGAGGACTTCATGAAAATATGCACAAACACCTCATTATCCTGTGCTAGGTCTCTCATTATAGCTTCTCTTTGTGCAACCTACAGAAAGGTTAGGCTGCCTGATTTGCAGAGTTCTGCTTGACCCAGTGTTTTGTGCCTTGGATAGCTTGGAAAAATGTCTGCACTCTACATAAAAGGCTTTCAGAAAGTCATATTGAATTATCTGTTACATACTACGTGTGCACATATATCTAAATGCATATAAATAGGTAATCATCCGTATGCGTGGAGTGCCTTTTGCTTGTGCAGTTGTGCAAACTGCCTTACTCTGAAGGTGTGCCAAAAAGAAGCCTGCTGCAAAGCGTGTGCTGCAGAAATCCCAGGCAAGCTCTGTGTTCCTGTGAGTCCCTTTGTGCACGGGCTCTTACAGCCCATCATCTCAGCCTTCTTCTCCCAGACTGAATCTTTCCTCTTCTTTTCAAGGGCCAAGTATGCTTCCAAATCAGGATGTTAATTTGCACAAGTCTTTCCACACAGAAAGAATGTTTGCCTATCTGCTGAACATTTTAACAAATATTTTAGGTTCTTTGGCTTTTTATTATTGTGTGTGACACCATCTGCTGCAGATAATTAAGTTGTCTACTTCAGTGTGCTTTTTGTGGGCTTCTCTCTCTCTTAATTTTATGTTCACAGGCCACAATACTGCAAGCAATATTGGATTGTACCTCTGCTGATGCAGCCTCTTGTGACTCCTTCTCTGACCTGGCAAGTACTTCTGGCAGAGCAATATTCACGGATCAGCTGAGATGCTGGGAATTCTGGAACCTCTGCTGAAGGCAGGGACTGTAGCTTTACTGAGTACTAAACCTGTGCTCGAGGCTGCACATAATGAAGAAGCTCCAGTGGCCTCTTCATGAGGGGTCTAAGCTAGAGGTGATTTTGGCACTAATATTATCCTCATTTTTGCTTGCCACCAGCACTCAATAGCAGGGACACATAACTCTGGCTCCAGAAGCAAAGGGAAACATTTTCTGCAGTTGTCTGCTCTCATTACAACCTTAAAGTTGTCCGAGAAAGAGATTAAGGCTTGTGTCGTTCTTGGTTTTTGTTGTTGTCTTTGCTAAGAAAATGAGTTGTCACAAAACCTCAAGACCTGATCTTTTCTCATTAAGAGCCCCTCTCAGCCTGAGACTTAGGGGAGTTCTAATGAGAACAGACACTGATGCAGAATGAGCACGTTCTCACTAGGGCTGCTCCAGTGGCAATCTCAACACTTCCAATTCATTCCCCTGCTGGAATTTAGAAGTATGTTTCTACTGAGTGGGGAAAGTGAGGCATCTACCCTAGGTTCAGAAGCCTCCAAATTTTCTTGAAGAAGCAAAAAATCAGTGATATAAAAGCAAAAGCAAAAACAAACAAAGCAAAACCAAAATACCACGAAAGCCTACCTTATTTGCATATTGACAATGTCTTCATTTTGAAAAATGCAGTGGCCATATAATGCAAGGCTTTTTGTCATCACTGAAGGTGGGAGTGATGTCTTCAATGTCAAGATCTCCTGGTACCAAAAGTAATTCTGAAAACACTGAAGCCCACCTCTGTTTGGAAGAAACAGGTATCTCTCCTGCAGTAGTTGTGTCTGGAAGATACTGTTGAAGTCTAGTGTCTAGAAATGTCCTCTGAGCCCTTGGGACTTGCCATACTATATTTCATGCATGAGTGTTTATACCCATTGTTGTAGAACAATAAATTGATTGTTTATAACATTTTCTCAGACTAAAAATTGCTCAAACAGTGGCATGGGACTCCCCTGGAAATATGTAAGCATGAAAGGAATTGCTATATCTTTCAGAGATGTGTTCCCCTCTCAGCTGCTTTCAGAGCAGCCCATGGGTCCTTGCAGGTGGGGCAATAATACATCTTCAGCCATTCATTTCCAGTACTCCAGTAACCTTATCGTGGTCACAAACCAGCCTTTTTAACTGCAGTTGGCTAAAACTTTAATTTGAATGCATGCTGTAGGCTCACAGATCTCAATAATGACAGCCAGCATGATATGAGGACACCTGCTTTTTTGAGATGTAACACATGGATGGCTGCGTTAAGGCATTGGCTCAAAACTACATCCCATGGATCAACAGAAAGCTGCACTATTTCCTGCTCTTTCCCTAAATGATCAAAGCAGGTTATGTCTTTCAGAAAAGTTAGTACAACCTTCTGTAGGCACTTTCAAGCTTCCCGCATCTTGGTGTTTTACCTGCCTCCTGATTTGGTTTAAACTTTGTTTTATTTTATGATCAGGTCACTTACACTGGTGTCAACAGTTCAACCATCATTACAGCTTCTGTAAGGCCTCTAGTGTCTAATGCATTAGTAAAGCCTTTATCAGAGCTGCACAGGAACTGCTCAGAAAGCAGATAGGAAGGGACCTACACTGGTCTTCATTTTGCTAATGCTTTTTTGGCTGTGACTTAGTGTTGAGGCTTTGAAAGTAAAAGGTTAAAAATGATAATTTCTTGCTGGATCTTCAAGTCTGACAACCTGAAATGTAGGACATTTAATCCATCAAGAGACTTTTTAAATTTACCCATGGTAAATATCTGACCACAGATATGTTTCAAGTGAAGGTGAGAATTAGATTTAAGTTTTAGTAAAGAATAAAGAACAATGAAAAAGTCCTTTTGGTCTTTTAGCCTTTATAAAAATCATCGCTTATTCTTGGTGCATATTCTAAAGAAGATGTAACATGAAAGTGAACTCCTCATTTTGATCCAGATCCTTAGCCTGGAAAATTACACTAAAATTGCAGATGGTCACCTAGGTCCTTCGGATACAACTGTTCATCCTCATCCAGTGCAATCATGAAGATCTATCAGTAAGCCAGAGTAGTTTTCCTTTTATTTTCAGACTGTAGACTTTGCAGTAACTGAAATATAACATCAGCATCAGTACCATCAGCTGAATTTTGTCAATCCTTTAGCTTTTGGTCACAATGGTTCTGTGTACCACAGGCTGACAAGAGAAATCTGGAATACCTCTAAACTGTATTTTGCTATTCCTTTATGTGAGCACTCACCACTAGGAGCTGAAAGTATGATACAGGTGATACTAGCTGCTCTATAGTGTCCCACAGCACATAAAATGGGTAATAAATCGTGTTTGGAGTTAATTGGGTAAATACCACAAAAAATAGGACAATGGACCTATGTTTTTGAGTTTATCTACCCTTCTGCCTTCCTTTCCAAATGATCATCTTTGATTAAACCTAGAAATGATAGCTTCAGAGAATATACTCAATATATTGACTAAATATACTGATCTTCTTGACATCAATTTTGAACCAAGAGAAGTACATTAAATTTTATCCCTCAAAACAAATAATCAAAAAAAACCCCAACTTTGATAGACTTCAAGTCAAGAAGTTTGTCTGTGGAATTCAGCACGTGAATAAAAATTTGCTATAGGAACATTACAGGCTATTGCATATATAGATATGTTCCAAGATGTTCAGAAGAGAGGTGGCCTGTCTAGCTGGAAGGAACATTCCCTAAATTTCAACATGGTCTCTAAGGTTAGTGATGGCTGGAAACAAATGACTGGTGCCTTCACTAATTGTAAATTGCTGGTCCTTGCTGACAAAAATCCCCACTGAAGGTAAGCAGGTTCTCAAAGTGCAAGGTGAGGCCTCAGTTTCTCAAACTTTCATTTTGTGTACCTATCAGAAAGCTCATTCTCTGCTTATGCTGTAAATACAGGTGAGTTACCTGTGCCAATGCCAGAGATAAACATGGGGAAAATCCCTGCTGATATGAATCTTTCTTCTAGTTCAACATGACATCTCCAATTAGTCATGATTTCTTCTTTTCCAAAATATTTTTTCAAACTCAAAACTACAGTGTAGCTTAAAAAAGTGAAATAGCTATTAGATGCACCAAAATAGGGCTGTTTTTTGTTTTTTCCTAATTTGCCCGTATACATATCTCCCTATTTTCAACCTGACTGAAATATTGTAATTTATTAGATTTGCAGGAGTATATTTTTGCACTTTTGCTGACTTCCAGCTTCAAATGTCAAGGATCTGCCAGGGAACTTAATATCCTTCCTGAGGGTGTAGAAAAAGACCCCTCAGACTGAAGGACAATAGGTCCTTCCTTGAATTTGAAACTTTGTCTGGTGTTGTCAGGAGGATGTTCTCATTCTGCTAGTGCAGCTTTGGCACGAGCAGGACAGCAGTCAAGTGTGAATGCAAAGAGGAGCAGAAATGTTTCAAGGAGAGAGGAGCACCTCAGAGCCTCAGACTTCATTTCCCTGGATTAACATTTGCATTGCACTGTGCCACTTTAGAGGGCAAAGACGGATAATATTCCCTTCAAAAAAACTTAGGAATGAATGATGACAAATTCAGATTGATTGATCCAACATAAGAAACTTCCATCTTTCTCTAAATGTTTTGCTTCGTTTGGAACAAAGTGATATGCATGCACATTATTAATACCATTAGTAGAATTTAATGCCATTCTTGATATTAAAATGAACTCATTTATTGAGGTGACATTCTATTCCTTGTGTTCTTTCTAATACAGGCACACAACTGCTGTAACTAATTTTATAACTTTAACAAGCGACTAACAGCCAGTGCAGTCGTGAAGTAATGTGGTTGTAAACATTTATGTGGAAAGTTATAAACCCTCATGAAAAGGTAGTGAACCAATAACTGGAGCCTAAATTGCACACATAGACACACACAAACACACAGGTGAAATGAAAAGCAAAAGTTTTGGGAACAGTGCTTTTCTAAATGGAATCAATGTCGGTGTGCATATGCTATAAGATGTAAATCATGATGTTGACAATGTAAAGCTCCCATTTTAGAACTACATGTGTTTTTTCTGAATTAAAGAAAACCCAAACAAACAAACAAACAAAAACCAACAAAAAAACAGGGCACCCGTAGCTCATGTAGAACTACTTGTAAGGACTGCACGATTTCCAGCTTTCCTAATTACCCTGGCATATGGCCACAGAACTAATCCTCCTGAAGAACCCTCCTCCAGCCTCAGCCAGCTTTTTTGGACAACTCCCACTGGAAAATTGGAGTCCTCCAACAAAACAAGTAAGGCAACAGATCCAAGCTGAGAATTAACTCAGCTGGGGCTAGAAGCACATCTGAGAGACAAAAATGCTTTCACCAAGTGCCTAAATAACTGCTCAATTTCCCTTGTGGTGAAGTCACTTGAATTTCATTACTTCTGCTGAAAATTACCCTTGATAGGGTTATCTTGAGAGAGATCTCCCAGGAAACCATGGCCCAAACTGCTGAGGGATTTAAGAATTAAAGAAGCAGCATCTTAAATTCTCCCACACCCAAGCAGGACTTGAACAGCTCCTGGCCAGTGACAGAACACCCAAAACCCCTAGGAAAAGCACCCACCCCCAAGAGGAACGTAGTTTCTCCTGAGGAGAGACTGTGGAGTGATCCATCATCTAGCAGCAAATCCAAGAGGTTTCTCTCCAAGCTCTCTGCTCCCTTTCTGTGATCTGCAGGATGTGACCTACTTAAAGCCAGCTCTAGAGAGGAGGAGGGGAGCTGATGTCAGCCATGCAAATCAGACTGATTTATATTCTGATGCAATCAGCCACAATCACAAAATCCACTTAGCTGGGTGAGGACTCCAGCTACTTTGTTCAATTACACAATTATCATATTCCATTTAATCCCCAAATCAATTCCTGTATTTAGAATTATTTAAGATGCTTCAGCAATTATACCTAATTAGGTTCTATCAGTAAAGTAAATAAATGATGTGATGTGCCAATCAGATGGCAGCCATGCCAGCTGAAGGAAAAGGAGCTCCTAAGACCTCTGCATCATGCAAATGAGTGTTTGGGTGTTATAAAGCCACTTGCTATTGCATTGGTGAGAAGAAAACCACAGAGCCCAGATCTGTTATTAGCCATTCAATCATTTCAGGGCTGTGCCACCTTGGACACCTGCAAAGATGACTGCTCTTCTTGTTGGGTAGTTTGGCCACTTCATTTCCCTGCTTCATGTTTATAAAAGGCTCTGAAGAGATAAAGCAAAGGAGGGAAATGTCTGATCTTCCCATAATCAGGAAGATCCTACTATAGAGAGAGGTTTTCAGACCAGTTTCAGAGGAAGAAGGGCAAGCAAGAGTAGACTGTCCTAGTACTGGAGAAGAAAGCTCCAGAACACTCCTCACAGGAACCCCAATGCAGGGTCAGTGGCTGGAGCTGTATGATATCCCCACCAACCTCAGGCAACCCTTTTTTTTCCCATAGGCAGACTGGGCTGTTTAGGGTCTTTAGATGCACTCCAGACTTCATTGAACCAGCAGCTGAGTACAGTCTGTCACCGTCGTGATTATGTTTTCCTATAGGAAAAGCAACCAATTTTAAAAATACCAGCTCTGCTTTTTGGCCATTTCATTTAATTCTTGCAGTTTTTTCTTCATGTCAGCTAGGATATCTGGATTTCAGGCACAGAAAATTATTTCTTTATTGCCATCTCATTCTGTCTTGCAGACAAAAGTGTTTTGAAGCAGGGGCCCATAATGCCAAAGCACAACTTTCTACAGCTTGAGCTGAAGAGCTCAAAGCTATGACATTTCCATTAAAAGGAAGCTTTTTTAAAAAACATAGTCTATTTTATAATCTCCCTCACACACTGAGGAAAAAGTAGGCTAAATGACTGGATCTAAATGACTGGACAACATCTTTTTCAGCTGCTGAACACAAATACCATGCAAACATACTCCTCTACAGAACTGTTGTGATGGAATTACTGGAGAACACCATGTAATTACTAGCTGCAGTAACTGCAGTTACGTGTTAGATTTGACAAAATCATTAGAGCTGGTGGGTTTAAAAGTCACCATAATAGAGACTTTGCTCCAAGGCAGAGACTGTGAAGTGTCAGCCTTGGAGACGGGGCCTGGGGTATTAATCCCACAGCACCAACATGCACTGTCTGATGGTCAGTGCTTGGTTCTCTCTCTCTCTCTCTCTCTGTCCCCCCACCACTTGGCTAGGGATGAGCACTGGGAGAAGAGGCTGCCTGGAGTCCTTTCTGATCAAGCCCACGTGCCCCAAAAAAAGCATTTGTTCCTTTTTGGTGACTGTTTCTTTCCCTGGGAGAAAAGCAAAAGAAGTGTGAGACTCTTTTCATTTAGGCTGGTATAGGTCAGGAATTACTCACTGGGCTTAGTGTGGTAAGTGATATGAGCATTTTGTACCCTACCCAGAGCATGTAATTAAATAGCTGATGGTTAGAAGGTAATTGCATTTAATCTGTGCTTCTATAATTTTTAGTGTTACTGTGGGAGTGATTCTCTTTCACTCTCAGACTTTTGATTTATCTTCCTGTTGGACACTGAGAGAGCACCTGAAGTGAATGCTCTGTTTACAGCAGAGAGGCCTTTCTGGCCATGCTGTGCACAGCTCCTGGGCACAGCTGGCTCCCTGCCAGCAGCTTGGTGCAAAGATGAGCCTGAGGCCAGGGGCTGCAGAAAGTGGCCCCTTGCTTTATTTGGACAGGACTTGGAGCAAACTGGTCTCATGTGAGGTGTCCCTGCCCATGGCGGAAGGGTTGAAACTAGATGATCTTCAAGGTCATTTCTAACCCAAACCATTTTATGGTTTTATGATTCTATGATTTGCTCCTCAGAGTTCAAACCAGGTGGAGGTCTCTTCAGCTGCATTTAGTGGAGGATTTACAAGCAAATATACTTTTCTCAAGCCCTTGCAGCAATCTCCAAATTACTCTCCCCAAGCTGACAAATAATGAGATTGGAGCAAAGAAAATAAAGGATTGAACCACTTAAAGATAGGAAGGTGTCTTGTACATAGATGCTGATCTTCTGCAATCTGACTTGTGGCAGGAGCAAACTTGTGGCAGGAGCAAACTTATGTTAACAGTCCACATGTTTGACTTTTATTGAGCGTTAACACAACGCGGGGCAAAACTCAGATTTGCTGAATGAGGAATATTTCAAAAGAAAATGTGAATCCACCAAGAGACAAACTGGAAAGAGGAGTCAGTGAAAAATTGATGAAACTTTCCAGAGGCCACCAAGAGATTAAGAATGTTGCAACCAAGGTGCCCTTGGAGAAATGGTGAACTCCTGCCCTGTTCCCATGCCATAGTGAAAAATCCTGTCTACAGTGGCACCATGTCCAGCCATTCAGCTATTTATTTCCTTCATACATCTGACTGTGGTACAGCAGATCACCAAGCCACTGAACAGGGGAAACCTGTCACTACATTTGGGTTTTAGCATCTTGGGTTTTGGGAAACAAACAGGAAAGTTTTGCAGTAGGTTTGTCTCCTAAAGAGACAGCTGGAGTTGGAAGAATTTTGACCATGGAGGATGCTGAACATGTGCTGAGGAATATATTGTGTGCTGATCTACAGCCCACAGATGATGCTGCAGTCGCTCTGGCATAGTTATTAAGAACCAGCCCAAATGATATTAATAGAAGTAAAACATTACTGCATAATGATACTGTGCCATTAACAAAGCATCAATAATGGCAGGATGGCTTTACATATACAGATAAGCCATTGAGTGTCAACAGACTAATGAGTTATATTTATATCCCTGTCCAATAATGTTTATTGATGTGGTCGTGGAAAGCAGGGGAGACTGTATGTTTTATGGGCAGGTCTAATATTAGAACTAATTGGGGTTTGTGAGCCAGAACTTCTCCCTCCATTTAATATGTCTGTTGCAGACATCACATGCTTTCGATGACTTTGCTCTGAGGATGTGTGTGGTTTAAAAAGTGCTATAAAGAAATAAATGTAGAAATGACTGATAAGTCCAAATGTAACCCATTTCCACTCCGTGCATGTTTTTTAATGCTTGGCATTAATTTGTCCTTCTGAAACAATGACTGAGTTGGATGCTTCTTATCTTTTTTATGTCCTCAGCTCAACCACCTCAGCTCTCTTCTTTCTTCTCTGCAAACTTTTATGAAGGCCACCCCTGAAATGAATATACCACAGAGACTTACAAATGCCAGAACTTTATAAAAGCAGTCAGGCAGGAAAACTGGCAGTGAAGCACATTGTGGAAAGTCTTCTCAGATACCCAGCAGCACCTTGAGCTGGGCATATATTTTTTCCAACCCAGAAATCCTTTTCCTGATTGCTAGGCATGGTGCTTGAGTGGGAAGAAGGTCGGTGGCACCACAAAGGCTTTTGGGTGCTACATGAGTATGAGTCATTTACAAACACCTCAAAGATGTGTGTGGCTGACCAGTGCCTCGAAAAAGCTAAGCAGTTCTTAAATAACCACTGTGGAACTTGTAATGCCATCAACTTAGACCCATTCATTTTTTAATTAAAATCTCTTTGAATTAATTCATGAACAGTGCTGTGGAAGGCACTTGGAATGCCCCCTTGGTAGGAAAGTGTTTCAGAAATAAAATGTGGACTCTGTCTCTCTCTCTTTTCTCTGCATGTTGGAGGGGACACCTGATAGTTTGGGTCCCTTGGGGGATGCAGACAGGTATGTGATACCTGTTAGCCTTGGATGTGGCACTCCAGGGAACTCATGCAATTAAGCCTCTAGGAAGCTCCGGTGATCCAAAATGAGCCTGCTGATTGATTTTAAGTGTTGGAAAGAATGTTGCTCGTGTTGCTCACTGAGCCTTGAATGCCAAATGTCTACCCAAACTGGGTTGTAGTCCAGATGGTCTTGCCCTGAAGTAATATCTCATGATCTGAACTCACCCAATTGCTGGAATTTATATGAAATGATAACTTCACTCCATCCAGAGGTATGTGTCCATGATAAGGAGTGATCTTGTGTCTTATTCTCAATAGACAAGTATAATATAAATGGTTAGACAAATCCCTCCTGTTTGCAATGCCTGCTGCCTGTGGATGGAAATCAAGGAAAAGGCTCTGGAAATGAAGCAAATTTGTCTCTCATCATGGTGTGTTATGGTGCTCTATCTCTGCAGGAGCTGGTGCTGTTTTTCTTGCTGTGTCTGTTCTGGATCACATGGGAATGCTGGTCAGGCTCATCCACAGCTGCTGGCTTTACAGCAGTAGACTGTGTGACTTCAAGGCAAAAAGAAAACCCAGCCCTTCTCACTCCTAATGTCATCGAGTCCATGCCCAACTGATTTTTAAATTGCAAAGTAAAATGGCACCTGCAGTGTCAGAGAGATTTCATGAAAAGCCTGAGAGAACCTGTCGGTAACAGGTTCCTGATGGTAACTTTTGATCTGCTTTCCTGCCCAACTTACTTATCCTGCCATGCTGGACCAGCAGCAGCCTCTGAGGGGAGAGGGAAGCCCCTGATCTCTTTCTGCACATTGGTCCCCAGGCAGCTCATAATGTTCTCCTGTCTCTAGCACAGAAGGCTGTAGCTGGCAGGCATGTGCTACCTGTGAAAGGCTTAAGATATATGAATGCTGTGGGGGTGTCTGACCTTTATCTCTGTGCAATGATGAGGACATTTATTACAGATTCCCTCACTCTCCACACATTTCTATAAAAAATAATGGGGCCCCAAACAGGTGCCTCTAGTCCTTCCTTTCATCTGAGAAGTGATAAATGCAACAAAGTAGCTAATTAAACATTTTGCCAGAGTGGCATGCACAAATAATTGAGATTTCTAATGATAGTGCTGTGATAAATGAAGGAGTAAATGTATTCTGATGGCACCAAGACAACGCGGATAAACGATCAACCCATCTCTTGTTTTCTCTCCCTAGCACACCTTTTTCACCTCCCTGGATTCCTGTTGCTCCTCCAAGCAGACCAGATCAAGGAGCTAGAGAAGATAAGATCTGTCCCATCTGGGTATCTCAGTACAGAAAACTTAAAAATATTAGATATCAGGTCATGGTCCCCCTGAGATCCCAGCAGATCCTGCCCCCGAGAAGAGGATTGGCCCCATTGTACCAGAGCCTCCAGAACCCCTCCTCAAACCATTTGTCTGTATCAGTGGGCAGGGCAGAGAGAAGCGTGGTAGAAGATAGAGAAGAAAAGACACGGCTGCAGACACAGGCATTCGTGCACAAGAAGAGCTCACCACGCAGCCAGCTACATGGGACAAAGTGGAATTGCCATCTGGCCGGAGCAATATGAGACTTACTGTTTTCCTCTGTTACTGACAAGCTAAAAATAAAAGCTGTGGGAGGCAAAGGATATCTGGTGAACTTCAGGGGCAGAGTCTGCCCTGCTTTGTGCCATTGTAAATACTGGCTTGAGCTGAATGAAACACCCTGCAGATGCAGCTGGGTGTGACCTACTGCAGAATTTGGCCCTAGAAGGCTGCAGAAAACCAGATTTTGCTGCAGCTGTGGGGTGATATTGCAAAAAGAAGTGTGTTAATTAAGCCTCGAGTGGCATTTTTATTAAGAGTCCATGAGTAAATATGTTACTTTAACTCCCACCTGGTGTGTCCATGAATTTAGTGCTCGAAGAGTGTGTTGACAGAACTGGAGGCTGAATTGTCTTTTCAAAATGTTCTAATACTATCATCAACATTGCCACTGTCCCCCTAGTGAGTCCTAGCAGCATTCCAGGACAAGGACTTTTACTCACAGAATGGACTTGACCTCATGAAGTCAATAGGATGATAATTGTGCCATCTCTATCCTTCCTTCTCTTCATCTCTGAGACTCTCTAAGCCCAGATTTCAAAAATGTTTCCAGCCCAGTACTTTGCTGAATTCAAGCCTATCCAAAGAAGAGTTGTGGCTTTTACAAACCAGTGTTTTCCACTGAAAAGCTGATTGCACCGAAACATTTCCAGCCCAGATGTAGTGAGCACATTCATTAATAAATGCCTTTGGGCCTATTTTATTTCAGATGTCAGAGGAAGATAAATGCTCTAATGTTTCTCCTGCTTCAGGTGATGTGGTCGGTTGCTATTCCAGCAGGGCCATGCTGGCACTGAGACAAAATGGGATTGTGGAGTTCCAGGCAGGAACTCAGTGGCTAATAGACACTGCTACTCTTGGTCAAATGCAGCTGGAACTGCTGCTGCTTTCAGAGGCACCAGGTGCAGGGCAGGTGTGTCCTGCTTTGAGCCAGGGTGGCCCTGTCTCTCTGTGCCTTTATCTGCCAGAGGTAAATGCAGCTGCTACTGTGAAAGCTGGCAGCTGCTGTGACCAGAATGATGTTGCATGTTGACACTTATTTCAGCAGGCTTTCCTATTAAAGATGGAGAAAATGAGCTCTTCCTTTCATCTTCAGGAATCCTAAGAGGTGATTCAAACTTGTATGTTGTGGGCTTGGAAAGATGGGAGCATGCATGAGGATTCATCCTTCTCCACCCTTGCACTTATTTCTAAAGATATTGAAATAAGTCCACTGTTACTGCAAATTTGTTGAATTTCAGAAGCACTCAAGAAGCACCACGTGCAGACTCTTGGGGTTTAAGCACAGCGGTGTTCACAGCTTCCTTGTTGTGTTTCACACCCACAATTGGCACAAGCAGAGCACAAACACAGCATTTCCACAGGGGGTTCCCACTGAGCCTTGGACTGTGTGTCCAACTGTACTGGTTTGAAAGCAAAACCAGTGAGACTCCAAGTCAGAAATACAATTTAATAGAGAGAGAAGAACAAACAACAAGAAAGATAAAAATAACATAAGATAAATGCAATAGTACAAAGGACCACTGACAGAATCAGAATGCAAACCTGACACTGTTGGTTAGGGTGTTGGAAGCAGTCTGAAGTAAGTCCTCCCAGAGTGACAGATGTGGCTCTGTTGGAGTAGAGATGATCCTCAGGAAAAGGGTCCAGTCGTCCTCTGGGAATCCAGTGGAAGCAGGCTGCTCTGGTGTCCTTGTGTCCCCATTTTATCTGTTTAGGGAATGGTTGGCTCCTCCCCACTGGGTGGAGCATCTCACAATGGGATGGTGTAATGTGTCATGTCACTGGTGAGCCTTAATGGCCCATTAACAGAAGATATCCCTCGGAGGGGGAGACGAAGTCGATTAAAGAGATAAGGAGGCACTGCCTTATCTGGTGTTATCAGGTGTCCCATTAACAGAAGACATTCGCCCTCTTCCCCCCCTAGAGTTACAAGAGATAAAGAACAGTATCTCCCAACCGGTTTCAACAGATGAAAATAGAATACACGTTTTGTTATGTTTTTGAACCCAAGACACCAGCTGAGGGTTTGTCCCTGGGTGATCCGGAGCAGAGAGTGTTTGCAAGGTGTCAGTGGAAGGTCCTTGACAGAAGCAATGTAAATACTCCCATTGTAAGCAGGCAGCACTTCCCATAGCAGGAAGTACTGAAGACACACAGTAAAACTAAAGGGCAGCACTTATGGAGGCAGTTATTGAAAGCAGCCACTTGTATTGCACAGTATGTGACAGACCCATGGAATTAACAGCCTCAGGGTATATAAGCAATACGGTTCAAAGGATGGAGAGAGACATCAGTGGAAATAGCCTATTTGGCATATTTAAACTCAGTTGGAGATAGCTCCCACTGTTGACTAATCATTTATCAATGAAAAACTTCTGTCCTTATCTGGTGTTTCACTGCTGCTGACACTATAATAATGCACAGAGACAGTCCTGGCTCTAAGATATTAAAAATATAAAAACAAGAGATGGGACCACTGGTAACCAAATGTCTCTGAAATGTCACCTTTTCTATGCTGTGGTCTGTGTTCTCTATTTTTAAATTAAAAATGGGCTTTGGAAGAAAGTTTCCTGAAAAAGAATAAATGAATAACACGTCCAGTGGAAATTCAGAAATTAGGGAGTGGGGAAAGGACATTACTCTTCCTCTGATGTTTTGGGTGGTAGTTGCTAGAGACTGAGCAAAAGACATTTGTCTGATACAGAAATTCTTCAATTTTTTAAGATGGAAAGTACAACACAGGTAAAAACTAGAGAAACAGGGCAGAAAAAGTAGCATTCATCAAGCTGTCTTTTATGTCCAAAGCTGATTAATCAGACACTGTGAAACAAACATTTGTAAACATAAGGCTGCCTTTAAAAAAATCAGGTAGTTTTGAAATTATAAAGCTTCATTTGTTTTCAGTTATTTAAACCTTTAGGCTTCACGTGCCCTTGTCTGTATAAAATTTGGTGTTGTCCCTGCTATATCAGCACTGTGTGGGGAATGGCTGTGTGGTGTCCTCAGGAGAGACCCAGCTGCACCAGCACTGCAGAGCACCAAGAGCTGCTCCCTTTCCATCTGCTGCCACGAGGAGCTCAGTTTGGAGCAGAGCAAGGCAGAGCTGTTCACTTTAGCCTTCAGAGAGAGCCACAACCCACCATGGGGGCACCATTCACGAGAGCAGGTCTCCCAGAGGCTGTTTGTTCAACATGAGCTGAGAAGAGAGGCTTGCACAGGCAGCTCTTCAGGCTGTTGGATTTTATTGCAAGAAGAGACAAAACCAGAGTGAGTAGGGAGCATGATAATTCAAACCTGAGGAAGGAGCAGAGGGCAGCCGAGGCCACTCATCTCTTTCTGGAACAGAAACAAGTACCCAGTGTTGACACCTGACTGCTGTGTGCCATGCATTTGAGCATCCCAGCAGACAGCTGGATTTTCCTCTCAAAGGGAGGTGGTATCAGCAGAAAAGTGCCAGATGCCGAGATAATTTGAAGAAATGGGAAGAAGTGGGCTATTTACTGGCCTGGAAATGCTTTTATTTTCAACTGCTATAATTTCCAGCTGTCTCAATGAATTTAGGTCAAAGAGCCTGCTATACAGCTTAGTCCAGACAGCACCAGGCTGTAGAAAACACTTGTAGGGAGGATCAAGGAAAGGGTGATGGCATTTACCGTAGTTCTGCTGCCCCACATCTTGTGTCCCTCTCCAAGGTGGGATGAAATGTGACAGAGCGTGGCCAAGTGTGACTGGACCCAGCCCAGGATCTGTGCTCTGGCTGCTGAAGTAGGCCATCACTGCATCTTTTGCTCCCATCTCTCTGCTCCCAAGGGCAGAGAGAATTTAATTCATCCTGCATTAGTGAGATAAACAGCAGTGGAAATAGCACACAGAGGAAGATTTTGGTGATCTAGTGAGCGAGGAGATTATGATCAGTTTTTGAGCTTGAATACAGAGGTATTTAGAAGCTGGCATTCAGACTGGTAAGAGGTTTGTCATCAGAATAGAGTAACTGGTTGCTGACACACCTTCTAGATGGTGATCTGTCTTCCTCCTGCCCTGCTAAGCCCCCAGCTAGGAGCTCTTCCTTCCCTTAGAGGGAGCTCCAATGCCAGGCTCGTCTCTCCTCCTAAGGGGACAATTCACAGGAATGAGCACACCTGAATCTAGCAGCTGTCCTCCCCTGACCTGGGCCTCTCTGCTGCCACCCTTCCCTTCCTGGAGCCCAGATCTGTATCTTTGCCTTGAATCCTTATCCTGCCTCAAGGTACACCGAGGCTCTTAGGATTCATCCGTGCCTCAGGTGACAATCTCAGCTGGCTTTGGAAGCACCTCCATGAGGACCACACACAATGGATCTGAACAGGGACAGCATAGACTTAAACATGAACCTTGAAGACACAGGCTAGCTTGGCAAAAGGACACATGGACACACCTTTGGGCACACACATTTGGTTGCATACATTCTTTTCTTCATAATATATTAATCTTTTTGTATGAATTAAAAAAAATAAAAACCCGAACCAACCAAACAAAAAAACCCAACAAAAACTCCCCACACCTGACCTCCCCCAAAAAGCCAGGATATTTTCATATAGAAAAGGTGCTGCAGAAATCTTCCATCAGAAGACTAAACCAGTGTGAATTTCAGTAGCAGCTTGGAAAAGTTTCCTGTCTGTTTACTGATCCTTTGAATGATCACATGCCTACCTGTAATATTTTCCTTTATGCTGTTTTTGGCTGTTAAATATTGTCATTAAGGCACAATTGATATAGAGGATTAGCTTCTTGTGTCTTAGTTTGAATGTCAGATAGCCTGAGCCTTTCTCTTTGTCTGTGGTTTAATCTTCAGGTAGAGCCTTTTCTTTCTTTGAGATGTAATTATGAATATTCACAGTTGTCTCGAATACTGTCCAGGTGTTCACCTATGAATATTCACAAATCATTGTTGTGTGTGAGCATAAATCTGCATTATCTAAGCATGAATGTGAAATTGTCCAGCTACATCATGAATATTCATGGTCTAGATAGACTCTGAATTGCCCATAAACTGTCTCACATTTGATCAGCTCGATCTAGGTTTCTTTCACAATGACCCCCCCACAGCTTTACAGAGGCTGGTCAGAGTGGAGACAATAAAATTTATCATCATGAGCAGTGGTTACTCATGGTAAAAGCACAAACTCATTCTACATTTCTTTCTCAGTGTATAAAATGAGCAGAGACATGGCCCATCAACCTGCACTCCATATTCCATACTGTGTGTTTTCACCCTCCATTTTCTCTAGGCTCAACTTGTTTATTTTTTATAAGTTAGAGCAAGACTGTCTTTCTCTCAGAACCGCGGACACAGTCTATATGCGTCTATCTTACTTTAAATTGCAGTAAAAGACCAGGTCTGGTGTCAAGCAAGGAAGAATTAATCCCAGAATGTCTCAAAGAAGTGTAAGGTGCTTCTTTCTGTGGTTGTGCTAGAGCTGTCATGGAAACCAGGAGGGACTGTGCTGTTCCCAGACTGCTGGAAGGCTATTTGGTGCCACGGAAAATTCACCAGGAGCTATGTTTTTGTGCTCCACAGAGGACCCCTGTCTCACCCAGTAAAGTTCTCCACACATCATCTCCACAGTGTCAGATACCCACACATTAAGGCAGGATTTATAGGAAGAAGATAATACAGTGTTAGACCATTTGGTGGAATTGGAAAAAATCAAAGTTTTGAGCTTTTACAGTGCTCTCAAAGCACCTGAGGGCTGTTTTGTTTAGTTTTGGTTTGTTTACACCCCAAAAAAGAAGACAAGGATTTCTGGATCACGTGCTCATATCTGCCTTGTTTAACTTGTAGATATCTAGCTTTAAAGGAAGTACTTCTACTCTGTCCCTTCAGCTCTTTTTGGGGAAGTGAGTTAATTGACCTTGCCCATGAGCTAAGGAGGAATATGCTGAAGCATGGGGTACTCAGAGGTGGAAATAGCAAATATGAGGAGAAGAGGCTATGGACACTGTAGCTAAATTGATAGACTAACCAAAACTACCAGAAACTCTGGATCAGAGCTTTTCCCAGTAAAATTAATGTGAAGTTGACTCACTGACCCAAAATTCCCAACAAGCTTGGATCTGTATATCCTCTGCATGGGCTTTTTCCAAAAGGTGCTGTTAGGTGGAAACCGTATGAAAGCCCAGCGTAAGAAAAGTAGTAATCCATGCACAATATTGGAGCAAAATATTTCTTTGTGCTTCATTTGTCTTGCCACGATGAAGTTTTTTTCTCTTTCCTTAAGAATCCAAAAAAGGTCATAGGCACAGGAAAAGTGGAGGTCAAATGTAGATATTTGGGCTTTTGTTTACAGTGCACAGAAGTGAGTACTTATGACTTTCATTGGGGAAATAATGTGGGAAATTCTCCTCCATGGCAGTTTAACTGAAACTCAGAACATTATGGTTCTCTCCATCTGAAATACGTCCAGACCAGCCAATCCTTCAATTTTCTTCACTACTTCTACTTTATTTCCTCTTCAAAATGCTTTCTAGGTAGTGCAGAGCAGGAATCACAGAATCATAGAAAGATTTGGGTTGGAAGGGACATGCAGTGGTCAGGTTGAGTTCCCTTAGTCCAAATTCTTCTCATGTCCATTTACGGTGTGAGTGAAAGGACAATTGTGTCATACCAATCAGGATCCTGTTAAAGCTAGAGGTTGCTGCCTAAAACCATGAAGAGGTCATGAAATTAGCTGACAGTTTTTGCTTTGATAGAACAATTCTTCTAACATGCTTTTTCCTTGAAGAAGGACTTCTTGTAGAGGAACTGTGTGCAGTGAAAATTCTCTGAGACTGACCATCAGCTGCAGTGCTGATACCGGTAATACTAACAACACAGTACCTTTCAGAGCAGCATTGTCCTGCTGCTGGAGGAGATACCATTTACAAAGGAAATGAGAGTCCTTTACCTAGAGACCAATTTAACCTAACTGTTGATGCCATTTGTTCTGTTTGTCATTGTGGAAAGTCAGGGTGCTCTGTTTTTCTAGCTCACCATTTTTTTCCCCAAGGAAGTGCAGCTGGTCTCTGACAGAAATCAGGGTGCAAAGCAATGAAAATCCCTAGACATTTGGTCAGATGTTTTCAATATCTGTATCCTTTGCTGCAACCCAAATAACTTGTTCAAATTCTTTCCAGGTTTCACTTACAATGATGCCCATGCCTTGTGCTAGTCATTTGTCAAAGACAAAAAAAACCGTAAAAGCTGGGACAGGGAAGAGACACGGGCCTCATCAAACAGAGGGAAGATACTGCCTGACAGTAAATAGCATCACGTTGTACAACACCTTTGGCTCATGAGAGAACAGAGAGTGGCCTGAAATCCCTTTAGGGGAAGATGAGTGTCAGGGAGAAAAAGAATGAATGGTCTTAAGAGCTTTCCAGGGCTAAAGCAGAGATGACCTTTTTACCAGCTCACACCTGCAGGATGGTGATATGTTGACTCACCTTTTTAAAGCGGCAACTCTAAAAATATTAGAATGAAAAAAGAAAAAAAAGGTTTTTTCTTCATGAAAAAGCCAATAAACTAAACCCCATGAGAACAAGGGTGATTCTGACATGATCCTGCCTGTGGCCCTGGAAGGCATTAGCCTGCAGGCTTGGGTGTGCAGCAGCAGGACAGAGAGGACTACATTCGTGTGAGGAGTCATAATTTGTTTTCAAGAGTCATACAAGGCTTGATTTAGCTGTGAAGAAGGTCGTGATTGCATCTCTCTGAGACTCACAGGATCTGAACATTGTAGATGCTCATAAATATATAATTACTTTAAACAATGTTTTACTTCCTAAAGCTGCTCCCTCACAGGTCACTTCAAGCATCTTGGGTACTCATGGCTATAGCATATGGTAACTCAGGCTGGCAGTTGAGAAATTCTGTGTATGCTCCAAAAAGTAATAGATCCTGCTGACAGCTGGGTTGGAAGCTAGTGGGAATAACAGGAATGGCTGTGAAACCCACTCTGGGGTGTAAATTGAACACAGAAAACACAGCAGTATCACAACTGTGCAAAGCCAGGACTCATTAAAAGGACAATTTTGTCTCCTGAATGCCAACACAGAAGCAACTGTTCTGTATGGCTTGAAAAAGAGGACTGTAAGCCAGAATACAAACTGCACAGAAAATGTTTTCCTCAGCTGTGCTTAAATCAGGGACTCTAAAGCTTTCCTTCTGAGGAACTATGTTTAATCTGGCACACTGCTTGAGAATAATCAAAGGCTCAAGAGTCCTGTTGCCACAATCTTGTAGTGACAACAGCAATTGTTATCAAGAGGGGGATGCTCCCTCTGAATATACTTGTAGAAGCCTTCATGTGATGAGATGCTGCTTCGGGCTTGCATAGTCAGGTTTTGGTAGTGGGGTGGCTTCTGTGAGAAGCTACCAGAAGCTTCCTCCATGTCCAGCAGAGCCAACGCTAGCTGGCTCCAAGAAGGCTGGGCCCATCAGAAATGGTGGTAATGTCTCCACGATAACATATTTAAGAAGAGGGAAAAAAAAAAAAAAGGTTGTGAGAGGAACGGCCCTGCAGACACGAAAGTCAGTGCAGAAGGAGGGGCAGGAGGTGCTCCAGGCTCTGGAGCTGAGATTCCCCTGCAGCCCCTGGTGCAGCCCATGGTGAGGCAGCTGTGCCCTCAGCCCGTGGAGGTCCCTGGGGATGCAGAGCTCCACCTGCAGCCCTGGAGGAGCCCACACCAGAGCAGGTGGATGCCCAAAGGAGGCTGTGACCCCGTGGGAGGCCTGTGCTGGAGCAGGGTCCTGGCAGGAATGTGCAGCCCCATGGAGAGAGCTCGCTCTGGAGCAGGTTTCCTGGCAGGACTTGTGACCCCATGGGGGACCCACACTGGAGCAGGCTGTGCCTGAAGAACTGAACCCTGTGCAAGAGTGACCCCCATGCAGCAGCTCAGAGAGAACTGCTGCCCATGAGACAGACTCATGCTGGAGAAGTTCATGGAGAGCTGTCTCCTGTGGGAGGGACTCCATGGCAGAGCAGGGGAACAACTCCTCTCCCTGAGCTGTGGCAGGAGCAATCTGTGATGAGCTGACCATAAACCCCCATTCCCTGTCTGCCTGAGCCACTGAGTGGGAGGAGGTAGAGCCTGTGAGGAGGGAGGGGTGAGAGGAAGGTGTTTTTAAGGTCTGTTTTTATTTCTCATTATCCTGCTCTGATTTTGTTAGTAATAAGTTCAATTATTATTTCTAATTTGAGTCCATTTTGCCCGTGATAGTACTTGGGGCGATCTTTCGTGGGCTTGTCTCAATTCATGAACCCTTTGTTATATTTTCTTTCTGTCCGGTTGTGGAGGGGAGTGAAAGAGTTGCTTTGCTGGGTGCCTGCCATCCAGCCAGGGTCAACTTCTGTAAATGCTTTTGTTTTAGGAGAATGCACACACGTGTCCTTTGGCCCCTGTTTCATTTGTTGCACTCCTCCTTCTCCTTCTCCTTCTCCTTCTCCTTCTCCTTCTCCTTCTCCTTCTCCTTCTCCTTCTCCTTCTCCTTCTCCTTCTCCTTCTCCTTCTCCTTCTCCTTCTCCTTCTCCTTCTCCTTCTCCTTCTCCTTCTCCTTCTCCTTCTCCTTCTCCTTCTCCTTCTCCTTCTCCTTCTCCTTCTCCTTCTCCTTCTCCTTCTCCTTCTCCTTCTCCTTCTCCTTCTCCTTCTCCTTCTCCTTCTCCTTCTCCTTCTCCTTCTCCTTCTCCTTCTCCTTCTCCTTCTCCTTCTCCTTCTCCTTCTCCTTCTCCTTCTCCTTCTCCTTCTCCTTCTCCTTCTCCTTCTCCTTCTCCTCCTCCTCCTCCTCCTCCTCCTTCTCCTCCTCCTCCTCCTCCTCCTCCTTCTCTTGAGGGCATGACATGGCCCATAATGTCATGGCCCTAAGTCCCTGCATCTGGGACAAAATCCATCCTTTGAGGGTGTTGGTTCCCCCAAAGTCAGAGCCTGCCACATAAGAGACATGTTTCCAGAGCATTACACTAAATATGGCTTTTGACTCTCTTTTCATGAGTATTTTCCTCTCCATGTAGCCAAGTCTATGAAGCTGTGAAAATGGATTTGGATGGCCCTACTGCACAGCACAAGGGGCTACATTAGAGATAATCTGTTTAACTATTAATATAGAAAACATAAGGAACCTCAAAGACTGTTGAACTACATGTTCAGGGATGAGGATTGCCCATCTCTTTTCCCTACAAATAAATATTTACTACTTTAGAAATTGTCATATACTATTAGCAAACATTTCCACTGAAGAAGATGATGAGAAGTTGAACACTGATTTAACTGGGAGCAAATGTACCCTTCTGTTGGATGAAGACGTTCAAGATGGTAATTTTACAAAGATAAGCTGTCATGAGAAGTCTTTAAATAATTTGTATTTCCTGAAGTTTCCAGACAAAATCAGCAGTTGCAGTTTTTTCGTGTTTCTACATGCAGGGGCAGACCTTGTGTTCTCACCTTGCAAATAATGGGACTGTAATTTCTATGTTGTTTCTGTGTTTAAACTGAGGATGAAGGGTGCCATTGACGATGTCCTTTTAACATTTTGATTGGCAGGTCTCTGCCTCCTGTCACTCACCATACCCAGAGAGAAAGCTATCTCATTAATAACAAAGAAAGAAAAAAAATGAAAGCCACTGCCTTGTGTTGTCTGAGTGCAAGTTGTAGGACTTTGCTGACACCTGCAAGGTGGAATAAACACCTGCATTTCAATCACTGGGAAGAGAAGTCCATGTATGCAGAATTCAAATGGTCTGTGCAGGTGGTTCTTATTTAAAAGTTAACAATTTTCTTCAGTCAGAAAATCCCGTTGTGATCTCCCCCAGGATGAGAGTGATCAGTGATGTATAGGTTGTGGGCTGGCAGGTTCTACGGGCTACCCAAGCACTGGGAGCCTCAGACAGAGCCTCCTTTAGCTGGTAAGCAGTAAAGGATAGGTTTACATTGCTGAGGAGATCATGTATAAGGCTTTCCATGGGCAGTATGGGCACCTAAAGGAGAAGGGCCCAGTCTGGTGCTGTCACTGCCCCATGACTTGCTCAGAGCAGGAAATGCCTCTCTGCCCACCCCAGAGACCACGAGCAGTGGAGGCATTGCCCCTTGGGGTGCACTGCTGGGACTGTCTGAAAACAGAAGGTGCAGGGTGTGCTGGGGATGTGCCAGGAGAAGGGGAGATCTCTCTGCGGGAAGCAGACTAATTCAGATGCACCAGCAGCACAGCGCTTCCCGCCCGCCTGCCAAGGGCGATGGCAGATCCAGCTGCCCTTTCACAACCTCCCCAGCAACACACAGCACATAACAATAGAGAGAGAAATGAAAGCCCCTCAAAGTAAAACTGAGGAGCACGGAAATTAAAACTGAAGGGAGAAGCGAGGAAGAATTGCTGAATAACCTTTTGGAGCTGGTACGTTCAGACGTGTGACAGTTCTGGGTGGTGAGCTGCAGGCATGGATACATCTAGTAGTCCAAGCTATGCTTTAATTAAGTTACCTGTTTTTATTACTGTGCCCCAGATAATATCCTCCTTGCTCAAGTTTGCAGTGACACTTCTCTGTTCTTCAGACTAAAGCAGATTCAGCTTGTTGGTTGGTTTTGTGGAGTGCTTTTTTTTTTTTTTTTTTTTTTTTTTGCATCATTATATTACATGTTCCCTTTAGGGAAAGATAAAATGAAAACCCTTACCTATTCTATGATTATAATTCAGGTTAATCTTCCTTGGACTGTAGTTTTCCTTGATCTGTATATATATATATATGTATATATATGTAGGCATTATTAAGTTAGAAGGCAGAGGTTTGTTGCAGCTTTCTCCTAGTGCTGCTTTGCTCAATGGACCTTAGCAAAAATTTTTAGTCACCATTCCTTTCCCCAGTAGTCTCTTCATCTTTAAGAAACCTAATGCTTAAGAAAACCTCAGAAAGATTTCCAGGACAGAAGATAGCAGCACAAAAATCTTGGAAAATTAACACCTGTATCTGAAGTATGAGCTACAGCAGCTCCAAATACCTCCCTCCCAGCTTACTGATGGGCCCTCTCCTGATACAGATGAATCACCTCTTAGAAATTATTGGCTACTTTGTCCATTCACTTCTTGTTCTGCACACAGTTTGTAAGTTGTTGTCAATACCTTTTTTGTGTTTTTGTCCACATCATGTCCACACTAGAGGGGTCAAAGTGCATTATCTGTTTCTGGAAGATATTGTTAAATGGAGAATCTCAGTGCAAAGCCAGATTTGAACCTCTATGGAAATTTTGAGTAGGTATTCTGTCCAGCAAGTAATCACTGGAGCTGGACAGCTCTGCTGTACTTCCAACCCTTTCCCAACCCTGTGTCTGTGTATCTTTGCTTCCAGCTGGTTTGGGTGGTGGTGCCTGTTGCGAAGGAATTAATTTTTTGTGGGAATGTGGTAGGATGCTCAGAGTTTGGAACATTTGGCATGGCTGTGATGTCCATCAGTACCTACATTGTGTTCCACAACTCGGTGATCTGTCACACCGACATGGGCTTGTTTCAACCAGATCAGCTCCTTTCATTCTCTGTGCTGTTCTCAGTAATTTTTTTTTCCTTTTTTTTTTTTTTCTCCTTTCCCTTGGATGCAGAGCATAGCATGAGCCATGATGAGTTCTCACGGTCTTCTGCTTTTACACTACTTTGTCTTCCAACATGAAGTTCCTGTCCTGTCCACAGTCTCTGTTTCTCTCTCTGAACCACAACAGGAAGCTTCAGGCAGTGCCACAGAGTTGGGTAAATAATAACTTCTAAAGTAATCCAAAAGCAAGACGACTTCCATTGCAATCATCTTTTTCTTGCTGTTTTAATGCAAAATGAAAGAGATCCACACCACACTGGAAATGCAGGTTATTTTTTGAAGGCAGGAATGTTACATTCCCCTGTGGGAATGGTCTCTCCCCCCTCAAGGACCCCTAGAGCTTGTACCATGTAGTTTGACTCTTCCTTCTCTTTTTGACCCCATTGCTGTGTCCCAATTTGCCCCTCCCTGACAAGAGCTAAGATAAGACCTTGTTCCTCTGTGCACGCCCTCTTTCCCTCTGGAGACCACCTGGAATAAACATCTTACTGCAGCTGAGGGTTAGAGCCTCTTTTGGGTCCTTTTTCCTGTCTGTGATATATTCCTCCAGAGCCTGAGAAGGCCTGAGCTAGCTTGGACCCTCAGAGGGGTTAAAAGGAGGATTTATTATCACAGGAATACCATTTTATGGTAGCATCCTTCTCTTGACAACTTAGAGGAAAGACCTGAAAAGGAATCTGTTGTCTTACCTGCTGTGCTTTGTATGGCAGCATGGGTTCTTCCTCCATTTCCCCTGGCTTTCCTGGAAAAAGAACTTGTCTTCTCTTAAATAAATGCCTAAGATGATGCTAAATAAGTGCCACTTTCTGACCCTGTTCTCTGCAAGCTCCCTGGTCCCAGTGGGTAGGTCTGTGCTGTAACTTAAAGCCATCCTTGTATTACATGCTGATTGAACTCCATGACCCCCTGGGTTTGAATATCTTTGGGTGCTTAACATGAAACCTGCTGTCTGCAGGCCAGGTCTGTGGCAGGAGGACAGGCAGGACACACAGCCATGCCGATGACCAGCTGGCCATTAGGGATAGCCCTCACTGAAAATGGCCCTTTCTTGGAGGTGAAAACAGTTACTGGGTAAGAGCAGGAAGAATGAGGGTTCCCCCATGGAAACGTAAAGGTGATCTATACATGGGGTCAAACCCCTCTCAGCAGCTTGATCTCACAAAGATGAGGGAGATGCAGCTGTACCAACATTTAAAGAACAGTTTAAACATCAGTCCATGCAGCAGTATTCAGTGTGTGCTGCTCCCCCAGCATACTATAATAAATGCATTTGCTGGAGGAAACCTGAGAAAATGATGTGGTGGGGTGACAAAGTGGCACTATCACCCCCCTCATCAGCTGAACAAGATAAGGGTAGGGAGAGATCACTCACAGATTACTGTCATGGGCAAAAGAGACTTGGGGAAATTAGTTTAATTTATTACCAATCAGATCAGAATTAGGTAATAAGAAATAAACCTAAATCTTAAAACACCTTTCCCCCTCCTCTTCCTTTTTCCTGGCCTTAACTTTACTCCTGATTTGTGCTACCTCCTCAGCTGCACAAAGGGATAGGGAATGAGGGTTGTGGACAGTTCATCACATGTGTCTTGCTGCTCCTTTCTCCTCAGAGAGAAGACTCCTCACACTCCTCCTCTGCTTCAGTGGGAGTCCCGTATACAGGGTGCAAATCTTTCCCTGTGTGATCCTGACAAGATAGGTCATCATTATCCCCCCACCTCAATATAATATCCCAGAGGGGCTCCTGCTGTCACTGATGGCTCAGCCTTGGCCAGCAGTGGATCTGTCTTGGCAGCTGGCACTGGCTGTGTCAGACATGGCAGACATTGCAGCTCCTCACACTGAGTGAAGTCACTCAGTGTAATCTCCTCTGCTACCATAACCCCGCCACACAACCCCAAAGCTGACAAAGTTGCATGCCCACCTGGTGTAAACTGGGGAGTTCCACTGGCTTGAAAACCTCCTGTCAACTCAGAGCAGCCAGATGTCTGTCCCAAAGCTGCTGCTGCTCTGTCAGTCCTCTGGGTAGTGTGGCTAAACCCACAAGAGGGCAAGCACCCCTTGAACTCGTAGATCATACTTCCCTGGCACTGCAGGGACCTCAGATAATAGTAATAAAATTTTTCATAAAAGGAAACACAGAAATCACAAGATCATTTGAAATTTTTGTCTTGGAAAAGGTGCTTATGTGCCTGGGTATCCTGGGGTATCTCCTACTTCTCCACTTACACAGACAGATGGGTCTGGAGACAGGGCTGTGTTTCCTGGTGCTGATGAGACAAGAGAAAAGCCTGGAGTATTTCCAAGGTCATCTCTGGGCTCCCACAAGGCCAGCTTGGATGGAGAGGTTTCAGCAAATGGAGAATTATGCAGCACACTGGGAAAGGCACAGGAATTCTCTGAAGACTGATTCAGCCAGTGTGAGTCACCCTGTGGGCTTCTCTGCTTCCACCTTCACCTGCAGAGACACCCCATGCCCTGTTTTATCTTCCTAAGGTAAATGGCTTTCAGCATCCTATACCCTTTCCTATGCCTTTTTTTACAGCTGAGCTGAGCTGGAATACCTGGGGAACAGGCCGTTTCCTCCATCCCATTCCTGTCTAAAAGATGTCATGGTGATGTTAGTCCATCTGCTTTCCTTACTTTAGGAAAGTCACTTTTGATGTAGTGAGTAATAAAGACCCTGTTTTTTGTTTTCTTCCTAGATTCATATGCTCTAATTCTTATCTTGTCACTTCCTGGGGTCCCACAGAGAATACTACAGCCACAGCATCACCATTCTCCCATGAATCCACCTTCCCCCTTGTGACTACAGCTGTTTCTGTGCTAATTACCCTGCCTAGCTCTGTTGGTTGAGTGCTTTTGTTATTAAATAAACACTGCTGTTCTATCAGCCTCTGGTGAATTTCTGGAAGCGCTATCCAAACACTTGGAACATCCTGCTACCTCTACCTCTTGTGGGATAGATGTATGAAATATGATTTCCTAAGGGTCTGCATTTTCTCTGTTGGTGTTGCTCAGAAGAAGAGTGTATTAGGCACTTTCCCCACCTGTGTAGGAGGGCTGAAATGCAAAATACATATTCTGTGTTTCTGAAGGGTAAAGAATGTCTTTGAAAAATTATAGTCTTCCATCATCTTTTAGGTGGAGATGTATGCAAAAAAACAAAAACAAAAACAAAAACAAAAACAAAACCAAAAAAAACTCAACAAAAAACCACAAACAAAAACTCCAAATGGTTTCTACACCCAGTTTGTGCAGGTTCAACTCAAAAGGGTCTTGCTGTCTCCACTTCTCTTGGGTGTGTGAAATGTGCATGTATTTTTCTAACAGTGTTTGACTTTGGCTTCGCTGGTAAGTTTTCCAAAGTCAGGGAACTGGGTTAACCTTTCCAAATTGAACCAGCATCTGATAATTTAACCCAGATTGGTTTACAGATTGTTGCCAGAGATGATCAACCTGCCTCTGAAATTTAGTGGGTTGCTCCAGAGTTATTTTGTGCTACAGCTGGTTCAATAATGAGGAAATCTGGAGGACTCTCCTCCTGAATGAGATTCATGGCTATTCACAGAGGCATTGCAACTTATTATTCACCAATATCCCAGTGACTGCTGGGAATTTATGAAAATTCTTGCAACTTTTAAATGGTTGAAGAATACATTCTGGAAATGAGTTATTTGCTATTTGTCATTCATTGGCCTCCTTTTTGGAGGCATATCTCACATACAAGTTTCAGTCACTGAGTCCAAGAACAAAAATTATGCCATATGACTATTCACACATCATGAGCGACTGGGAACCAAAGTGAGCCATTTGTGAACAAATTACATTTTGGAAATTATTTATCTGTGCTAACTGGCAAAGATTTATACCCATGACTTGAATTGTGCATGTTTGGAGCAAGTCAGTACTTTTCCCTGATGCTTTTCTTCTTCTTTCCAGGAATCTCATTTTCCATTAGGATACATGATATATATAAACACATAAAATGTTAGTCTCTTGCCTGTGCCATTGGGAGAAAAAAAATCTTCAAAATATGAGCAGGATATAACCAATACAGTAATGTCTTTTTGCTCCCACAAATAACCTGGTACCTGAAGACACTGCCTCATTCATCTCAGATGAATTTGGTATTTGAAATTTAATGAGCTTTAGAATGATGATGGCTGAAATATTAACATTTGTATTTCACTGTTTATTAAAGCCTGCAGGAAAGGTGTGGATGAGAGATGGCCTCATTTGAAAGACTTGGAAAACCTGGAGCAAGAAACAGTTTATAAGTAGGATGAGCCTGCAAGATGAGTAGAGCTTGGGAATATTCCCTTCCCTTTTTTTTTCACATCTTCAGTCCCTGCTTATGAATATTGAATCCTTTGACTGCTTGATGAATGATTCATCAACACAAGCACACACGCAGAGCAAAATAGAAGAAATGTTTGCTTTCATGAGTTTTGTTTAACCACTGTTTTGCTTGAGACAGAACAGAACTCAGGGTGCAAGGGGGGATTGCCAATGAGGTGCAACTGCTGCAAGTCCCAAGGCAAGTTTAATTTTGAATGGTACTTCACCTTCCATGAATGGCTCGTGGTGAATTTTGTGCTCTGATGGGATGTGAGGAGATTGGTTTGAAGCAGCAGGACTATGATCCTGTTCTCCTCAGAGAGCTTTGCAGTGTGGCACTACACAGGGTGCCATTTTGATCATGCATTTTCTTTGCAGCACAGTTGTATCGTATGTCTGTTTTAATAATCTCACTCATTACTGGCAGAAAAAGGTAGAAGTGTCCTATGAACTCTGAGCTGGGATAAAACAGGCCCTTTAATCCTTTCAGTCAGCTCTTGCAGAAACTACTGCAGACCTACAAGATGGAAAGTCTCTCCATGCAGTCCAGTTCTAGACCACAGCAGTTCTCCAGAAGGACTGGGGCTGAGGTGGGGATAAATAGGGTCAAGAACATGTCCTGCATGCATGGTTAAGCAGTGGTATAACTACAAATAAGGCAAACTCAAATAAGGCAAACAATAAGGCAAAATTCACCTTCACTCCTACACTGTGAGGTGAAGTCCAGTGCTGGCAATGTATCTGCCAGAAGGAGCCATGCAAAACACTCCCCTTGCACACAAGTGGTTGTGACATCCTGGCTTGGGAGAGTGACCCCTGCCAGGAGACAGAGGGCAAGACAGAGGCCTCACTGCTGGGGAAGGTGAGGCAGGAGCCTTCTACCAGAGAGCTATGGGTTGGGCATGGCTCTTTACTGCTGCATTGAGGGAGCTGGTGCTGGGAGGTGGCAGGGCTGTATCTGTATGGCTGCTGGCCGACAGGAGCTGTGCTATCTGCTCCCCTCTCTGCAGCTTAATGTCTCTTCCTCCCCCAACCCATCTTATGATGAGGGCAATGATAGTTACTCACCATTTGGGAGGAGAGACAATCCAGACTGTGTGAAGAGTAAGGAAAAGAGTAGTCAGTCCAAGGAGCAGGGAGCATCCTTTGAGGGAATCTGGTAGTGCAGGACTGAAGCAAAGAAGATACTGAAACCAGATGCTTGTAGAATATAAGGTAAGTCAGAGGAAAACTGGGAAATGTTTTAACAGGGAACATACAGAAAAGAGGAACATTCCTTCAGGAGACAAAATGAAGAAGTGGATAAAAACTATTAAGGCTTTTCTGTCTTTAAAGTTCTTGACTGTGCAGATGGGGGTCTGCTTACCCTGCTGTTGCTGGCTCCATTTCAGTGATGGCCACAACACTCCCAGTGTGTAGCTGGGAAAAAAAATAACAATCTGGAAGTAATGAGTCAAAGATAATGTAAGATGACAGTAATTAATTCTTTGAAATAAAATTCCACAGGAGGGGAAAAGAAAACAAGCAGAAGGAGGGTTGGGAACGATGCCAGATGGGAAGCCCAGGGGACAATTCTAGGAGAAGACTTGAGATACAGACTGGAGATAATTTGGAAATCCATGCATGTTCCTAGGGGATGACCAAAGCTGAGCTCAAAGTTCCCAGTAGAACATTTTAATTTTTAGTTTCAGTTGCCTGTTTTGCCTGGGAAGCATGACTTTAGTCTAGTTCTGCTGTGTTCATCACCTTCCAAGGAGCGTTCATTTATTTGTTTGGTCTATAAAGAAGTTTCTAGGGATACAGAAGCAGAGCACCATCTGAAAACTACTACACTGTCTTCCTGGTCCTGATCTCCTGATTGTTCGCAGGGAATGGGTGTATGGTAGCATGTTACTCCCTAAATCAGTCTGATATCCAGCTTATTTAGACATCTTAAACAAATATAAATTTTAGAAATCGTAACAAATCTTTTTAATACATTTTTTTGTGACTGTCTTTTTGGTGACAGTATAAAGCTGTCAGAAACTAACAGTTCAGCTGAGTATAGAGGTAGTGAGCAAATGCAGTGAAGCAAAGTCTCAGACATTTCAGGATTTTGAATTTCTGCAGGATCTATGGGTAACCATTCATGTTCTGCTGATTTATAAGTTAAAAACCTTCCTCTTTGGCTTCAGAACCAACAAAAGATTAATGAATTTCCATCCCTTTCAGTGATGTCTTAGTTTACCATGAACGTGACTGATCTTGGAAGCTCAGGCTTTAGCATCCATGGTCATGGGCTCTGCTGCAGGTGCAAAAAATCTGGGTTAGTCCCTGTTAATGGCTTTAAGGTCCTTATTCCTCTGAGATCATGTCTCATTTCTCCATGGAAGTGAACAACATTTTGTATGAATTCCATGTATACAGGTGCAGTTTCTGCACCTATATAGACCAGGGTTCAAACTCTTTCTGAATCTGGAAGAGCTCAAGGCAGTATTTACAGCAACCCTAGCTCTAAATTGTCAGGGAGGTTTGGTACAAACCTCTATCAGCCTCAGTTTTCAGACTTCTTAATTTGGACTAAAGGTGTCTCTCTAAGGGTTGGCAGCAGCAACAACGTGCTGAGATTTGCAATGCAGATCAGTTGCCAGAGGCTGAAATAACATACACTTTACAAGCTATTTAGTTTTGGCCCTCTGAAATCAAGCCTCAGAGCTCACCTGTTTTGGTTTTAGAAGAATAACAAGAGATTGCAGCAAAGTGGGTTGATGCTAGGAACAAACAAACGAAAAAAAAGCTACCTAGGCTGTGTGCAATGTGAAGTATGGGAAAGCTACCCCCAAACCCCACAGACAGTGCAGCTCATTTTCACTGAAAAACCTTGATAACACTGACGACATTCACACAGGGCTGGCAGGTGCCTCGTGTGGATGTCCCAGGTACCAAAGCCATTTAGGGGACCATACTTGGCAGCTAAATTGCTCCTGGCACATTTGGCTGCACAGTGCTGGAGGTCAAAGCATTTCCACACCCTTGGACAGTGACTGGTGTGCATTGGTATGAAAAAGGTGCTGCCTTCCACCAGACCAGTCCCAAGGAAACTGGCAGATGCTGGAGTGGCTGTGGTGCTCTCAGGCCAACTGCTTCAGGTCAGCCTGGCCCCAGCTCCTTCTCTGACAGCCCTCTCCTTCCTGCACTCTCTCACTCGTCACAGGTTAATTTTCAGAGTGCAGAAGTGAACAGGGTTGTGCCCTGCTGCTTCCCAAGGATGGGGTGTCTGAGATGGATGGTGGTGTGTGCTGGATGCCTAAAGGGTCTTAACTTTAGGGAGCTCTGCAGAGGTTAAAGGAATAAGATTGGATGAGAACAGGGGCTCCACAAATTGTTTTCCAGGTCATGCTCGCTCAGCTAGCAATTCCTAATGCTGAAGATGCAAAATGCAAAAAGATGACTTCTAGCCTTCTTTGTCCACCACTACTCCCTGGGTGTCATCCTTCCAGGCATAGCACGGCTCATTGTTTCCCTACTCATTCCACCTTGTTTTCCGCTCCCCAACACCAGTCACACACTCTTTTTGCCTTTCCTTCCCAGGCTATTTTAACATCAAATTTTAATGTCAGCCTAGACACAGAATAACCTTTATTCCTACATAAAAATGGTGGAAAGCATAACCTTACCCCATACAATCTCTCAAAATCATCAAAGCTGGTAGCAGCATCACTCTCCTGTATTCTGCCTGCAGGTTTTGGTTTTTCACAGATGGAGTTTTCATTTAATCAAGCTCAGACTGAATGAAAGCAGCCCTATTAATTAAACAATGGCCCATCTGGTGCATTGCAAATATCTACAACACTGGGAGATTAATATCAATTATATCAGAAGCTGGAGGGATGCAAAGACCTGCAGAGATACACTCTCTGGGTTGTGATAGAAACCAGGCAGAGCAAGAGTGCATTCCTGTGGAGAGATCTCTGGATAGGGAGCAGCAAGCATCTGATCCTGTTGCCAGCTGTGGTGCCAATATTCTTTGAGCAGCTGGACAAGCAATGTCTGTGAAGTTTTTTTCAGGTGGAAGTTGAGACAAATTTGGTGTGTTACTCTCAGCTGTACCTTTGAAAATACATCCTGTGTTTCTGTACCCTAGAACTCCTCCACTATAAAATCCTTTCTTCAAAACATGCTTTAGGATCTGTGGAGAAAAGTGTCTACAAGAACTGCAGATAAAACCTGCAACATCTGGTTTGAAATCCCTCTTTGTGGTGTTTCAGTTCAGCGTGCTGCTTCCCGGCCCAAATCCAGAAACTCTCCTCTGATCAGTTCTAGCTTCTCTCTAAGCTCATAATCGTGAGCATGCTAATTTGGAAACCAGATTATTTTTTCTACAAAACGTGCCCCATCCCATTGGCACAGCCCAAGACATCCCAGGTTTCTGATGTGAATCGTATTGTAGAAGCAGCTATCCAGAAGTCCAGGAAGGCTGATTGCTGGGGTGGCACATAGCTGATTTCTGTCACAAGTGTGGCTAGCCTGGCACATGTGGTGCTGCAGCTGTGCAAATGAAAAGAAATTATTTTTGGACATTTTGCCCCCGCACCCCCTCTCCTCCTTTGACTGTGGTGGCAGCAGTGGGTGTGTGTGTGCAATTTAATCATGGCAGGGCATATCACTGGATTTTCTTATGAGAACATAAAGAAATGGGACTAGAATGAAAAAAAAAAAAAAAAAGAGAGAGAGAGAGAGAGAGACCATCTCTGTGGTGTTATTTTTAGAGCAGCTGGCTTTATCTTAAGGTGAGGAGTTGTGTGCAGTAAACACTGGGTGACTGTGATGAATGGCTATTCAATCAGAGATGCAGAAGTGCCACTTCACAGTAAGGAGGGAAGACCTTTGTCTGTGCTAGAAACAGTGACTGTAGATCTGTTATCTACAGATGTATGAGTTTTCTATCTTCTACATTTAGCTTTCTGTGACAATTAAAGGTCACAAATGAGGCTTCTTGAGCAAAAGTTCCCTGTCTAAGACCCCATCCGATAACTCATGCTGGTCCTTTTTCCCCTGAAAGGTAAAACTGATTTTCAATTACAAGTCAGTGGACTTTTTGCTTGAATGAGAATTAAGTCAATCAGAAGCCAATACTTTTTTCATCCCTTACTAGATTTCAGAAATCATTTTCGCTTTGGGCTGAGTAAATCCAATGTCAGGCACATTGGCCTGCTCAGATTTAAAGCTGCTTTGGCCAGATGAAATAAAGCAAGGGTGAGAGAACTGAGTTGGAACAAATAGAAACCGCTCCAAATCCTCAGGCTTAATAATCAGCTTGGCTTGACAGGGTTTGGAGACTACTGAACTGTTTAGATGAATAAATACTCTTTGCATTTCTTCACTCTGGGAAGGCTCCTTGGAAGTTTCCTGTCCCAGATGAGGTTATGGGATGTACCCATGCTTCTAATGGGAACGCTGCTCCCCTCACTGGAGAAACAGTCTCAAGAGAAGGTCACACAACTTTCTGCTGCTCAGTGTAAAGATGGGGTCCAGGTGCAGCCTCACGTACACTAACTTGCAAGTGGTAATAAAAGAAAGAGGTTTTGGAGTTGGTTCTATCATCTGCGACTTATTCTGAAACCTGCTCCATGGAATAACTCATTTGTGAATGCAGCTGCACCCCAGGGGATGATGGGTCGTGTCTGCAGGCTGTGGAGCTGCCAACCCTCTATTTTGACACCTGTATTAGAGAGGAGTTGTCCTTCTCTCAACAGAGAGATTTGAATGTGGCTGGTTTGTTCCTGTGAAAGTCAGACTTCCTACTCCCCAGTCTGTGATGGAAATATCTCTCTTTTTGGTCTATTTTTTTCCTCATCTGTAGAATGTATTCTATATTTTATTTTATTTTATTTTATTTTATTTTATTTTATTTTATTTTATTTTATTTTATTTTATTTTATTTTATTTTAATTCCATCAGAAAGAGGAGGAAGAACAGGTAAATGCCTAGAAAAAAAGGAAGGAAAGGAAACGAAATCTCAAATGATGCTTAGCAGTAATGTTTTCTCCTTTGTGCTATAGGGTGTTCCTGAGAGCAAAAAAATGAGCAGGAAGTTGAAGTTGAGGAAACTCACAGAGAACTGACACTTTCAGAGGCCTTCCAGGTTTAAGACCTGGAACAAAGAACAAAGATAAGGAACAAAGAAATAAAGTTGACCTTGTTGGTGCACTCAACCTATGCAAGATTTTGTGATATTTCTGGGTGAAATTTCTTGTAGAACAGACACAAGGCAGGAAGAAGGTCTCATGTTTGCTCTAGACTAGCAGTGTAGATCTGAGTAGGGTAATTATTTTCTGCTAACCTCATCAATCTCAGGTCAAATTGGTGTTCTCAGCTAATTGAGGGTAAGGTGTCCTTGGCAGAGATTGGATTAGTTGGGATGGTAGCCATCTCTGAAATAAGACTTGGGTGTGATACCAGCCATCCTGATCTTGTTTACACACCCATCCCCTTGTAAATTCTACAGTTTTATTTTTATTGATGCTTTTACAGTTTGACAAATATTTTTCTATGAAGAGAAACATAATTAACTTAAGTCATTTATATTAATCAGAAAGGGGGAAACTCATGCAAAACGGGTAATTTTGCACTGAACAGGTCGAGTAACCTAATGAATATAGATGATGCTGATTTACGTGTTTACAGAAAAGTAACACCCGGCTGGGGGTGGAGAAAGAAAACACGCCAGGAAAATGGACTGTTAAATGATGTTCTATGATTTCTGTGGAGTCCTGCTCAAGAAGTGTTTCAAATGTAAATGCAGCTTTTCAGTGTGCTTACTGGGACTAAATTACTCAGAACCACAAAGCAAGACATTGTCCATTCATGTTTCTAAATGATGGGCTGACCCTCAGTCTGATAAATGAGCCACATTGTTAAGCGTTTCCACTCATTTATTTCGCCGGGGTTTGTAGGGTAAGGACTCATTTCTGTCAGGGAGAAGATGCATTTTGCAAAAGCTAAGGTCAAGCTCACTACCTTCTTTCTAGGACTTGCATCAAATACTGGTAGGAAAAAACACAGTGTTGAAATGCCAGCCTCATGGAATTCAAATATGCATGGGATTTAGAGGAGCCAGACTCCTGTAATGCACTGGATAGTGTAAAACGATGGATGGAGGGGAATTATCCCTAATCCCACTTGGTGCCCTAAAATGTGCACATTGAAGGCATTGTGGGTGTGTGCATGGTGAAAAGCATCTTGGTCTTTTATAGAACTGCTAAAATTTGTACAACAAATTATTCACCTTCAAAGATATTCCTAGCTTTGCATCTCAGACCTGGCACAGGCACTTGAAACTTCAGGGGAAGGCTAGGAAAGTCCTAATGTACCCCCAAGCAGTTGCACAATGGGCTCTCACGTTTCTTGTTTCTCCTTGAATGAAACAGGGAAATGCAGGCACAAGAGTTTCCTTAGCTTCACATCTCCAAGAGGAGTTATTACCTCCAATATTCAATGCCCTTTTATCAGAACTTGTTACAGCTCTGCACAGAGGCAGTCTCAGATTCACAGCTTTGTTTGCTCAGGTTGCCTAACACGACTAGATTTTGGAGTCATATTTTATTAATCTTTTAAACAATCAGTAATGAAGAGGAATAAACTTTGTTGGAAAGCTCCTTTTCTCCCAGAGGCTTCCAGAGAGGTTTGCAGACTGCCTGCAGGGACCACAAAGCGGCCCTTTAACAGTGTGCAGCTTAATGTGTGCTGGAAAGTAAATGAAAAATATCACTCGCTGCTTCATCTTCAGCAGAAAATGTGGGGAGATGAAATATCATGATTCTGTAATGTTTCTGCAGGCATTTGTCCAAGACTGCAAAACACCGATACTGCTGTTGTGACGGATGGGGCTCGAGTGGTACTGAAAGTAAATTCAGCTTCAGCAAACCCAGCCCATTTGTAGCTTTTAAAGTGTGTTGCCTGCCCTTGCCCGTGTGGGGGTACTGCAGGTAGGGATGCTTTTCCTTCAGCAGCAGGCATCTGGCAGCACCGAGATGGGCACTGCCAGGGTTTTGGTCTGGCAAGAGAGCAGGCATTTCTGCTCGTAGTGGTTATTAGGCACAGGCACCAGGTGCTTTGTGGGAGGTTTACACCTCTGTCAACAAAATTCTGCCATCCAGACTGGATGTTTTCTAAAGATCAAGCCAAAGATCATTCACATAAATGAATCAGGAAAGCCCCAATGTCTCTGTGATGGAGAAGGCTGACTAGGTGAGCAGATTTTGTTTTCTTTCTGGCTCTGCTCTTTGCAAAATGCTTCACAGTTCAGGTTCTCAGTCCTGATTTTTGGATTACAAATTGTTTTCTCCCAAAGGAGGGATCCATGCCAGTGCTTAATTTTCAATACCATTTGCTTCAATGTTGCAGTTCAGGCTTTTCTGCAAACACGTACTAAGGACTGTCCATTTTTGTTTCAGTCTCAAAAGCTGCTGAACAGTTGATTCAAAGAATTCTAATGAAAAATAAAAAATATTACTCACAGGCAGAGAGCAGGTCTAGAAATCTTAATTGAAGAGCTTTTTAAAATTATAAATTATTGAAAGACCTCATGGCTTTCTGGGATCTGAGCCACCAGGACATATTTCACCGTTTAAAGCCTAATATTGTTACTAATTATGTTTTACAGGGTGTTGTAAGAGGCAACCCTCCCTCTCTGCTAAGATCTTTTATATCCTTTGTGTTAAACATGGGAGACACCTTGAAAGAATGAGCAAAACCAACACACAATGGGAAGTAAACACTGGCAACTTGGACTGCTAAATTACTGTGGGAGCCACAGCCAGTGCAAACCTCTTCCTGCACTTTGCAGGGTGTCTTTATGGAGGTTTTATTCCAGTCAAAGTAGATCTCCTCCATTTGCACCTGTGAAAGCCTTCTGAATCTAGGCAAAACATGAACTACTGCTCTGGAGCAAGTCATGCCCCATCAAGTGTGTTATTGCTGTTATTACCAGTACTAAATCTGTTCACTTCAGATTGAGCAATGGTTTGGAGTGAGCACTTATCCAAGGGAGTCCAGAACCACCAGACCCTTGGAACAGAAATGGAGGAAAGCTGATCAACAACACATTCAATGTTTTGTGATTTGTGCACACTTGCAAAAATCCCAGAGAATTGCCACTCTGTTTCACTGTTTACCATCTTCAGAAGAGAATACAAGAGGCCATGAAAACAGTCCCTGTTGAGTGTTGTGAGAATAGCAGTCAGTTTTTCCACAATGTTTGGCTTCTCGTGGTCCCCTCTCTCTGCCTTTCAGAGAGCACATCAGTGGTGCAGAGCTGCAGATAAGTGGTGTTGTCTGGGAGAAGCTCGAACAATGCCAGCTCCTCTGCAGCCTCCCACGCACAGCTGAGGTGGCACAGTTTGATGTGTGCTCTGCTTTTCTACACAGAAATGGGGCTAAGGCTGACTGGAGGGAGTTAAAAAAACCCCTCAGATCCTGGTTTGCTTTTCAGAATAAGTTTTGATTAGATAATTGCTCCTGTAGAGGCCCAGCTGCATTGCCTGAATTCAAATTTATTTCTTTTTAAACACTGCCACCTATTTCTGTTCCTCCTTCCTCCTTATCATATGATCCTGGCCGTGGAATTTCTTGTTCTGTCCTTGAGTGTCTCTACAGCTGAGATGGTTTTTGCATCTCCCTGGCTCCTTCTGATGTTTGTCCTCCACACTACATGTACTGGTAGCTGGGAGAGACAATAAAGTTATTTCTCATCTGAAGAGAAGAGCTAAAAGTGATAATCAGAGTACAGCAGAGCTTTTGAATTCCAAAGTGCTTTGTCTACACCTACATTGCAGATGACAGGTGACAGTTTTTATTTTCTAACCTGAGGAAAAACTGCCTGCCTGTGCTGAAAGGGACGTTCCAGCCCTTGCATGCCAGGGGCCACGCTGTGCACAGGAGAAATGCTCTTATTTCTGTAGACACGCTGCTTCACACTTTAGCCCAATAAACAGTCACAGGTTATCCCAAAAGACACAAGAAACCCTTGGGTGCTAGGAAAACTTCAGGGATACAGGTAGTGTTTTGGTGTCTCTCTTTTGCATGTGGTATCTACTTTTGCCTGTTACTGAAGAATTGTGAAATAAAGGCCATTTCTGAAGATCTGTGATCATGAACCCTCTGGTGGAAATGTGTCTACCTTGCTGGATGGGCAACTTCAGTCAAATTTCTATATAGAAAAAGGTGGCAAATATTAGCAAAAAACCATTTTCCCCCAGGCAATGGTATCACACTGTGCTCATGTACCTTTTAAAATACATTTGGCAGAAAAGTGCAAACAATTTCACTAGCATGGTTTAGCTGATTATGATCTTACTAAGGCTTTACACTCACTGTCACAGTTCATGAGTAGATTTCACCTTGTTGTGCAAATCTGAGCAAAGAATACCATTATTTCAATTTCCAGATAAAAAATGTGACACTAAATGAGGAAATTGGTAAACTCAAGGTTAACTCTGGACTGGAGTTTAGGTATTTTGTTGTGTATCTTTGCTCCCCTAATAAGTGCCTCTCTCTTTCCTCCTTCCCTGAACTTGCACTTCCTATCTTATACTCTTGTACACTGTCCTCATGAACTATTGAACAGCTAACACATTCCTTACCTGAGGGGTTTCACTCATGTGGTTAAATTGTCCCTATGTTCCTAAGTTTATAGAGCATTTTGAAGCTTTTTTTTGAAAGAAAACGTTTTTCCTGCAGCTATTTCTGGAGATAGCATCATGCCAAAATGACCTTGACTTTGAAGACACTTCTGAGTCCAAAAGTTACTCTAGTTAAAATGCACTAGAATAAAAAAGCAGCTGGATCCTTGGTCAGGAAATCAAAAACTTTCATGTTTGGCTACAGTGTCTACATTTGGAGTCCTTTTCTAGCCAGTTTCAATGCTGAGGATCCTGCTGTTGCACAGTGGTTGTCCGCAGAACATGCATCAGTAACTCCTCTTTTTCTAAGGGTCTGTTGTTTAATATCCAGAGAAGCTTAGAAACACAATGAGTATTTCCAGATAGTTACTTTCCCTTGAAAATGGTTGTTATTGCTGGCACAGTGCTCCTTGGCATTACTGGAAGGCTCTGTGTAATTTGGGCAAGGCAAGAACCATCACTGTCACTCAGATGATCATGTGCAAGGACCTGCAACAAAACAGGGAAAAAGCTGGAGAAGGTGTGTTGTTTTTTTTTTTTTTTTTTTTTTTTTTTTTTTTTTTTTTTTTAATAAAAACCTGATTGCTGGAATGGTCTCTGTGATCAAAAGGAAAACACATCATTTTTGTTGCTTTCAGTTTTAAGGATCTCATGACTACCGTGAAGTGAGCACAATTTCTGTGGTTATCAGAGTGTCCTTTTGTATTAGTTTCTCATGTGCTGTTTTAAAACTGTATCTGCACCTAGCACTTCACCTAAAAAGCGAGTTCTAACTCTGTATGACAGCAAAAGAGGAGCAACAAAATTCCCATCATTCCTGTCAGATGCCCTTGAGCAGCTGTAAACTGGAGGTGGAGTGGTGGTGGGTGAAGGTTTTTTGCCACCAGAGAAGACAGGCGTACCCAGGACTGCATGGGCAATGCATTCATATTCCCATACCATTACTGAGATATTCTCAGACAATTAGGCAGGGAAAATGAATTTAAAATTGAATACTCTTTAGTGCAGATTCTTGAAATTACTTTTATTAATCAACACTGATTTTTAAAACATTTTTTACATAATAATTTTTGCTGTTAAAGAGAGTAGCAGAGAACCTAACAAAGGCTTGGGAGCTAATGAATCTGATTTTGTGTCATGGCCCAGAAGCCAGGCTCTGACAGATTTCTTTATTGAACCTTCAGTCAGGCTCTTTGTGAGAGTCATTCTGTAAATGAGGGTTTGTAAGCCATGACCATGGAAAAGGTTCATTGTCCATAACAGTGGATGGTTCAAGAGCCTGATTTATAGCAGTGAACAAACACTTCCACCTTGAAGGCTGCCAATTCAGGTTTAGCCCAGTCTGGCAGTGACAGCATCTTCTTTGCTTCTTGCCACAGAAACTTTTGTGGCAAATTACACCACAAAAAAATATACTGGGGACAAGAGGGAGAACTCTCACATCTCTAGGGACACCTCTTGTAAGGCTTTAGCTAGTCTGGTAATCTTCCTAGAGACCAATTGTTTTGGAAGGCTCTGCAATGCCCGTGGAGAAGCTCTCTCACTATGTGGTCTCTTTGGTGAGTCTAAATGGACACATTAGCTTAACTGGGTCATATAAATGCTGTCCCAAACACGAGTCCTGGTGACAGGTTTGCTGGGAAGACTGAGGAGCATTGGGGTGACACTGAGAAGTGTTTCTGCCATGCTGTGTGTACTGTGGCATGTGCAGTTTTGTGCACCAAGCTGTTATCACTTCCTTGGCAGGGGTATTTCCTATTTTCTTCTGTTGTTGTGTCTGTTCCTGGCTTTGGTATCCATCTGTAAGCTTGCCAGGACAGAAGCTGTTTCCTGCAATCATACAGTGCTTGGATCATTGAAGAGAGCGGAACCTCTTACTGCCTCTGATTGCTATTAAAAATGCAACATGTTGTGCAGTGGATGAGGAGGAAATAATTTCACTGATGCTGCTCATGCTGACTCTGTTTTGTTGAAATTTTTCAGGAGCTACATTATGACAGCTGAGAAGATGTGACTGCAACTAATGTTCCAACTCCTGTTTCTTATGAGCCTGTAGAACTGGTGAAGATTTGTTTGTGAAATGAGAGGTTTCTGATGAAGTCAGAGTGTTCCATCTTTAAACTGATTTAAACATACTTCCTGGGCTAATTGGTTAGTTAAGAATCCACTGGATCTCAGGGTTGTAGTTTTCCTGAGATTCTCCTTGGGGTTGGTGTTCCCCAAGGTAATAAGGGTCTCCCAAGGTTGCTGTTCCCTAGGAGTTTCCCCTGGGTTGCTGTTCCCAGAGGTAATAAGGTTTTCGGTCTTCTCTTTGCCCTAAGTGTTACACACCAGAGGCAGAGACGACAAACTGAGTCCGCCGGTGCACATTTCCAAGGTTGTTTATTCTTCATTATCTCAGTCCTTTTTCAACTCTGCCAGGCCTCACTGGCAGGGTACCTTATCTTAGTTCTTTCTCAGCTCTGCAAGGTGTCTCCACAGAGCAGGACACGCGGCAGACTGGGCGGATCAGAGAGCCCCGTACCTTATGTACGGTACCCCTGACCCAACCACTGTCCAAGACGTATTTTTTATTTACAAAATTTTACCAATACCTATTATCCATACTAACATGTCAGTTCTACTCTAAACCAATCTCTAAAACCCAACTCAGCACAAGATGGGGGACGAGAACAAGAACAAGGAAGACAGGGGCCACTCCCCAATTCCTCCATCTTGTCTCTTCAGCCCCATATGCTAAGAATCCTAATTTCTATATTTATATTCTACAACAAACCATCCACTACTTATTTCAAATTCTTAGGATTTGTGATTCTTCCTGCATGTGAGTGTTCACTCCCATGGACAGGAATCAGAGTCAGTGTCCTCCTGGGACCTGTGTGGGTCTAACTGACCCCCCTGTACAGATCCCAGACCCCCCTGTCCGGTCTCCAAACCCTCCAGGGTGGCCAGAGGGATGTTCTAGACTCCGACACTGGAGATTAGGGGGAAGAACTACATGCTTGCATCAGTGATGTGGCCGGATGTCAGTTCAGGTGGGAAGACCAAACAAAGATCACTCCATGAAGTGGATCTGTATAGGAACGGGGAGAAGAGTGTGATGAGGCAGCTTATTGCTGATTAACCATTGGCTAATCATGCTATTAATCAGAAAATCAAAATCAGTCTGCAGGATGATAGGGTCAGTGCACTAATTCTTATTATCAGCAAAGGGAAAGAAGGGTGAGGGTGACTGGCAGGCCTTCCTCACACTGCTTTAGAAGTAGCTTCACAGGCAAAATTGAATTTTACTTTGTTTGCAAAAAGTATTCTTCAGAATGATATTTTCTTATGCTTCCCTAACACTCTTTCCTGTGCACCTTCAAAGTACATAATAAATTTCATTAATTTACCTTCAAAACATGCTCTACTCTGCTTATGTTTGCTCCTTGTGTTTGCTCTTGTGCCTCTTGTCTATGTTATTATGGAATTTAGGATGTGAATGGCAAAATATGAATTTAACAGTGCAGCACTCACAAGTGGAATGAACTGTCAACTGCTAATTATTCACTTGTAAAGTTCTTGGACAACTGTGAGTAACAGACACGTCTGAGAGTTTTCCAATCTGCCTCTGGATATTTCATAATTACCGAAATGGTGGCATTCATTGTATGATTTATTTGTTGTGAAATGTTTACTTGGCTCAGCTCCCATGTTTATACCACCAAGCCAACAGCTGTAGGACCCTAACAGACTTTCTCGTGAGATATCCAGGGCTCGCTTTTTCAAACCTGTTCAGCCAATGCAAGAAAAACAGCTTTTTTTTCCCTGAGATTTTAGTATTTCCAGGCTCTCTTTGATCCCAGAAGCCCAGAAGCATCAAAAAACAAAAGCAAATGAACAGAGAAGGGATTCCTTAAAAACATTTTTCTCAAACAGAAGTCTTTGGTAATCAGTGATTCCTTCATAAAATCCAGTCAGTGCCTGTGTGCTGGTGTGCAGGAAATCACACTGAGCAGTTCTAACACTACCTTTGGGATCCTGCCAATTTTAAAGCCTCCAGTGAAACCTCAGGTGAACATCTAAGGGTGAAGTGGAACCAGTACTGACATTTTTCCTGAACCGTTTCTTCCGTATGGCTGGAAGTAAAATGTGTGCTGTCGGGATCCTGCAGCAGCCCTGTGAGAAACCTCTATTTAAAGAGACCTGTGGACACCCAGTACTGTGCTGTCAAAACTGAAGCTGACCCTGTGCAGCCCTGCTGTCAGCTTGGGTTACAGACCTTCTCTTTCCTCTTCAGTTGCTGAACACTGTGTGAGGACTGTCAGCTCAGGCTCTCTGGGGTGGCTTTCAGAATTGCTGGTTCTCAAGTTTTAAAGCAGCTAAAAATAAAAGTTTTACAGTAGCTTTCCAGTACCTAATGGTGTGCTATGGGAAAGCTGGGGAGGGACTTTATACTAGGGTGTGGAGTGGTAGGACAGTGGGTGATGGCTTTCACTGGGGGTAGGTTTAGATTAGATACTAGGAAGAAATACATCTGTGAGGATGGTGAGTCACTGGAACAGGCTGTGGATGCCTCATCACTGGAAGTGCTCAAGACCAGGTTGGATGGGGCTTTGAGTAATCTGGTCTAGTGGAAGGCATCCCTGCCCAAGGCAGGGAGAATGGAATTTGGTGATCTTTATGGTCTATTCCAACAAACCCTTCTGTGGTTCTAAGAAAAGAAACTGTCCCTGAAATAGTGAATTTGGTTTGCAGTCAGAAATCTTAAAACTTCTGGGGATATTTGATATTTTTGGCTCTGGTTAATAAGATTTTTATGTATGACAGTGGTCATGTTTACTCATGACTCAGCAACTACAAAAGCTAGAGAGACTAGAGCAATAACAACAACAAAAAATATCCTCCCTGAGTTCCAGGAGCTGCAGCATTAAGTAAAACACTGTTTTTTATAAGAACTGACTGTCCTAGTTTTGTCTGGGATGAGCTAATTTTGTTCACAGTAGGAAGAATGGGACAGTGTTTTGGATTGGTGCTGGAAACCATATAACACAGGGATGTTTCTGTTACTGCTGAGCAGAGCTCATACAGAGTCAAGACCTGTTCTGATTCTCACCCCATCCCACCAGCGAGGGAGCTGGGGCTGCACAAGGAGCTGGGAGGAGAGCCCTCCAGGACAGCTGATCCCAACTGACCAAAGGGACATTCCAAACCTTATGGAATCTTGCACAGCATCCAGAGCTGAGGAAGAAGAGGGAAGGAGGGGACATCCAGAGTGATGGCAATTGTCTTCTCAAGTCACTGTTATGTGTGATGGAACCCTGCTTTCCTGGAAATGGATGAACACCTGCCTGCCAAAGGGAAGTGATGAATAAATTCCTTGTTTTACTTGCCTTGGGTGTGTGGTTTTTGCTTTGCCGATTAAACTGGCCTTATCTCAGCCACAAGTTTTCTCACTTTTACTCTTCCAGTTCTCTCTGCTGTCCCACCAGGTGGTACTGGGTGAGTGGCTGTGCCGTGCTTAGTTGCCAGGGGTGTTAAACTCAGTGCTGTTCTTTCTCTGGACACTGGCCTCATCTGTGTTAGCTTCTGTGTTTCCAGTGTGTGCTTGTCAAAACATTTCACTCTTCCTTTCTGACCCGTGTGGTGACTGTGAATGATCCCAGCTCCTCCCTGCCCCCTATCTTGTTTTGATTTGAAAAGTGTAACTCTTTTAGTTTGAAACTTCTTGTTTCGTTTGAAACATCTTTTAGATGTTTCTCTGACTAAAAATGCCACCCACAACAGGGAAATACTCTCCTGAAATGGAAAGGGGACATTAGCCTGGGCTTTGGCATGTCAGATCTGAGAGAGTGGAAGTGTTCTGTCAGCGACCTCTGCCAGAGCTGAGCTGGCAGGGTTGCCATGGCAATTAGCTTGTTTATCACATCAGGGTCCTCATAATCAAACAGCAGAAGATGTAATTCAGAGAGCACTGCGAGTAAAATATGCATATCTGTACATATTAAGTTGCAAGAAAAGTGGGCAAAGCGATCAGATGTCTCAGCAGGTTATCTTCTTTTGGTTTAAATAAAATAAGCATCAGATTTTTCAGTGACTTCAATGTCAAGAGGTGATACTAATCAAAATACAGATACTATTGTGGCATGAGTACAAACTGAAAGATAAGTTCACATGTGCAATCTGAAATTATCCTCACTTCACATGAATTATCCTATGTTGGTTAATGATAGTTTTTTTATTCCTCCCATTTCCATTGAAATAATTGGTCAGGCAATCATAAAGCAGTGTTATTTTGGGCCTTAGTTTGAGTGGAGTGAAATAACTCATAAAAACTGAGAATTTTTTTGCATAAGGCAGTGTTTGCCTAAGAAATATATATCACCTTGTGGGAGGATCCAATTACAAGAAAAAGCAGACTGGAACTATGGGATATCAGATGGATGCTTAAAATTTTAATTCTTTAATTCTCAAACTGATATAGGAACAAAGGTTGTGATATGCAAGCTCCTCTACAAACTTACCTGGTTCCAAAGCGTGGCAGTATCAGTTTAATTTTGAAGAGAAGCAATAGGTTTGATTAAAAGAAACAGGCATCAGTTTGTATGAGATGTCTGCAGTAATCACTAACCTGCTGAACCAGACTTTAAAGGTCAGGCCACATGTTATTGAAAAAATCATTCCCTTTGGATCCACAAAAAGTTCTTGCTGTTCACCTGGGACTGCAGATTCGGTAGGTGCAAATGAATAAAACCAGGAATATTACTTACCCAGGTATGGGAGCTCTTGAGCAGGGAAATTCAGTCAGAGACCCTCAGCCTTCCTACAGGCACTGGGAGCCCAGATGCCTCCCCATGTAAATGGCCTTTGTGCTGTTTATGGGCTGGGCCTTTGCACACATCACTGGAAAGCTTCAGAAACAGAGAAATGACCATACCTGAGAGAAACTGGAAGCTTATAGTCAGGGTCTGTTGTGGCAAAAATAAGCCTAAAACATACACCAAAGTATAATGTTAAAAGTGAGTAAATTATATGCTTCAAAAGATCTCTGCATACATATTTATCAAGTGCTGGCTATGCATCTACTCACACCATACTGTGTATATTTGAGTGACTGGAACAATTCCTGAGGTTAATTACTAAACTAACCAAAGGCCTCGACTCATTTGGAACTGATGGAGAGAGCTGCACTTATTCCTCAAATGTATCAAGCAAACACGATTATGCTGGTCCTGACACATGGCTTGACTAATAGCAGAGGCTACTGGAGTAAAACACCCTGCCTCGGCATGTGTCTGTCAGCCTCAGAAACTGTCATGCACCATGAGAGGAGAGCTGGTGCAGGAGGGAAAGCAGTGCACACCCACTGGGTGCTCCCCCTGATGCCTTGCTTTTAAATTACACTGCCCTACTGGAAACTACAGAAAAACATGACATTCTCTATCCTGGAACCTTGGGATATGCCTGCAGATAGTTCCAGCTGGGTGGTTTGCTGTTTGTAGGATAAAAAACATTCTAGTTGGCTAAAGCAAGCAGGACATTTAGCAAGACAAACACAAAGCATCGAGGTCTGAGATGGCGTCTGAACCAGCTGCCAGTGGACTTCCATCAGAATTTTCAGGGGGAACAGGAGCTGAGAATAGCTGGAGAAGAATGTCTCCCAGCCATGAAGAAGCTTGATGCCACCGGCTGATCTAAGGTCTGCTTATCAGCCTTGCTAAGGCTGGCACACGTTCAGAGGGTGGAACTGCATGTCACTGAGCCATTGCAACAGGAATCCAAAGATCCTCTCTCCAGCTTGCCTCCCTTGCAAGCCATTGTTGATGCTTCCTTCCCTTGCATTTCACTGCATGTTTCTGTACCCTGTACAGTTGTCCTTGTTCATGAGGTTTCTCCAGGAGGGACTTTCTTTCCCTAAACTGAATGTCTTTTCAAGCAAGATTTCTGCTAGACGCACACAGAAGCACAAACCTGTAAACAGGGATGAAGCCAGGGCAATGAATCTATAATTACCAAAACTGATTAATTTATGATCTGAAAGCCTTTTCCACTTCTAAGGTAATAATAATCATATCCTTAAAAACCATGACGATATTCTTCGTGACTAACTTAGGAGTGCAGTTATGGACATCCCCACTTAATGAAACCCTCAAATATATGATTGAATCCTAAAGCCCAATCTTAAGAGTTTAGCTGAAGTGGTACTTCATTTGTTAGTGCTTTAAGAGTCCCTCTAGCAAATCCTATGAAAACATGGAATTATGAAGCAGAAAGAGACATCCATAGCACCAGAATTATGACATTTTGTCCTGGTTCTGTATGGGATGGGGTTAATTTTTGCAGTAGCTGCAGGGCTGAGTAAAGGTAAGACTTGGAGGTTATTGTATGTCGCCTCATGTGTTACCAGGGGTGGGGTGAAGAGACTTTTCCAGGGGAAAAGGAAGTGCATCCAGGAGAAAGGGTCTCGTCCAGTTAGGGTAGTGTGGCTGCAGTTGGGTTGACTTGAGCTCTGCAGTAAGAATTTTGCATCTGAATCCCTCTCTGTCCTTTGTACATTTTCATTATTAATATTGTTGCTGTTACTATTGGTTATCTTCTCTCATTGCTGTTTCCAGTAAATTGTTCTCATCTCAACCCGTGATCTTTACCTTTTGTGTCTCCAACCCTTCTCCCCAGCCCACTGCAAAGGGGAAAGGGAGGGGGAGCAAGCAGCTGCCAGTGTGGTGTGGAGACTCTCAGTGGGAACACTAAATTGAGGACTACCATTCCTAAACCATGACACATTTATTAACAGAGGTGGTCTTGAGCACTACCTGCCTTTAGAATAGTTTTCATTTTTTTTCAAATGTGTCAGACAGTTGACAAGAGTATCTCTTTTCAAGTGGGAAAATGGGAAACCTGATTACAGAGCTAGTGTAGGAAGACTTGAGCTAAGAATTGTAGAATCGTAGAATGGTTTGGGTTGGAAGGGGCCTTAAAGTTCATATAGCCCAACCCCATTGCTAATTAGAGTAATATGTTAAAGAAGAAAAGAGAGAAGAGAGAAGAGAGAAGAGAGAAGAGAGAAGAGAGAAGAGAGAAGAGAGAGAAGAGAGAAGAGAGAAGAGAGAAGAGAGAAGAGAGAAGAGAGAAGAGAGAAGAGAAGAGAAGAGAAGAGAAGAGAAGAGAGAGAAGAGAAAGGAGAGAAGAGAAGAGAAGAGAAGAGAAGAGAAGAGAAGAGAAGAGAAGAGAAGAGAAGAGAAGAGAAGAGAAGAGAAGAGAAGAGAGAAGAGAAGAGAAGAGAAGAGAAGAGAAGAGAAGAGAAGAGAAGAGAAGAAGAGAAGAGAAGAGAAGAGAAGAGAAGAGAAGAGAAAAGAAAAGAGCCCTAAGAGGCTTTATGATGATCCTTTTAGAGTTTGAATGTGAGTGTTTCATGTAGCAGGATTGTAGAAAAGTCAGCTCTTCATTATGTATAATCTCTGTATCTTCTGGAAGACCCAATGCACTTTAGCAATCAAAAAGAAAATGTAATTTTTGACAATTATTTTAAAAAGAAGGAGTAAAGAGGAAGGGGGAAAAAAGGTTGAAAGCACTACTTCGCTCTATCACAGGTTTATTTTCATGTACTTCTGTGATCACAGAAGCACTCTACCAAACTTGCCCTTTTTTTTTGTGAAGTGATGTGAATCAAAGTTCAGTCATTTGCCAGAGTGAAAAGCTTTTTGTTCTCTCTAAGTAGGAACCAAATTGCAGTGTGCACCAAGGAGAAAGTAACAGGAGTGAAGGTCTTGCACCATACCAGTAAGAAGTCAATGTAGTATTTGAGGACAGATGATTATCTAGATGCATACAGCTTAAGGCATAGGCACCAGTAGTGCTATAAAGCCAAAAAGCTTAAGATCTGGCAGTGAGGCAGTAATTAAAAAAGTGTTTCCCTTAGGGGACTACAGAGACACTAGGGTGCAGCAGGTGGCAGAAGTAGAGCTTAACAAGTATCTCTGTGTCTCCAGGAGTGCATCCTGGTGACAGCCAGCCCTACTCACAGTGCACTGAGGCACCTGCTTCCCTCCCTGGGCACGGGCTGGTAGCCAGTGTGGGACACACAGGACAGAGAGCACTGTGACTGAGCCCCACTTCACTGGCTGCTGCTTCCTGGTTTGGACAAGGAGCTGCATTTTGCTGCTGGCTGTCGTTGCTGGGCCCGGTCTGCATGCAGGGTAACTCATGTCCCAAACACCCAGCTGTCCTTGTGTGACATCAGTGAGAGCTGGAACACTGGCCCCTTCCAACAAGTCCCACATGTCTTCGTTACTACTATTACCACTGATGCAGAGAGCTCTGCTTTCTCCCCAAACTCAGTAGGTGTTTCCTGACTCTAACTGCCATGAATTATTTTCCCTAAGTTATTCCTCCAGATCCTATGAAACTTAGGAATCCCACAGCTGAAATACCCTAATGATTCAGGGCTGTTATGATTTACAATCCTAATTAGATCCCTCTGTGCATTATGACTGATTCTCTAATTGTGGGATAGCCTGCTACGCTTTTCAACAGGATTTCTGTCTCATTCAGTGAACATGATTAGTCCTGCTCTGGGGGGTCCCTTTGCTGTATTTCCAGTCCTTAGATGGCCTCTGTGTTTGGTAGTCTGACTACAAACCTTGTGCTCTAGAGTGCAGGTTAGGGAGAAATTTGGATGTGCATCAACCCCTTCTAATCTCCTGATTTCCCTGGCAAGGAAACGCTGACACACAATGAAAGAAAACAACTGTATTCTCCAAAAAAAGTATCTAGTCTGGATAATCAGGGAAAAAGGGGTAGGGAGTGCCTCTGCAGGTAAAGCAAAGTACAGCTCACATGACCTTCATCTTTTACTGCCGTGGTCTTTGGGAGGAAACGTTCACAGCAAACGCTTTAGGGAGCTGGAGGAGATGGTGGACAGGGCTGTCATGGTTGAATCAATGTGATACTGCTTGGAAAAACGGATTCTGTCTGTACTGCAGCTACAGGGCTTGTGTGTGATGCTGGGCAGTGAGATTCTAGCTCAGTGCTTTCCACATCCTGCCTGTGCACAATGCAGGCTGTGGAGCCTGTTGGCAAAACAGAGGAGGGAAATCAACAACCAGACTCAAAGCAATTAAAGTGCATCAAAGCCTAACATCCCCTACCAAGTCAGGACTTTCTAATGCAACACCCAGCACAGCTGGACTTTTCAGATGTAATATCTCACCGTCTCAGTTCCCCATCTCCATGGGAAGTAGCAATACCACATCAATTCTCAAGATTTGCTGTGTATATTAATCAATTATTTTTTCAAACCACTCAAACATTGTAATGATGAATGTTTTAAAGAACTTATGATTAATGTTGTCTTCAGATTAAGTCTTCGCAGTGTACATAAATAAGGCCGTGGACTGAACATAGACAAATTAAGATAAAATGAATTACTGAACAGCTGCTTGTGGGGGGAGCAAATCCACTGTACTCTCCTGGTGGCAAGGGCACTTGAAGATGGTGTATGTGAGCATGAAATTAAAGACCAGGAAAAATGCTTTACCCACATAGGACTGAAGCAAGATTGCACAAACCTTTTTCCATTGTTATCTTCGATTTTGCAACTTTTCAACCTTTTTCAAACAACATGATGGTTTTTAATATATTAAATGTACCAAGGCAATGCAACAATTCAAAGAGATAATTCTTTTTTGTTGGGTACATGAAGCACATTTGAAAAAGAAGAAATCAACCCTCTTATATAGTAGCAACAGTAACAAATGCTGGAAATCACACAGCTGGTAGTGATATGCTAGCACAACCTTGCCATGGACACTGTGGAGGCCACAGTCTCCTTTGAACAGTACCAACACAATAGTCTTTCCTGGGTCATTTTGGATAGCCCTATCCAGAATTCTGCCTCCAGCCTTGGGTGTGTCTGTGTGTCTGGGTACACTTCATTCCTGGGGAAGGAAGCCCCACTCAGCCATCTGCTGACCTTTTGAGGAAGGACTGAAGGAGAGAAGAGAATGGAGAGGGGATCTTATCAATGCATACAAATAACTTAAAGGTGGGTGTCAATAGGGTGGGACCAGTAGTGTTCTGTGACAGGTCAAGGAGCAATAGGTACAAACTGAATCATAGGAAGTTTTATTTGAATATTAGGAAAGACTGTTTTACTTTGAGGATGCTACAGCACTGGTACTGGGTGCCCAGAATGTTTGTGGATCCTCCTTCTCCGGAGATATTCAAAACCTGCCTGGATGTGATCGTGGGCAGTCTGCCCTAGGTGAACCTGTTTTAGCAGAAGGGTTGGACTAGATATTCTCCAGGTATCTTCCAATTCCAGCCCTTCAGTGATTCTGTGGTTGTATGGCTGACAATCCATATCTCCCCTCCATCTTTCTGCTTTGGAGTTTGTGGGTTAAAACTGTGCCCTGGCTTTCTGCCCTCTGTTGAGGGTTTGGCTGTAATTTAGTGTGAACATGGGTTGTGGTTGCCAGCAGCAATAAAACACTGGACTGAGCTTTCTGGCTCAGTTTGAGTGTCTCAGGACACTGGAGAGGGCTTCCCAGGCACAAAAAACACACAGCCACCCTGGAGCTGGCAGCAGCTCTGCATCCCTGCAGTTTCAACAGTGAAGGGGGACAGCAGATGGGGACTGCTGCTCCTGGGGACAAGGCAACTGAACTGGTGCTGTCTGGCAGAGAGCTCCAGGGAAGGAGCTCAGAATAGCTCAGACTTCTCTGAAGCGTGACCTGGGTTAGTGATGAATTAGCACACAGGAGTCAGTGAACTTCTAGCTCTGAGGTTTAGCGTACATCCCCAAGGCTAAATTAGGAGGCTGTGTCACAATCCAGGTAAAGCTTAGGTGTCTTCCTTCACTTGGATGCATAAAAAATATGAGATCAAGTCATCCAGTGGTTCTAGCCACAGAGATCCTCCACAGGACAGCAAACAGAGCATTTCACTTTACGGGGGCTTCAGGCATTTTTTTCTAGGCGGGTGCTTCTGCTATGTCTCCTACTGGGAGACCAGACCCAGAACTAGCAGTGGTGGGTTTCTGACTTCCAACCTCTTCCCTGCCATGTGCACCATCTTGCTGTACAATACCTGAGCACTTCTTTGCATAACTAGTACTTTGTTGTGGAGAGAATCCAACCTATTCTAAATTACAGGTTGGCCAATCTGAGCTTGCCAGTTCAGCTGAAAAACAAACAACCTCATCTAATTTCCTGCATGTGTGTTTTTCCTGCATATTCTTTAGCTTTGCCTTGGCATTTCAATAGCAGCAGGAGACTATTAGCTTGTCAACAATGGTCTATTGCATTGACATTATCTCTTAATTACACAATTACTTTGTTATGTACTGTAGTATGAGCAATAAAACATTTGAAGTACTTCAAGCAAATACAGTTTTAAAGGTTTAAAAGAAAAATGACACAACCCAACTCTGATTCAAACGACCTGCTAAGTGCAAGTACTTTGCCCCCCCTCTCTTAATAGATTAAGGAATTAATTGTACAATTAGTGCTAGAAAAGGTGTAGGTGAGATGATTGGTAAAATGGTGCTCTTTGTCTTTTTACCTTGAGACACACCAAGAGAACAGGGCTGCTTTATTCACATCACTCTTTGTCCTATCACCACGGGACCCCTCAGAAATTGACTGGATCCAGTGCAGCACGGAGGATGCCTGACAGGCATTCTGACAATGATCTGGATCTGCTGACTGTGCCATCAGGGAAGTGCCAGCCTGACTGCTCTCTTGGGTACTATGGGGTCACCTCCTCGCACCAGGTCCAAATCTGCAGTAACATCACCGGGTTCTCACATCAGAAATGCTAACCTGGTGTCTTGGTTTGGAAAGACAGGTATCTGTCAGGGAAAAACTGGAGTTTCCCTTGGAATAGAGAATGTAAAAACCCCTCCCTTCAGATTATTACAATTTTGCAGTTAGGAGCTTTCAGGCAAAAAATATGGGAATAGGAGTAACAGTCCTTTACTAGGAATATTGAAAAAAAAGCAAATGCAGTAATACAAATAAAAACAAGCAAGCAAACAAACAAAAATCCTAGAAAACCCTGACGGAGTCAAGAATATGACCATACACCCTGTTTGCCAGGGTGTTGGACGCAGTCCAAATAAGTCCTCCTGGAGTGACAGATGTGGTTCTGTTGAAGTAGAGATGATCCTGTAGACAGGTTCAGTGGTGGTGAGATGAGTCTGGTCTTCTTCTGAGAATCCAGTGGAAAAGGGGATGTTTGGGGTCTCTGTGTCCCCATTTTTATCTGTTTAGGGAATGTTTGGCTCCCCTCCCACTGAGTGGAGCATCTCACAATGGGATGATGTAATGTGTCATGTCACTGGTGAGCCTCAATGGCCCATTAACAGAAGATACCCCCCCCCCCCCCCCGAGGGTGGACAGTGGTGGAAGAGATAACAAACACTGCCCCATCTGGTTTTAATAGCTGGCCAATTATCACAAGGCATCCACCTCCCTCCCCCCTGGAGTTACAAGAGATAAAGGGAAAAAAAAAACAAACCAGAAAACATCTCCCAACTGGTTTCAACAGATAAAATAGGATACACATTTTTTTGCTTACATAACCCAAGACACCTGGTATACCCCACTGGTACTGCTGTTGCCTGAAGGTGTGCTGGAAGCACAGCTCCCAGCCAGGCACTCTGGCAACCCACTCCCATCCCTGCCAGGTTATCGCTTACTGGCAGCTGTGTTGTCATGCCCCAGACTTGCCCCCGAAGGAGTCAAGGGTACTTTGTCACTGCCCTTGAATGACAGTAAAACTTGGGACTTTGTAGCCGAGATAAAACTGGTGCACTTGGTAAAGGTTTTATTTTAGAAGTAAATCTCCTTATCCCCTTAGAAGTCCAACACTGCTGACTTCTAGACTTATATTTTTTCCTACAACCCTTGCTTTACCTCCTGACAAAATCAATATCCTAAAAATAAATAAATAAGCATACAGAGCAAGCATCTAAATTGAAAAGCAGCAGCTGGCAGAACCATGCATCTTTAATCTAGATTTAGTCATCCAGATAGAGTGAAGCTTTGCAAGACCCCTCAGGCAAAGCATTTGACAAATTTTCTGTACTGCACTTCAGAAGGCCATGAGTCCTTTCCCTATAACAGGTATAAAAGAACAACATGGGAATGCTCCCAGTCACTTCTCCCAGAGCTCCCTCAGCCTCTCTCCTGGGATAGACGAGGAACATGATGGTGACTTTTGCTAAGAATTTGCGTGTCAGCACGAAGGAGGAGGAAAACCCAAGGGTTGGTGGGAAGGACTTGGGATGAGCTGTTGGAGCAGGCTACAGATCCAAACCCTGGCATGGTTTCACTGACACCCTTGCATTTTTTCAGCCCCTCTATGAGAGAAAAAACCATTTTACAAAGAAGAGCTCTGTTCTCCTGGAGGGCGCTTTGTTTTTTTGATTTTATGAGAACCCTACAGGGAGGATTTAGGGATGAAGATTTGAGCAGGACTATTTTCCTGCTAATGTTGCTGATGCCTTAAGTTTTAGTTTTCATGTTTTTCAGATTCTGTGATGCCTAGGGGTGTAGTTCTGAACCTCATATTAAGTATTAGTAAGCTCTCTTTGCACAGTAGGTAGACAAAACAAATCCTTTTCCCTCTGGAGACCAAGGACAACCCCTACAAGTTTTCAGGCCCAAAAGCATAAACAGTAGTGGACTGAAGAGGGAAACAAGACCTGAGGCTGTGATTGGACAATTAAACCCCAATATGCAAATGGACCAAAACTTACAAAAGTGTGAGACCTTGTGACTGGTCGTCTATTTTGTGACCATTTTGGCTCCACCTTGGGTGTAGCCCTGGTCAGGCACTTGTACCCTAAAGGTGTATCCTAAAGGCCTTTCAATAGATACCTACTTTATTCTCTACCTCTGTCCAGTCTCTGTTCCAGGTCAGCCTTCCCAAGGCATCATTGCCATTCAAGAACTGCACCAATATATAACAGAAAGATTCTTGCAGCAGCTCAGCTCCTCACCTACTCCCATTGCCAGAGAGTTTTACCTGGTACCCTATTCTGTGATTAGCTCTTTCTGGCAAGCAAAAAAAGGTATCATAATGTTGCATTATTAGGAGAAAATGCAGGTCTGTTATACTTCACTCATGGAATGAAAATCAGCATCTCTGAAGAACAATCTGAATGCGGGTATTACAGTGATGGCTAATGAGTAAGGCAGTGAACAGAGCACACAGGTTTTTACACCCGCCAGTTTGCTTCCTTGGGCTTCTCACTGGGTTTGCAACACACAGTTTAGCTAAAATTCAATGGCTGTTCTGCACTAAAATATTTTTCAGAGCTAGAGATAAGTCTAAGCTGCACTGAGATGTCTGTGGAGATCTCAGCTCCCCGTGACGTATTGGAGATGGGTTTGAGCCCATTCAGGCTTTGCAAAAGTGTGAATAATTTTAGGAAGGATTTTGGAGGCAGAAAACATTAACATTTTTGGAAGAAGGAATCCTGTGCACAGAAGTAGCAGGGAATGGGTGACAAAACCAAGAGGGAAATTCTTTTCCTTGCACAGAAACAAATGTTTCCTAGTAACCCCTGGATAACGGGTTAGGAAGTGGATAGAGATTTATTTGTCCTTTTGAAATATTCATGTCTCTGTGGCTGTTTGTTGCATGCAATAACTGCTCTGGCAACCTTGGTCTCAGACTCTCAAAATGTTTTCAAAATAGGATTTTTGTGTTTGCTGCTTTTGGCTTGATGAAGCTGTAGTGGCAGAGAAGTTCAAAGACAGCAGATGCTGAACCCTGGCTCTTTGGGTTTTTTTTTTTTTTTACCACATAGATGCAAATATCAGCTGTCAGCTAGAGATTATGCAAAATAATTCACTCTGAGTGATAGGAATAAACACTTTTCAAACATCTGCATGAAGAAGGAAAACAGAACATGATGACAATCTGAAAGACAGGGGGGCAAGGACAGCACAAACAATTAGCATGTATGGGTTGACCTGAGAAGAAAGGGGCATGCTTTGTGATACTTGTTGCCACAAGTGCTGTACACTATAGAATTATGTGTTGTTTTTGCCTTCTTTTTGGCACTGCATCTCAGATAGGTCCTGCCCTTCTCTCCCACCTCTGCAGCTTAGTGGAAAGTGATTTGTAAGTGTCTTGTGAGACATCTCATTTTTCAAGCCTCGGATTCAATTTTGTTTCCAAATGTTCTTCATAAAATTTAATATTTCATGGTTAAAAATGTTTATTCAACTGTAAAGACCAATGGTTTATTTTTTAAAAAGGGTCTCTTGAATTTAGGTTGTGGTTGTTGAGGGTGTTTTTCTATTTAGAGGAAAATATGAAATATTTTGACATATTTTAAAGCTGATTAATTTTCTACACTAGTTAAGAAATGTGTGAAAGTAGTTTTCTTGAGCAAAATTCCTGACCTATTCTGTTATTGTATTTTGCCTATTCTGCATATGTGCTGTTTTCCAGCAACAAACAGCCCTGTAGGATCATGGGGGAACTTTGGTCTTTTTCTCTTCTCTGCCCTATTCCTCCTGCCTAGGAGCTACTCTACAGTACAGAATAAGCATTTCTTTTTTACTTTCTTTCTTCCTTCTTCAATCTTGCAGCATACCTGCCTCACTGTGCTCCCACTCTTTTGAGTCTTTCTGCTTTGTCTGCGTTTCTGCAAATGAATCATTTTTTGCATCTGTTTTTGTGAGAAGGAAAAAAATACGAAGCAAAACAAATGAGCTCTGTGAAATGCCAAGGAGGCTGTTAAACAACAGTCTTGAAAACGGCACCTTAATTGCATCACTAATGGGAGTTCTTATCTAATTGAAAAGCAACGAAGCGGATCATTTTTTTCTTGTAGTTTCCATTAACCACTGCCTGAGAAGTGGAGAAATGAAGAGGAACCACAAAACAAATCTTTGCAAGGGCTGGGGGTCTCGTTTCCAGGGAGAGGGATGTGCCTCCCTGGAGTCTTGGCTGCCCACCTTACCTACCACTAGAAGCACTGGTTTAGGTTTAGGCAGCCACAGAGAAGGGGTGTGGGCAGCCACTAGGTATGCATCAAAGCCATCTCCTCACAGGGCGGTGGAATACCCGCTGAGGTGCAGAGAACCATAAGCTCACAGTTCTGGGCTCTGCAGAGCCTGTTTTTATAAAAGTTTTATTGTTGAACACCACCTCTCTGCGAGTAGCTGATGCAGTCAGTTGCAGCAGAAACTTTATTTTTGAATAAGCTTTAACAAAACCTTGGACCGTAGACCGAAGTGCAGAGAGAAGGTGCTCTGTACTTAGGATACCCTAGGGCTCCTGTGCCAGGCTTTCTGCCTGTGTGAGGACTGGTTTGCACACGCACACGGGGCCTGACCTGTCTGCAATTACTGCCCCTAGGATGCAGTGGGGGTGCTGTCCCTCCACGACTCTCTTTGGAGATACACGCACAAGCAATCAACATTTTTCATTTCTCCTGTGAGAGTGATAAGCATGTGAAAATTGATCTGTACTTGTCCAGTAAGTCCTGCCCTCCCATCTCAAGAAAACCTTGTCAGATTCAATCAATTCCACAGTGACCAGTAAGCTGACAAAAAAAATTATAGCCTGATTGGAAACCAGTCTGTAGCAATGGGATCATACAGCCAGAATTTAATAATGTGCCACTTTGGGGGAGGAAGAGAGATGGGGTTCCTGCCTCACTGCTCCTTTGGGAAAAAGCATACTGTTTTGGGGACGCTCTTGGGCTATGGGTACGGGAAGCAAGGGATCCTTCTGGTTGGGTAGGTTAACACCATTGTGCTAAGAAGCAATGTCAGTCTGGCCTCAAAAAGGGTATGGAACTTTACTCTTTAACTCTTCTCATTTGCACCCTAGTAGGTGTGCAAATCAGCACATTTGGTGCAGGGATGATGGAGATTCAGTGCCAGGATTTAGGACTTAACTGTGTTTGCTTCTACCTGATCAGCTGAAAGAAAAGCTGTATGGTTTTTTACTCCTGTGTGTAATTTCTGTTTGAAAGTAGATATTGCATGCAATTGGTCTGGAGGCTTAGAGCTTATCCACACCTAATATTTATGAGTGTTTGTAGTGCATAAGTGAAACAAATGATAACCTAAATCGTACTGGGAGAATATGAAGGATCAATTCAGCAAACAAAACAGGCTCTGATCTTGTTAGCTGTACAAACACACACAAATGATCCCATTCAGGGAATAATACATATTCCTATTTCAGCAGCTTCTTTCACTCTCTGAAGCCTGCCTAGGGACAGTGTACCCAGGGATCTCACCAGGCACATCTTTGGCTATGTGCAGTAGCTGCGAGTCCTGTGTACAAGTCCTTCCTATCAGCCTGTCCTGCAGGTGCTGCACAATTAACCCTAATCACAGATAATCACAAACTGAGTAATTGAGTAGCAATTGAGTAGCAAATGCTGCTCAATTGTCCAAGCAGAGGAGACCAGAGTACACAGTGAACTGGTGGGGGAGCAGAGCTGGGCAGAGCACAACTGCCTGTGTGGCGAGCTGATGTAGAGAATATTCCTTCTCATGGAAAAGTGCCAAAGGTCCCTTAGTGATGATACACTGAAAAGAAAAGCTCAGAATTTGTATTTCATCTGAAATACCTGTGTGCCAGCAGTAGACCCTAGTCAGTACTGATACACTGGGGTAGTGGTTTGGTATAGACTCTGTTAGTAATAGAATTCTTATTTCTTTCGCTTCCACCTCTTCACATGCCAGTGTACTATTTTTCTGAGAAATATCTCACCTCTGTTGGTAGAACAATTTAAGCAGAACTTTGCAATAATTAATAAGACCAACTGACCAATTTAATTTTACTTAAAAAAAAATCCTGATAGGGATAAAAGTCTCAGCACTGACAGTCTCCTCAGGGAAATTCTGCATGATTACCTTTTGATATCCCTGGCATTTTCTAGCAGCAGAAATCCTGCAGTGTTTCTGAAAGAGAAGCTGCTGTGCCAGCTTCCTCCGGCAGCCTGGCTCCAAGGCAGCTGCCAGATGTTCTGCTGGAGGTCTGCACCTCCCAAAGCTTTTTGGTACCACAGCTGCACAGCTGCACATTGTATCCTATTGCTGCACCACGGGATCAGTATTAGACAGTGACCTGGGCCATGGGACTGGGATCCAGGGATGGTTTTCAAAATGCTTGTTGAGCTGAGCAGTATGGATAAGGGGCAGCCTCTGACATTACAGGAGGTTCTGAGGTTACAGCTCTGAGGATCAGAAAGGGCTGCACTGGGAATGTGGATGTGATAGAGGGGTGGACATCAGGAGGTTCTGGTTTGAGGACAGGCTGTCCTTGTGGCAGCAGGCTAGGCACTTTCCACAGATGGCAACAGGGGCATGGTGGCCTCCAGAGGTTGAAATGTTGGTTCAGACTTCCAGAGACTCTTGAGGCTCATGAAATAAATGCAGAGGGCTCATTCACTCATGGAGAGTCTTGTGGTCTAATGAGATGTACTGTTTGAGGGTTTGTGGCTAGTTATGTCTCCTCCTTCATTTTCTTTTTTTTTCTTTTAATTTCTAGTCAGATAAAACAGTGCAAATGAAAAGAATAGTGGAGGCGTTGAAGCAAATTATTTTTTTTCCTTAATTATGATGTGAACAAAATTACACACTTCACTTTAAATGAAAAGTACTATTTGAGTAACAGATAATGTCCTGGAGATGTTTTTGAAAAAGGAATTTCTATTTTTTCCTTTAAATGATGTCTCCAGGAATGTGCTCTATTTCTGTCTGGCTTTACTGAGGGTATATACAAGTATTGCTCCCTGCAGAGAGTGAAGAGAACTATAAGTCTTTTCAGGTCACTTTCCATGATTCTCTCTCCTCTCTGCACCACTGCTGATGCTCTTCCAGTTCTGCTGTGCTGGTGATGCTGGTCTCATCCCTCATCACTGCATCGACATAGAAGCACCTCCACTCTTTTACTCCTCTCCCTGTGAAAGGGCATTATTGCTTTCTTACCTGTGTGGGAGCACTTCTCTGAGTCACCACCATGTGCAGAACCTGACTGTCCTGCACATGGTGGTCCTGCACAGGATAACCTCTCTGAAGGGGGCCTTCTGTTATAGTCCATCAGACCCTAAAGTTTCTTTGCCCTGATTTGGAGGAAAACAAGCAATGGGTGAGCAAACCTGTCAGCTCAAGGCTGTGTCCTCCTGCTTCCTCAGGCACATCCACATGCCCCCTTGTGTCTGCCCCGTCTTGGCGCAGTGGTCAGTGCTCCTCTGGGGGGCTTCTATCCTTGGTGTTGGACCCTCTACTGCATGTTCAGATAACAATAACATTTTTAATGGGCTTCCTGGGCTGAAAAATATTTGGATCCCATGCAGAAGTGTCTCCAACAGCCTCTCAAGGAGAAGGGCTGAGCCTACAGAGGCACTCACAGCAGAAACACTGTTGGAAAGGAACTGGCAAGAGACTCTTGGAGCTAATAATAATAACAGCAGAACTGAAGCAGAAGAGATAGAAGTCATTAGGATTGAAGAGAGCTATTGAAGTAGAGTAGAAAAATAGTTTAGGAAACTTGATATATTAGTAGGGGAATACTGGTTATATAAAGAGTATCTACACAAATAGGATTATGATTAAAAGCTGAATTAGTGAACATAGTTAAGAAGATTAAAGAAGAAAAATTAAGCTAAATAGTTGAGATAGTAATAGTGCACTGACTTTGAGCAGGTTTGGTTTATCAGATTGCAACTTGTGCACTCTCTGCAGAGAGAGAGCACAGAAGAGCTGGTTGAGCAGTGAGCCAGGCAGCACGGTGGGGACTGCTGCTGCTGGGCAGCTCCTGGGGACATCTCCCACAGGCAGTGCCTTGGTGAAGCTGTGACTGAAGGACAGGGCAACCTCCTCATGCTAGGGCTGCCTCTTCAGGTGCTGCAGATTGTTAATATCTTTCTGCTGGAAGCTGCATTTCTGTGAGAGGTGTTTGAGCAGACACCAAGGAGAGTATTTCCAAACCTGAGTGTTTGCATTTATTGCCATCCTTTTTCTCCAGACAGATGTTTGGGCACTAATGGTACTTGAGCAGGTAATAATGCTTACTACTCCACCTCGTAGCAGGGAGAAGATTATTGGCACCTTTTGAAGAAAAGTACATTGCAGGAAAATTTGCAGGGAAAACTCCTTGCAATGTAGTCTGTATGCGACATTGGTTACTGAGCAGCTTCCTTTCTTCTTGTCATGACCTTACCTCTACTAGAATTGTGCTGCTGGCATTACTTAAGAGTCCTTTGGAGCATCTATCTCCTGGTCCTCTAGCAGCACTTCTGTACCATGACTTAATGCTCTTTTTCATGTGATTTGCCAGCAGAGACCAGTCTGACAAAGGCATTGTCATGACTGCAACCCTTGGATGCTGCAGTGCCCAAATGTTACAGAAATCCTGAGGGACTGTATAAAAGAAGAAAAAAGATGCAAATCCCAGCTCTTAAAATGCAATACTGGCAAAAGCTGGGCTCATTTTCTTCCCACCTGTTGGACTCAGGGCCTGAGGTGTTAAAAGGAGGGCTTTGGGAGTAGCCACCAGCATCTACACACCACATGCCTTTCCCTTTGTGATTGCTTGATCTCTGAGATATTTAAGATTATTTCACAATAAAAATGAGGGGGGAAAAGGGTTTTCCATACTAAAGTAACCTGAAATAAAAACGGCAATGTTTTGAATTCTCCAGAATTCCTAAGAAAAGCAATGGTTCCAGCAAGCAGTGTTTGAGACCCACTTGCAGTAGGTTCTTCCAAGACCTGGTGGCTCTGTTATGTTTTTTGGGCTTCAGTTTTAATGCTTTAAGTAGATGGCAATTGTGAGTAACAGCTGTCCACAAATTCAGCCCCAAATTTCAGTTTCTTATATGTCCATCTTATATCTTCTGTCTTAGGGAATTGTTATTCTCGCACATGACTACATGTGGTTCTTATTCATATCATTTACTACAGCTTGGTTATCCCCACAGGCCTTGTAAGCACTGAAGGCTGGATCTTTGCTGATATTCTGTGGCCTGTCCCAGGAATATGAAGCACTGGGTTTAAGATACATGTGGACTTCTGTGTAAAGGCAGCTGGAGATGGAAAAGGCTGTTTTGAGGCCACCTGCAATACCTCAAAAATAATGTTCTTTATTTTTGAGTGAAAATAAAGCTCTGTGAATACTTTATCCATCATACCAGAACCATGTATGGACATTTCTTTTACAACTGGAAAAGCCTATAAAGGTATTTTTCTGCTGGAGTTTATTTCCTATTCTGACGAGCAGGTCCTACCTTCCTCCCAGAGATCTTCCTTGTGAAAGGGACCCTTAGTTACAGCTAATGTTTTCATGTGACTGTTTTAACTTTGGAAAAACACTGCTCTTCAATAAAAATGCTAAATTAAAAGTATTCTGGCCAGCTTGTCATATACAGATATTTTCATTAGCATTACAGAAAAAATATTTTCCACAGAGCTACTTACATTCTCAAGCTGTCACTATGCCAGCAGTGAGTATTCTCCTCCTGCTGGCTGGCACTGCAGTCCAGATCCATCAGGATGTAAGTCACGAAAACTGTGTTAGCTTCAGCCATGGGCTGCAAGAAGGTATTTGTCCCCTGAGTCAGCCTGCCCCAGAGGAGAGTCTGTCCCAGTGACTCGGAGTTCTTATTGCTGTTCCCTGTCCTGCATTCCTCCTCTGCCCTATTATTGCCTTGTCTCCAGGAGCAGCAGGTAATAGAGAGCAGGATTTTTTTACTCCTTCAGCAAGCATGATTGAGACTTCAATTTCTTGCTCTACTTGTTGATCCCATGGAGCTAAGCTCATATCCTTCATAATTCAAGGTGACATGACAAGGTTCACTGGGGACTATCCCTGCACACTGCATGAATGAAAAGTCCTATAAATGGTCAAATAGTTTTCCAGTACTTTGTCCTCTTTGTTACGTTGTTCAGATCTCAGAAAACAAAGATTACTCTGTTTCTGCCTTTAGCATATTGAATTTGAAGAGCTCTTTTTTCCACTGTTCTTTTTTTAATTGTTATGTATTTGTAGTAGATAATTTTTCTCACTCTAGTGTAGGAGATACTGCTGTTCCTATTTATGCATGGGGACACTGAGTTGTAAAGAAGTTATGGGTGTGGGCTTCGTGGCACTGAGTGCTGCCAAAGCTGTGAGATCTGGAGCACCCAGCAATCTCCTCCCAGAGCCAGTAATAACACTTCAGAGAATGCAGGGTATTTTGCTGTGACTGCAAAATGAGATAGTGCTGCAGCAGTGAACTCCTGGACTAGAGATCAACATTGGGAAAGACTGCCAGGGCTATTGGCTCATTTTCCTTCTAATTATACCACACACTGAATAAGTCTGTTTGAAGATCTCTTTTCCCTTCCTCACTGCAGACCTGCTCTTCCCCTTGTTTTTTTTTCTCAAGTACTTTCTTTCTAAGTACTCTGTGGTGCTTCCTCACCCATCCTCACACACCAGCCATATCTGTCTTTAAAAAAAGGGGATTTTGGTAGGATTAAGCATACAGACAATATTATTGGTGTCCTGTTCCCTCCAGAGTGCTGAAAAACACTATATTCTTGTTTTTTCATGTACTTCTCACTTCCTGCATGGAGTGCCTGGCCTACAGAGACATTTTGGAAAAGTGAATTAACACTTTTGTGTAGCTGCTGACCAGTCAGTGAGTCAGAACTAAAGCTGAAATGCTGTGAGGGGAGCTGCAGCTACCAGTGGTGCTTTCTGCAGATTGACAAGCCAGCCTGGATAAACAGGAACAAAGAATTCCTTCTACAGCCAAAATAAAAAAGACATTCAAAAATAAAAACAAAATTATTAAGGCTTTTTGGCATTTGAATGAATTAAGGTTCTTTATTTTGTTCTTATCTTCTGATCTTTGACTGGGACAGAACATGGAGATTATCACAATAGACTCTACCTGACCAGGAGAACAAGTCCAGGAAGTTTGTGCAGACAAGAAGGGTCCAGGTTTTGGAAAGTCATGATTTACAGGACCACCAGAACCTTTGCTCTGCCATAATGGGAATTCTCATGGAAGCAGGACATCCAGCTGCTGAGAGCAAAACACCCCTGCACTTTGCTAATCTTTTTTATTATTGAACCTCCCTCTGCATCAGACACTTGGTATTTGAACATTTTTTCCACATGACTTTGTGATATTGCTGTCTCTCTTTCTTGTAATAGCACACTTGCCTTGTAATCTTTTTCCATAAGCCACCACAGACAACTATTGGTCCTTTCCTATAATCAACTTTCTGCCTGTATAAATGGAAATTTAGAAGAAATTATCTGGAGATTGGTGGTATCTGAAAAGTTCTGAATGGGACAAGCACATCTAGAAAGGCTCAGTCCCATCAGTCCCCTGTTGCTTGTTCTGTGGTAGAAATTTGTACCCAATGAGAAAGAGCTTTTTCTCATCTGCTGCACTGGTTTCCTGTAGGGACCTACATGTGCTCTCCATTGCCTTGAGCCTATTGAATTTTGCTTTCACTTTCCTCCTATCTAATCACACTCATTCCTCTTAGCTGAAGCCTCTCTCCTGCCACTGTGTCAGAAGATTCCTTCTGCCTCTGTCGTATCTGTCCCCTTGCTCATTAGAGCAGGAGTCGCAGCATTCTTGGCTCCCACTCCCTGGCCTTCTCCTGGAGCTCTGGTGCCCCTCTCTGCACCCTGAGCCTTGCCTGCAGCAGTGTCTTCTGTTGCTCTGTGCAGTGTGGCACGGCTCAGCCCCTGCTGCCCTGCCCAGGAGCCCTTTGGCTGTGCTTCTAGCCAGGAAAAGAACCTTCTGCAAACGGCTTCAGCAAACAAGTAAAACCATTGCTATTTTTGTGGTTTTTTTTTTTTCTAGAAAAGCTTAGAGAAACATAAAACCAGGAGACATTCTTGGATGAATTATTTTTTTTTTCTTTTTGTGTATGTGTGTGTGAATTAGTGGAGGGTTAGATCAACCTCTCAGTTTTCAATGGACAAAACATGCACAGCAGGGCTGTAGCTGTAAAGGTCATAAAGGGTCGGAGAAACATGCCGTTCTTCTCATCATCCCTCTAAATTCTTCAGAAATCTCTATCGGATTTTATTGCTATTTTTTGTGGCAAATTGAGGTCACTCTGCCGGGTGTTGTGTAACATGGACAGGCATGAATGCAGGCTGATGCTGCCTGCCAACCTTTGTGCCCAGTGGTGACACAAGACCTGCTGCTGGTGCAACCTCCCACATGTGCAAGTTCCTTCTCAGGCTGGTTAACAATCACCCACTTCTTCCAGAAGTGAAGGATTGTGACCTCAACCTCCACACCCAACTGCTGCATTGTCACTGTAACAATAGTGCCACTGCAACTAGAATGAGGTGATGTTTTCCAGGGATTCATTCAGCAAGAAAGTCTCTGAAGTGTGTGAGATCTGAAGAGAGCAGGAAATGACAATTCAGCATAAAAGCACTCTCTTTCTTTTTGGGAAAGTGGGAGAGAAGAATAATATGATCTAATAAAAGGTATTATGTTTCATTCCAACACAGCTTGCCCCTCCAATAAAAAGATGAACTAGAACAACTAGTTTTGCCAAGATAGAGATTCAGTAACTGTTGAATTATCTCCTATTGGAGGACAGGCATTTGGAAGCACTGGAGGGAGTGGAAGGGAATTGGGAATAGTTGTTTACCCAGTCTTGGTTCTGCTAATATTGATTAGCTTTCTTCTCCTTTGCCACCATTGCACAGATCTGCAGTTGCTGACATCTTTAAATGTGTAGGCACGACTGCTTGAGCCAAGGGTTACTCAGATATTTGGGTGTTTAATTGTGTGCACAGCTGCAGTGCTAAATATTCAGACAAACAATTCCTGCAGCATTTGCCTTCTTTCAAAGTGTGACCCAGTGAACTCCTGCAGTCTCTGAACTGCAGTGACAGCCTTGCCAGTCGGGCACTGTGTCTGCTTCAAAGGCCAAGCTGTCATGTCTTACACACCCAATCTGCAATTCAAGTAGCCCCTTCTTCACATTCCCCCACAGCCTTGTAGTCTTGCTCTGTCCTCATCATGTTGCTTGCTTGAGACTTGGCATGGGCAGAGGGTGTCTGGGCAGGCTCTGTGTTTTCCCCATCTCCTGACACCATCCCAGGGAGGGTGTGACCCCATCTGTCACTAATTAGGTGTGGGCCAGAAAAAGGAAAGAACACCTGCTTGGCTTGTTAACTTAGGAAGAACCCAGGTCTTGTGATGAAGGAATGACTGGGGACTGAGAGCTACAGTCCTCAGGCTCTGCCTTTGACACAAATGTCCAGATGGCCTTGGGCAAGTCATCTCACCAACTCAGGAGTCTGAACCTGTGCTGTTTTCCTTCATCCTGTTGTCTGTCTCACCTCTTTGCATCAGTGTGCCTATGCACTCCCGAGGACCACTGCTAAAATGTCTGAGCAATTTAAACTGGCAAGATTTCTGGCATTAACATTGTGATGGATCCACCTACCATATTTTCCACTTTCACTGGAAAAGAAATCACGTGTGCCACAAAAGAAAACAAAAACCAATAATGAAAATCTCTGCTTGAGTTTGCCAATTGGTGGAGCAAAGGATTATTCTGGTTTTCACCGTATGTGTTGCCTCATAGTGCTGACCCCACGCTTCTGCAACAACAGAATAAAGAAATCCCACTTCTGAGATTGGTTCTTGCCAATAAAGCCTTCATAGTTTCTGGATTTGTAGTTCCAAGATGGAAATGCCTTCCACTTGCCCACCACTCCACTCTGCCCAGACCATCATAATCTATAAGGAAGCTTGAAGAGGGTAGTTGTCTTAGGTTACAATGCAGGATGAAACCACAAGTATGTATTCTATCACTACCTTCATAAGCTGTTAAAAACAGGTGGGGCAGTGTTCTTTACCTCTTCCATGACTCATGCCTGCTAACTCCCTCTGGGGGCTGTCTTCTGCTAAAGGACCATCGAGTCTCCCTGTATGACCCATAAAATTACATCAACCCATTGTGAAATGCTCTGCCCAGGGGCAGGAACAAAGCATTCCTGCATGGATATAATATGAAGTTTGGAGCATCACAGGCAGCCCTACCTACTGGAGGACAGGGAGGTAGGGAGCAACTACATAACCACCACTGGACCTTCAGAGGAAGACAGATCCTTCTACAGGATCGTCACTTCAACAGAACCACATCTAGCACTTCAACAGGATTGCAGCCACCATTTAACTGGGCTGCTACCACCACCCTGACCAACAGTGTCAGGTTGTATCCTGACTCTCTCACTTTAAGCCAGTGTTTCTGTATTATTGCCTTTATCTTAATTTTCCTATTAAATTGTAGTTCTGACTTGGAATCTCCCATTGGTTTGCTTTCAAACTAGTACAATAGTGGGATTTGCTCTCTCTTTTTTTTTTCTGTCTGAGATTTGAAATCTGCTGCATTTCTTTACTGCTGAAGAAAAAGAGATCTACTCATATATTAGTGCTACGTCTGCTTTCATCCCACACCTCCTTCACATATCCTCTCATTCCCTTTAAAGACAGCTTCACTGCAGGTATGAAATACATTGTGGGGAGTCCATACATTACTTCCCCTGCAGTAAATCAAGATCTTTGCTGTTTCACAGTCATTTTGCCTGAGCTACTTACTTAGCCTTTCCTAGGTGCAGGCCTGGCTGTTTGCTGGGAGATCCAGGACTCAACTGAGCTGTCAGTCCTCACTTTCCTTCTCAGGGCAGCTGCTTCTGTGCAGTCATTCTCACCCCAATACCCGTGTGCAAACCAAAGCAGGTTTGTGCTGAATGAAAACTGCAGCCATTATGATGCTCCTTTCCCATTCTCCACCTGATCCCCCAAGGAGAGCCTCAGCTATCAAGTATCTGAGAAACTGGAGCCATCTGTGGGGCACAGGGAACTTTATCTTTGCATGCTGTGCATAGCAATGATGTGAACTGGGAGTCCCATAGGAAAAACCACTATTATTATTTAAAGAGCTACTGGCTGTCATTGCTCTGCCCTCCACAGAGGTCTCTGCAGCTTTCTGATTGCCTGGCTGTTTGGCTTTACACTGATTTATTGTACTTACATAAATAGGATGAATTATATGTTTTCCAAATGGTAATTCAGCACCTAGCTCTAACCCCCCTCTTTGCTCTGTCATCACTTGGGTGTTACTTCCTTTCCCATATCTATCTTGGATTTCCTTGTTTCTTTTGGGCTTCAAGTGTGTCTCCAGTATCTTTGGCAAGCTTTGCCTGTGTAGCAATAGCTGCCCATTGCTGTGCAAAGTGTTGTGCTTTCAGATTCTGTTAGGATTACTGAGCTGCACATGTGGCTTCAGAGCTACAGCCTCACCAGAACCTCTCACTGGCAGGGGCCGGGAGAGCATCCAGAATCACCATGCCCCTTTTTATCCCCCCAGTGCAAGACATCAGCAGAACTGAACAAAATGCTCTGGGTGGATGACCACCAAGATGGTCAAGGAGCTGGAGTGCAGGATAAAAAAGGCTGTGAGACTGGATTTGGTCAGTCTGGAAAAGAGAAGACAAAGGAGGATATTACTGCCCCTTTTCACCTGGCTAGAAAAGGATATAGGGAAGATGGAATGAGACCTTCTCAGAAGTGCACAATATTTGAACAGGATGAAAAGGCTGCAAGTTACATCAAGAAGAGTTCTTTTTTAGAAAGAAAGACAAATTCCCTAGGAAGATGGTGCAGCACCAAAACAAGGCCCAGAGCATCTGTGGATGTCCACTATTGGAGACATTAAAATTCAAGTGGACAAGGCCCTGAACATCCTGCATTACCTTTGAAGTTATCCTGCTAAGAGTAGAGTTTTGAGCAGATAGCATCCTACAGTACCTTTGCAGTCTGAAATTCTGCAATCCTTCTTTCCTGCCTCCCAGGAAAATTCTAGGGAGAGGAGGAAAACCTCTCCCAGCTCTTCTTTTTGTGGCTATCCACAGTAAAATAGAACTGGGAAAGGAGATCCTGACAGGAGGGAGAATGCAGTTCTCTCTCCCTATTAACATTACCTGATGTCACTATCTTTTCCATTTGGGCAGAAATTCTTCAATAGGGAAAAAGGCAAATTTGGCTTTGCCTTGCATTTTCAGATGTTCCATGCAAACGGCCTGACTGCCTGTCCAGCCTTGGCTGTGTTGGGCTGAGCAAGAGCCAAGCAAGCTGTGGGGAAAAAGCAACAGGTCAAACAAACTTGCTGTGAGGAAAATCTCCCATCTGTGAGTTCAGGGGAGAGGAGGGGATTTATCAAGTAAACCTCTGTCTTGTGCTGTCTCTGTGTTTGTCTGTGGCTTTATCTATTAAATGGAGCCATTAGGAGAACCAAAATGCTCCCCAGAGTCATTCAAAATGAAAACACTTTCCCTTATATCCTAGCTACTTCTAACCACCAGGAGCAATTTCCCATCTCTGGGAGGATTTTGCTGTACACAGGGTGTAAGTGATGGCCTAGGATGGCTGTGTGATATCACCCTAAATCTCTGCCTTGTCACGCAAGGTGGGTCAGAATAAACGCAATAAACTGCCCGGTGCCACTAATGGGAAAAGCAATGAAGCAAGGTCCAAAACAAGAGCTGGTCACTTTGCAAATAATAAGTGCACAGCTGACAGTCAGCAGTGATCAGAAAGCCATGGCAGTCCTGTGGCCAGCATGTCCCCTCACGTGAGATGGGCTGCAGGCTTTGGTCCAGCCCCAGGCATGGGGCAAGTGTGGGGTGTAGAAGGGTTAAACCTGGTGTGTCTGAGGCAGATTCAGTGGTCTATCTTTTCTACCTTTTGGTGCTTCCTGAGGGTCTGGATGAAAATGTGTTGTTGGATGTGACCTGGAGGATCTTGGCTCTGGCACAAGACTCGTACAGGTGTAGTAAATAAGCTTGCTCCTCCTTCCTTGCCACATTGCAAGAAGAGTTAGTGGGGGCATTTCATTCAGTGTCAAAGGGATTGACCTACATTGTCCCCTCGGACAAAGTTGGCACAGAAGTCTTTTCCCTTAGAAGACACATTCCTGCTTCTCTGTTCTGACAGCACCTCCAGCCAGACTGAGATGGTGGGTGCTGATCTGTCCATGCCATGTGTTGCAATAAGCCCCTCCAAAAAGTCCACTTGTTAGACTCAAAAAGCCAGTTTGGTTTAGGATGCCGACTGGAGCGATTGAGCTTCTAAGAGATGGATTAAACTCAGATATGGAAAAGAGAAAGAGTGAGGAGAGTCTTTTCAGGGCATCACAGGCAGAGGAGTGAGTTAAGAAATTATTCAGTTTGCTGGAAATGTTTTAGATGAGAAAGCAGGTTTTTGCTTTGGTGAGGAGTGTGAGAGTGTGACCTGTGGTAGTGACAGACCACTTGTCTGTTTCTGTGCCTGTCTCCTACACTGAGCAGAATCTTTTCAGACAAGGGGCATATTTCCACAGCAGAAGTTTAAAAATTCAGGGAGATGAGAGAGGGTGCTATGTCTTTCTCTCTTTTCCACCCTTCCAGGGCTCACATCAACAGCTGGTTTCTCCTTATGATTTGTATAGAACAGAAAAACAGCCCCATGGTAAGCCCATATCTCTTTCAAAAAACCCACCTGGAGAACCCAGGTCTGACCTACTGCCTCTCCTGTACTGCCAAAACCTTGCAGGGCTTCTCAGCCCCACTTAAGAAATAGGAAGCGGTGGCCATATTTATTCATCAGTAACTGTATGGGATTTATTTTTTCCTTTCCCTACCCTGACCCCACGTTGAAGCACATGTGCAGACACACACACTGGCAAAGCTGAAAAACAGGCAGGCTACAGTGAGCATTTCATGTAACACCTTTATAGGATTAAATATTTGAACAGTTCCATTAATCTTGCAGTTAGCTGCTCTGAACTGCATTACCTGCACCAGCAACAGCAGGAAGAACAAGTGCCTGACCACACTTCAAACATGTTTACCCTCCTTTCCCACTTTGCAGTCCCTGGTAAGCTAAGCTTGGGAATCTTTTACAGAGCCAACATCCATTGGAGACAGTTCTATCCTCAACACCCCTTGCAAATTACTTCCTGAAAGAGATCCTCTCTTATTATTTCTCTTCTTTTACCTTCCAATAGACAAAGAATCAGCAAACTATAGAGTACAAAAACACGAGAGAGGGAATGCAGGCAAATGGTCCAGGTGGAGAGGATTCATTTCTTCACCTGCCTCCTTCCCCATAGTTGTCTCCTTTCAAATAGGAAGCAAATCAGTGCAGATGAAGATTTGAGCTATCAGCCACAGGCCCTGTCTAGAGATCCATTTCTGATGCTGGTCTGCTTCTGTCCAGCTCCCTCACTAGTGGGGATGTGGTTGCACGGGCTCAGCTGGGGGGTGCTGAGTGTTGGGACTGGTATTCCTGGGCTAAGGCTCTGGCTCAGATCCACTCTGCACACTTGTCTTCCCCTGACTCATCTGCAGTCCCTGTCACATTCAGGGAGGGGCACTGGGTGTGAGAGGTGGTTCCTGTTCCCCTGCCATGCTCTATCCTATTGCAGGGCAAGGGCAAGGTATCTCTACTGAAATGAATGATGTATGAGTAGAGGAAAGCTGACACAAGTGGGAAGAGGAAAATCAGGCTTAAGGTTTGTGCAAAGTGTAATAATCTGGCAGTTTCTGCAGACTGCATAATGGACCTGCTCAATGTAAAACTAATTCATTTTCTTGTGATTCTGAAACGCCTCCTCATTAAAACTGTACGCTCGCCTTTTAAAAGAAGAGACATACAAGAATGTGCATATTGCATCATATTATAAAGCAGAGAAAAATTGCAAGCACCATCTCACTTTGCTAGGTACAGCAAACACTGTTGGCGTCCCTAATATGAAAGTTTTTAATTTGATAGTTTACATTCCATTAGCATCCCTCATCTATCAAACCTGAAGTGCATAAATGTAGCATGGCATACAGTAGTACTTTGAATTTGCAAAGGCAGTGCTGTGAGGTGCATAAGAAAATATTTCTTGAGGCTCTAAAATGCCATTTTCAATATGATCTTGCAAAACTCGAAAAGAGATTGGAAGTGAGTGGGCTGCCCTGACATTATGAGAAACACATTACAGAGTTACATTTCACAACCTCAACACAAACATCTGTCTGTTTACCTACTGACCAAATGATTGCCTTATCTAATGGTCCATCTAGTCTCATACTGTGCACTTGCAAAAAGTTCACTGACATTTGACTAAGAGGCAAAGAAGAAAATAATGCTGACAAACACATTTTCCTTGAGGTAGCCATTTCACTCTGTGATCAGCATGTGATCAAACATCAGTGTCCTTAGTTTGCTGAATCCTCTAATCAAAATTTTCAAATACTTAGAGATCCTTCAAGATCTCTATTTTGGTGTCTAAAACTGACAATCCCATAATAGATAATGAATTTTTAGCTGCTAGGTGCTGAGTACTGAAAATTATTTTCTTCTCAGAGAAAGGTGCCAAAGTCCTGCTGCCCAAAAGCACTTCATGTTTTGGAAAATGCTGGCTGCTCCTTTTGGAGAAAATTAGCAGCCTCTTGAGATGAGTGAAAAAGGCTATTTCTCCTTTCATCTGTGTGCAAAAGTACATTGGTCCAGACTCCCATTTCAGATAATTCAAAGGATTACATTTGAGTTGTTCTCCATTATGTATTTGATTTTATACATAATAAGGGGTATCCTTATGGTCCATTTGACACTAGGCAATAATATACGCACAAGCAGTGGCTGAATGGAATTAAAGGGAGACAAGAGTCCTAACACAACTGTTTGCCTTGGCAGTACAGCACTGTCCAGTGGGACTCTTTTGCAGAAAGCCACTCAGGCAAGGTCAGACTTTGATAAAGAACAGATACTCTGTGACAACTTGAGCTGCACAAGATAAAATAAAAGTAATCACCCATGATTCAAGATAAAAACCAGCTTCCCTGAGCTCCTAATGCTTTCTTCCTCTGCTCTCTGTACAGAAAGCATGGTATCAAGACTCACCTGTCATTAAAGAGGGCTTGGACTATTCCCTGACTTAGCAACACAATAGCTTCTCTTTGAAGGGAGATTTCATCTGTGGTGCTCTGATACCATGATGATCTGTGAGTCTTATATATCCTCAATAGTAAAGGGAATTAATTTAACACTGGGATGGCAGCTGCATTTTGGGGAGGGGCACTACCTGACTACTCCAAACCATGGCTCAGTGGTCTAACCTGATATGAAGAGGTATTGCTTGAAATCCTTCCAGGATTTTGTTCCTGGCTCACAGGGGTGGTACCTGTGCAGGTGCTGGGCTTACAGGAGCCAGGGCTGCTTGGTATCACTTCAGAGGGTGAACAAAGTGAGCAAACTCAGCCTTGCTCCTCTTGTGCCTCCTGACACATTAAGAGACCAGACTTCTGCTGAAGATATTAGGAATCTTAAAGCCCCTGAGGTTGACTGGGAAGCAGGGGCTTCTATAAGTGCTTGAGAAATATCTGAGCTCTAAGTCAAGATTTTGGGATGCTCCAGGTGACTGGTCTTTCCATAGTGTACTTCGTTGCCTCTCATCACACAAAGCTTCAGGGATCAGCCTGTATCCAAATTTGGTGTCTAAGGAAAGAGTTAAAGAAAAAGGTTCATTTCAAGGTATTCATGGATTTGCAGTCATGGAATTTGCATGTTCATTTCATGCTCTCCCCTGTGTGTTTAATTTGGTTGAAACAGAACATCACCCTGTAGGTGAGAATCCTACATGGATTTGAAGCGGGCAGTGGAGCCAAAAATCTGGATTCAAACACAGTCTGTGCAACAGAGAGGGGGGGTTTCTTCCTAGCCTCAGAGCACCTTCTGTGTCTTCATCCCTGCTGAGTGTAAACAGGCAAGCAAAATGCACCAAGAAAAAAACGGTCCACAAAGAGAAACTTAGCTGCTGTCATTAGCAGAAATTTGCAAGAAACAACAGAAAATGACAGCCCACAAATCCCAAAAGGTGTTGTTTCAGACTGTGATCACATCAGTGCTGCAGATGTGAACACAGAGAGCAGCTGCTGAGAGACCAGCTGTGAAGGACTGAACCAAACAAAATCATTTATATTGGGCTGATTCAGAGCAACGAAGGAGAGCGGAAAATCTTGAACCATGAAACCTACAGCTCCTTCCAGCAGCCAGCAGCCAACATCTACAAGTGTAAGAGACTGAATCCTCCATAATTCAAACTGATACTCTCAATCAGATGCACTCACAGGTCCCTGCAGGAAGCTCCTTATGAGCTGGGGGTGACAGGACATCTGCCAAAAGCCATGTGTTCAAAGTAAACTCATTCATGGTGGCATCAAGTTCAGAGCAGTATTTCAGCCCTATGTATAGGGGTGGATTTGGAGTTTATTTTAGGGTGTCATTAAATACTTGGCTCACCCTTTTTCTTCACGAGATGGTAATCCTGATATTGTTCACTTACAGAGTAAAGTGCTGTTATGTGCTCATCGCCTCCAGGTCTCTCTCCTTCTATTCTCCAAGAGGTTCCACATGCACCCTCCAGCTGTGGTCAATATCACAGTCTGTTTTGATAGCATCTGTTTGCATGTCTACAGTGTTGGCATGTATGTCTCATACATTGTTTGCCTGCTTCCAATCTTTTCTTCTGGCACTCTGCTTTCATAAAATGTGCCCCCTTGAACTTTTCTCTTTTCGCACAGTCTTGTGACACAGATACAGCCGGCTTGAGAGTCCTCTTGAGGAGGAGGCAGATCCTAGGCTCAGGTGGCAGCTGCCACTCCCTTTTGTGTCTCATCTGAAAATTATCAGAGGTAAATTTCAGAGGTGTCATTTCTCCCACAATGCCTTCAAAAGGCCATTGGAGACCTCTACCTGCTTTCACGTGTGGAAACTCTATTTTGGAAAATACAAGTTGCCTGATACAATGCACTGAGGTGCCTTTGGAGAGTGGCAAGTTTCAAGTGGAGTCAGCACAATGCTTCTGTGTGAAGAGATAACGCATTTCTGAAAGGAGATAACAAGCACCTTTCTAATCTGAATACCTCATACAGAACTTAGTGCCTCACTGTTGCTGTAGGTAACCTTTTTACTCTTCTGAGTGGGTCTTGAGCCCAGAAAGAAGCCAGCACCATTATGTCACATTTTTAAAGCAAGCCATGCATCTGAGGCTGCAAAGCCAAATCACAGGTGTGTTGTGGCCCTGGGACAGACACAAATTCACACAATTATATATGTGCATTCCATACCTCTGAACTCACACATATACATACACATTCATGTATATGAACTGCATTTTTATGTATTTCTGTTACATGCCAGTGAGGTAGGTTGGCATCTTTCATTGAAACCAGCACCGTGTTTTTCAAAGCAGAGAAACAAAAGAAGCAAACCCTGCAACCTCACATGGCTCAAAAGTGGTTTCTAATTACAGTCACTGTTACAGATCACTGCTGAGGGATGCAAGAGAGAAAAGATGAAAGCTGAGGGCAGAATTGCCAGCAGCTTTCAAAGCAACCTGTGGACTGGTAATGCAGAGTGTGGAAAGCTTTGGTACTGAAAGCCTCAGAGCATGAGAGACAAAGAAAAGTAGGGAAGGGAGAAGAATGCACTGGCTTGTCACACCATCACTGGAAGGACCCCAAAATGAAAACTTTTCATCTATGTTTACTCATTAACTAACAAAGAAGAAAAAAACTTGAAATGAGAGCTGCTAGCAGGCAGCAGAATGGGATTTCTGTGAAGCAAAGAAAGTAAATAATCAGAATCAGAAAATTATATCTAGTGTAGTTTAATAGTTTGCTGAAGCATTCACACTATGAACCAGAACAGATTTCATCTCATCTATGCCAAAATAAAGCTCAGTTTCTGTGCAGAGAACTGTAGGATCAGAATCAAGATCACTGGGCCTTTTTAGCCATTCATTTATACTGGTTTTACATGATATTTAGTTTGCAGAGTTATTGTAGCCCAGTGGAATGAAGAATAAGTCTTAGTATATTCAATATTTGCAGAAGAAAAGCCAAGCAAAGTTAGATAATACTTAATAGGAACTGTGACAGAGACCAGTAATATAAATCTGGAGACAGACTGCAACTACTAAGTGTTGTCCCCTTCTACTGTTTATTAACCTTTGACTAGCATTTATTTTCTAAAAAAAGGTTCAAAGGCTTTTCTTTGAAGTCAAACTTATTACAAAAGTGGGATAAATTTCAATTTTAAACATCTCAATAGGTTTGAATAAAGATGGATATGACCTGCATGGAGGCAGGCATCCCGAGGAACACCTGCTTCAGGCAGGTGCCTGGGGCAAAACAGGACACCTCAGGGTTAAAAAGGGAAAAACAGGAGAAAAAGGTATGCATGTGATGTCAGGGCCCAAAACATATCAGAGAAAGAAGACAGTGATCAGTGGTCCCAGCAACAGCCTGTATATTGATATCCCTGGGCTGGGGAAAAAAATATAGGGCCTTAGAAGTGGAGCTTTAGTCTTTTTTTTCTACCATCATTTAATGGATAGTAATAATTTTCCTTATTATCAGCCATTTAAAAATTAGCCTGGAGTCATCTAGGCTTGCACAAACAGTGAAGAGAGGGAATAATCTAGTACAGGATCAATGAATTTACTTCTTGAAATATTTTTTCCTGTCTCAACCAGTTATTTAGGGAGTCGTCAAACTTTAAATGGTTTCTGTTAAGCAAGATGAATCCCACCCTCAATGGGTGTGACTTCTTGCTGGAGGTGTACATAGATTCTTCCAAAGGAATTTGAATTTTGAGATGTTCTGCAAGGGACAGCATGGATAAAACAGAAACAATCTCAAGAACAGAAGTGGGATTAGACTGGCCTCAGACATGGTGGAAATCAGAGGTTTAAACTGAGAATAGGTCTTTAAAACAGGCACTATAAATGGTTGTATGCAATTAATTGTGCTGCAATAGTGAGATGAAAACTTTGTACTGAAGGCTGAGTCTCTGCCTTGTCTGGAGTGACACTGCTGGGCCAAAAGTGGGACCTGGAAGTTGTGGCTGTTTTTTCCACACCAGCTTATTATGGAGTGACAGTCTGTTCAGGGTAGGACAGGGACTGGTGACTCTGTACTGAGATTTTAATTTAGCTCAATCTCATTTTTATGGGCCTCTCTCAAATGGAGACCCAGCTCTGAAAGAACACAGTGAAAAGCAGATACCAATGGAAAACCTTTGTGCCATGGGGAGCATCGTCACTGAATTCTGCAGCACTTTACCCCAGTATAAAAGGAAGATTAGCCACTGCATTTGCTTAGCTGTAAAATTAATGGCTAAAGACAACACAGACTCTATAGAAACTCTGAGAAGAGATGATAACAGGGTAGAAAATTAAGAACCTAAATGAAACCAAGAGCTGAGGTTGATACTATTAAAATATATTATTTAATCAGAAAATCAGATTATTAAATCTTTTACACCCAAGACAAAAGTGTTGTCTTTCACAGAAAATCCTATACTGTGATTTTTCTTGCTCTTTCTAATTTATTCTGATCTCACCTTTTTCTCTCTAGCAGATGTATTTTCTTCCATAGCTACTTGTCATTTTGTGTCCTCATTTGAATCATCAACATTTTCCACTATTGTCTTCCCAGTTTCTTGTAAGTCTGCTGCAACAGGTATGGTCATTCCCACATCTCAGCTCCCTTTCCCAAGCAGATATTGATATTGGCTGTGCAAGCCATCCCAGTACTGATGTCTCTGGAAAATAGAGTCTGTACATAGACTTCTATCCAGAAGAGCTAAATCAGTTCTGGAGTTTGATTTTATTGTTTTCTAAATTATTCTGTATCATGTGATATTATTTTGGCCCATATGTGCTCTCTCGATATTCCTATTTACCGTTTATTTGGTACCACTATTTTCCTTTTCATTTTTTCTGTTTCCTCTCTGGCAGGCATGCTGGTCAAATGAAGGTCCTTCTTGCCTTTTGAGGACATCCTTGGGCCATGTGGGGGACCTGTCATTTATGAATGGGGGAACAAGGCAGAAAGAAACTCAGTGACTTGGTCACAGTAAGAAAGCCACAGAAAAAGGGGAGGATTGAATCTGAGTGTTCTGAACTCATGCTTAAAGTACAGATCTATTCTTCTAGATAAAGAAATGAAAGTATCTGTAGGCGTTACTGATAAACGAACATGTTTATCATGTTTTGACTATGCTATCTATCACAAAATCCTAACAATTCCACCAAGAATTGCTGAATTGGCGTCTTTTACATTTTTTCTGAGTTTTTATCACTGTTGATTTTTTTTGTTTGTTTGTTTAATATTTTTTTTCCTTCTCTCTTTGTGGATGGGCAAAGGAATTGAAATGAAAACACTGTAGAAAGGCATACGAGTATTGCTTTCCATCACACCCAGTCCAAGGCCACTTCTCTTTTCAGGAGGACAAGAGGTTTATTTCAGGGAGGAGCAGAACTGAAGGGTGCTGGCTGGGGAAGATGACCCTTTGACATCTACAGGCTGCCTTCTCAAATGCAGAAACTTGTGTCTCACTGAAAGGAAAAGCATACTCCAGCAACAGCTTCTACCAGCTTGCTTTCCACTACTGTTTTCAAAATCAATATGTTATTGTACTCTTTTCTACTTCACGTAGCTTGTCAAGGACTTTCTGCATTACCTAGAAATAGCACATAATGCCACATTTTAATAAAAATAAACTAAACAGCTTGCTGCTGCTGGCTAAACACCATCTACTTAACTCCTTTGTATCCAGATTTTTGCAGACAGTGGGCTGTGTTAACAGTCATCATGATGTTGGAAGTCTTGGACACAGTTTCTATAAAGCATATTAGCTATTTCAGGTCTTAAGGAGCAATTCTCCCTTTATGGGATGGTCTTTATTATATGTTGTTGAGGAGTTCATGCAGACAAGAAGCAGTTACGTCTGTCTGCCTGCTCTAGGTGTGCTGGTGCAGTGATCATTTAGCTGGCTCCATAGGCCGAAATCTTTGTTGAGTCTTTCACTGACACCAGCCAGGTGAGGGTGCCTCACCTCAAGCAGCATCAGAACAGTCTCTGTGCAGTGCCTTAGGTCTCCCCTGCATATAGGTTGCCAGGTCCTTCAGTTTTCTTGATGTTCTGCCTGCCTATAATACTTCTCTAAGGACAGCTTGTAACATGTGGCCTCGAACTAGATACCTCCCTGAAAACCTGTCAGTCCCCAGACAGCTCCCAGTGAAAGTGTCACTTCTTCTTGTCATGAGAGTTTCACTGCTCTAAGCAGCTGCAGTATAGCTCCTTTTTAACTGGATCAGTGTTCTCTCCTTTTCACATAGGAAGCACCAGTGTTGCTGACATGTTGATGTTTGCTCCATTCTTGTCCCTCTGCTGCTGGATTGAAGAACCTAAAATAACACAGTAAATTCTTTCAATTTGGGTTCCTTGAGTCTCGTGCATTAGGAAGTTCTTTGCTATTTGTGCTGATTTTTAGGCACATTTCAGTTTCATTCTCAATTTATATATATTTGTTCCAATATCAGTAGCACAATATTGCAACATGACCATTATTTGTGGACTAAAGGATTATTTCACTTTCTGAATGGCAAAACTTGAACAAGATTGAATAACTGTTTCCCAAAATTTATCTGTGTGCATACCAGTTGAGATGCATTCGCTGTCTCAGGTTTTTCTTCTTGGTTGTTTCTATGTGGAGGTCCTTAGAAGATTAATGGCAAAATTTTGGAAGCCTTTTTCTGTCCCATCCCTGATTTTCTTTCAGCACAGCAGCCTACATTTACTAAAGGCTGAGCTTCTTCCCAACCTTCTGTTGATTGACTAGACACATACACAGAATTTCTGGGGAAAAAAAGATTCTTTCTTTCCTGACCTCACAGTCATGGCATCAGTAGTGTTGTAAAAGTTCAACCTGCAGTACCCTGAGACTCCTCACTGTTTGTGATTCTGTTTTCTAAGATGAGTGAAATCTGCACTTTTGCTTAGGCTGATAAAGACTTTTTGCATGCTGCCTGTGCAGGAGTTAGATATGTTTATCTGAGAAACTGTGATAGCTTATCCAAACCTTGCCTTTCTAGAAATCCCTAAGATTTTTGTTTCCTGTTGGGTAATGGTGAGCGTGATCCCAAGGCAGGGGAGACAGAAGTGTCTGCTGTGGGAAGACTCATACCTTCCTCAAGGAGAAACACCCTAATTTCTTCTACATAAGAAATGCACTATGACAATTCCCTGTGTCCCCGTTCCTTTGGAGCATGTCAGGAAGGCAAGGAGGTAGTTACAGGCTGAGAAAAGAAAAAAGCTCTTTGCCTCTGGCAGTCCTTAGCAGAAGCAGGGATGTGTGCCTTTCACCCGAGGGATGTACTGCAGGGAAGGGATGGTAGCACACATCAGAGGGATGGGGAGGGATCATGTGCAGGTGTAAGGGAGGCCAGGATGGTAATAGCTTTTGTTAGACTGGCCTATTTATTTAGAAAAACATTATAAGCCATCAGGTTTTAATCAACCACAAACCAACTGCCCAAACAAATGGCCTCATAAACCATTATGCCCTGGCACTTTTCCATTCAGTATTTGCATGAGAAATTTGCCTTATAAATGTGTAGAACTAATATCTGTACAAAGAGAAGAAACTACCTAGGGAAAATCTCCTTCTGGGCTTCCTTTTAGTGAGGGGACTTGGACTACTCAGGGTAGCTACCAACTGATTCTGCAATTTGCTGCCTCATTTAATTTTCTCAGCCAAGTATTACATAATCAATAACATCCTGCAGTCCCATAGACAAAAAATGCAGACAATGTACCTTTCTACACTTGCTTTGTTTATTTTTAACTGTGGATTTCATTATCTTGTAATTTCCTTACTTACTTCTCTACTGGAGGTAACACTGAATCTGTCTCCAGTTCTTGTAAATTGGTAAGGAAAACTTTAACAGTAAGAAATTATCAGTTTTCTAGAGCACATTGCTGGTATATTCATGTGCCAGAATGTAGAAGTTTTTTTTCCTTATGTACTTTATTCTTGTGTCCATTTTTCTTCCTTTTTTGTAGTTGGCACTGACATGTGATATTCTACATGATGGTGAATTTTGAGATCCATCTGGAAAGCAGTAATTTGTGTTGCTTTCTTGTCATTACCTTTCCCATTCCTAATCCTGTTTTAATACATTTAAGACATTTTAATGCATCTACAATGTTTTTCACAAGATTATTTTTTGCTAAAATATGAATCAGTAATTACACTTTATGGCCTTTGGGTTTAGCAAGAAAAATAACAATAACTTCAAGGTAAATCAAATATTAAGTGGTGTGCTCTTATTAAAATGAGGAGCCATGTTCAGTACAAGAGACTGTCTCCTCAGTACAGGAGACAGGGAGTGGGTCCTGAAGAGGTTGACAAGGAGTATTAAGGGTCAGGAGCATCTCTCTTACCAGGAAAGGCTGAGGGCTGGGCCTGTTCAGCCTCGAGAAGAGACAAGTTGTGGCAGTGTGTTAGTTTAATCGGTTAGGTTTTCTATACTTTTGTACTTGTTGGGTTCCCTGTATCCCACCCCTCGATTGTTCCTTTGTTTAACTCACATGACTCTGGCACCTGCCATGCGGCACACGGTTAGCTGCCTGTCATGTCTCCCGCCTTTGTAAATCCCTCCTATTTTTCCCCTGATTAGTCCAAGCGATGTTCTATTACACCTGTATCCCCTGGCAACCTGCCCCGGTTGGCTGGCAGCGGCTGGCCACCCCCTTTGTCCCCCCTCCGAATCCTTCGGACAAAAACCCCTGGCACCCCTCTCCCCCCGAGCAGTTTCGGGCTGAGGAGGTGTTTGCAATAAACCCTCTGTTCGTCTGAAATTGTTTCCTCCTTTCTTCCCACTGCCCGTCGGATCTTCATCGCTCGCATAAGCCCCTGCCAGGCAAAGAACCCACGGGAGTCAGTACTGCTTGTGAGCCTGCAGACTGACCCCATACCACTCTGTCGCTGTGTCTGGGCCAGCGGTGACAGAGCCCGTTGGCTCTCTGTGAGCACACCGACAGAGGTGTGGCGCCCACCGTCTGGCACTGGAAAGGGGCTTTCAGCGCCTTTACGGAGCCCACGGGCAGGATTGGTGCGTCTCAGCAAGGAGCTGAGCTCACCTGAAATAATCCCTGGACGTCACATCGGCCCGGGTTTGAGCGCCCTCCGCGAGGGATCGCTCCCCGGGGAAGAGGAGGGCAGCCGTCTCCACCGCGTCCCGGAAGACGGTCCTTCTCCGGCGGTGGATCTTCTGGAGCAGCTTTGAAGCACCACGCCAGGGGTTCGTAAGTAAGCAGACCCCCCTAGTCCGCGGGGCGGGTCAGTGGGAACGGCGTTTCCCTTTCTGGCAGCCTGTGGGGGACAGCATCCCCCTGGCTGAGGTCGCGCGGCCCCCGGGATTTGGGTTTTTTGGCCCCTGTCCCGGGCTCACCCCCCCCGGCGGTTTTTCGTTCCCTCGGTTGATTTAAAGCTTTTATTTTTGTGCGCAAGCGCGAGCTTGCACGGCGCGGCTGCCGGCAGGCGCGGGTTTTCGCCGGCCAGCCAGTTTCGGTTTCGCCGCGTGCGCCGGCTTTTTGCAGAGCGGTCGGGCGCGTGAAACAGCGGTTTTAAAAAGCGCGGCGGCGGGTTTTTTTTCGTTGCGTCTTTCGTTTGCTAGCTCCAGAAATCACGCAGGCAGAATGGGTGCTTCTCTGTCTGCTTCCCAGAAAGGAGTGTTTTACAGTTGTGTTGCATTATTAGAAGTTAATAAAGTTAAGTTCTCTAAGGATTGTTTAAAAAAGCTGGTCCGATGGCTTTTCCTGCACTACCCGACGGCGTCCCCGCCGATGGTACACAGCTCCCGGTTTTGGGAGCTGGCGGAAAAGAAACTGTTACAATTAGGTAACGCCGGGGAAAAGAACACACAGAAATTAGCCTTTTTAATTTTGCAATTAAAGACGGCAGCGACGAAAAAGGGAGTGCAGAAAAGCTCTCAGGAACCCCAGCTAGCCCCGGTTTCCCTTCAACCCAATCCCAGCCCCTCTGCCCCGAGAAAGGGAAATTTGAGGAAAGCAGCAACTCAGAGAGTTGTCCGCCCAGACTCTCCAAAATATTCCCGGCCCCCGAGCCCCAGTAGCCTGGGACAGACTGCTGGGGACCCCTCGGAAGGCTCTGGCCAAGCTGACCGAGGACCTTTCCTTCCCCCTGCTTCCCCGAATTTCAAACCCAAGGTTCAGTTTAATTTAAACGCGTCACACTGGCCACAAAATGGCGGCAGTGACCCACCTAATGGTGCCCACTCCTCCACGTGGCCGCCACCCTTCCCCCATCCCCTGAACCCCTTTCTTCCCTCCAACCCCTTCCTTCCCTCAGCTCCTCCCTCCGCCCCTCCCATAGCCCCTCCCCAGACCCCTCCTGCCTCCCCAAAGGTCCCGCCCACTCACCCTGCCCCTCGACACGCCCCTGAGGCAGGGCCGAGTCCCTCTCCCCACCCCGGAAGGACGCCATCTTGCCAGCAATTTTCCCACGCCCTCTCTTCTGGTTCCCACGGTTGGGAACCGGAAGAAATGAGCGAGGATGAGCCGGGGGTCACTCTCTCTGCTGCGCCTGTCACCTACCGCAGAACACGTGGTGGTGACACACCAAAACCCAATTGGCATGCTTTTTCCCAAAGCATCATTCGGGATTTATGCAAGGCGCACAAGGAATATGGCAGGGAGAGTCCCTACTTCCGTGGCCTCCTCACTGCTGATCTCGCAGGTGTCCATGTTGTTCCAGCAGACCTCCGGCAGCTTTTCTCTTGCCTGATGAATGGCACAGAGTTTAAGCTCTGGGATGCAGCATTTAAACAGGCCCTGCGAGAGGCAATGCCTCAGTTGCCCTTTCCAGCCATCGATGAACAGGGCAATCCCCTCTCTCTTGAGCTGCTTGCTGGTGAAGGTTCCTATGTTTCCCCTGAGTCCCAGGCAGCCCTAATACCTTCAGCAGTCCTTTCAATTATAAAAATATAGCCTGCAAGGCTTTCTTTTGTTTGCAGCCAGACACACCATCACCACCCTATACCACCATTAGGCAGGGACCTTCTGAATCATTTGTTGCCTTTGTAGAGCGGCTCACCAGAGCAGTGGAAGTTCAAGTTCAAACAGAAAGTGCACGGGAAGGTATTATAGGGGAGCTTGTTTTCGTTAATGCTAACGACCTGTATAAACAGGCAATTTTGAGTCTTCCCCCAGATCTGCCCCGCACTCTCCAGTCCATGCTCCAGGTGTGCCAGATGAAGGTGCCCTTCCTTGCCCGGAGGAACCCACCACCACCCTCCCAGGCAACCTTTCCGCCCAAGGCTGTGCGTGCTGCAGAATCATCCCAACAGCCTCGACATCGTCCGCCTCGGCGGCGACCCTCCTTCGGCAATTGCCCTGGTCGCTGCTTCTTCTGCAATGAGGAAGGACGCTGGACTGCCAACTGCCCTAAGAAACCTTTACTACAGCGGACTCAAAATACATCTCCAGGAACACCGGTGCCTTCCCAGGCACAGCAAAAAAACTGAAAGGGGAGCGCGGGTCCACCCAGCGCGACGACCCCAATCGGGTGGACCGGGCAGGGAACTCCAAAGGGGGTCAATTGGATGGTCATTCTACACCAGACTCAAGAACACCTGAACATGATATAGCAAAACCTATTCTCACTACCTCTTCCTTTTTTGAACCCTACAGGTTGCATCTCACCAAACCATTGTACCTGACAGATAGGGACTTCCATTTTGTGACCATAGACCCAAAGAAGTTACATCAGTGGCCAATGACCGGCGAAGGTAAGTTCATCGTCGTCGGTGATTGCAAATACACTCCGCAGGAGACTGAGGTAGTCCCGGGGACACTTCACAATAACCCCAGGGCCCTCATTCTCTGGCTGCGCTGCACTCATCCACCCACATTTTTACCCGAGGGCCAGGTCATCGCACAAGCAATTCCTTATGGTAACCCAGAACATCTTACCTTTACTGTAAATGCTGTACATCACATTTCCACCCGTAAGCCCTTGGTGCGATGTACACTCACTGTGGGAGATGAATCGGTAGATAAAGATCTTGTTTTTCACACAGAGGCAGATGTGACGATTATTCCGACCGCGGAATGGCCGTCGCACTGGCCCCTGGAGGACGTGGACGGGCAGATCCAAGGTGTAGGAGGGTTCCAATCCGCAAAACAGTCGAAAAACGTGGTAAAAATTACGGGGCCAAAAGGACAATTGGCTGCCATCCGTCCTTTTGTTTTAGATTACAAGGAACCCCTGCTTGGAAGAGACCTCATGGCTCAGTGGGGGGTCACAATCGAAATTCCCGACCCCTCGCAAAATTTTCAGGCAGCGGCTGCTGAGAAGCGCCCGACCCTCAAACTGAATTGGACGACAGATAAACCAGTCTGGGTTGAGCAGTGGCCGCTAACAAAAGAGAAATTACAGGTGCTTGAGGAGCTCGTGGAGGAGCAATTAGCTAAAGGTCACATCGTGGAGACCAATTCTCCATGGAACTCGCCCGTTTTTGTCATTCGAAAGAGTGACAAAAAACGATGGCGCCTCCTCCACGACCTCCGCCAAATTAACGAAGTAATTGAAGATATGGGGTCTCTCCAGCCTGGGATGCCTTCCCCAACCATGCTGCCACGAAATTGGAATCTGGCTGTAATTGACATAAAAGATTGCTTTTTCCAAATTCCTCTACACCCGGATGATGCCCCGCGTTTCGCATTCTCGGTTCCTTCCATCAACCGGGCGGCCCCGAGGAAGAGGTACCACTGGAGAGTGCTACCGCAAGGGTTGAAAGCCTCCCCGGTGATGTGTCAGCAGTACGTCTCTTCCTTGCTGTCCCCTGTGCACGCAGCCACGGAGGGGGTTGTCATCCACCACTATATGGATGACATCCTCGTTTGCGCGCCGACCGAAGATGAACTTACGCGAGCGCTTGACCTTGTAACCAATTCGTTAGTTGCTGCAGGGTTCGAGCTGCAAAAAGATAAGATCCAAAGGATGCCACCCTGGAAGTACCTGGGCCTGGAGATTGGTAAGAGGACCATTGTGCCTCAAAAATTGGAAGTTCGGACAAATGTCCGTACCCTTGCGGACGCCCATCAGCTTTGCGGTGCCTTGAATTGGGTAAGGCCCTGGCTAGGTCTGACCACCGAGGATCTAGCCCCTCTTTTCAATTTATTGAAAGGGGGAGGGGAGCTCAGTTCTCCTAGGGTGCTTACCGCAGAGGCAAAAGCAGCGTTGGAGAAGGTCCAGCAGGCAATGGCATCACGACAGGCACACAGATGCGATCCCGAGCTTCCCTTTCGGTTCATCATTCTGGGTAAGCTGCCACATCTACATGGGATCATTTTTCAATGGGACACGGGTGCAAAAACATCAGCACACAACACCAAGGGCCAAGGCAGAAAGGACCCTCTTCTTGTTATAGAGTGGGTCTTTCTCAGCCACCATCGGCCCAAAAGAATGACACAGCCACAAGAGCTTATGGCTGAGCTCGTCCGCAAAGCAAGAACGCGGATGAAAGATTTGGCAGGGTGCGACTTCGAATGTATTCACATGCCAATTGGACTGTCAACAGGCCAAATGACCAAACCCATGTTGGAACACCTGCTTCGGGAAAATGAAGCACTTCAATTCGCTCTAGATTCCTTTACGGGCCAAATTTCAATTCATCGGCCGGCCCACAAACTATTTAATTCGGACGTAACATTTAAATTGGCTTTAAAGAGTGTCCAGAGCAGGAGACCTCTCGATGCGATGACAGTTTTTACAGACGCGTCCGGGAGTTCTCATAAGTCAGTGATGACTTGGGAGGACCCTGAAACTCGGCAGTGGGAGGCAGATATTAAAGTAGTTGAGGGTTCACCTCAAATAGCCGAGTTGGCTGCTGTCGTCAGAGCACTTGAGAGATTCTCTGGACCTCTCAATATTGTAACCGACTCCGCATACGTAGCGGGGGTGGTATCTAGAGCAGATCAGGCAATTTTACAAGAGGTGTCCAACACAGCTCTGTATGAGCAGCTCTCGAAATTGGTCAAAATTGTCTCCCACCGAGAGCAACCGTTTTATGTGATGCATACCAGGTCACACACTGAATTGCCTGGGTTTATTGCTGAGGGTAACAGGAGGGCTGACGCTCTTGCTGCCCCTGTAGCGATAGCCCCGTTGCCTGACGTTTTTGAGCAGGCCAAGCTCAGCCATCAGCTGTTCCATCAGAACGCGCCTAGCTTAGCTAGACGTTTTAACCTCACACGTCAACAAGCTAAGGCGATTGTCGGCTCGTGTCCTTCCTGTCAGTCCCACGCTGTGCCTACCCTGCATGCCGGGGTCAACCCTCGTGGGTTGGAGAGCTGTGAACTCTGGCAGACAGATGTCACCCACATTCCATCATTTGGGAGACTGAAGTACGTTCACGTCTCCGTCGATACCTTCTCTGGCGCTGTCTATGCCTCTGCACACGCAGGTGAGAGGGCCCAACATGTTATCCAACACTTTGTTCAGGCCTTCTCATTCATGGGCATCCCTAAGGGGATCAAAACAGACAACGGCCCTGCGTACAAATCCAAGGAATTTGCTGGCTTCCTGCAGCAATGGGGAGTGGAGCACAAGACAGGCATCCCCCACTCCCCCACAGGCCAAGCAATCGTAGAGAGGACACACCAAGAGATCAAGAGGGTCCTTAAACAACAGCAACAGGTATTAAAGGTGGAACCGCCGGCAATCAGATTGGCCCGAGCCCTTTATGTCATCAATTTTCTAAATTGTTCCTTTGAAAATCCCAATCCGCCCATTACCATACACTTTGGGTGCAACAAGGAGTGGCAGTTCGATCCCAAGCCCCCGGTGCTGGTGAGATCGCCTGAGTCAGGGAAGGTGGAGGGTCCGTTTGACCTGGTGACGTGGGGGCGTGGGTACGCCTGTGTCCTCACGCCTACCGGGATCAAATGGATACCTGCCAAATGGGTAAAACCATTCATTAAAAGGAAGAGGGAGCGTGACGACAGCGTCCCGCAGGTGGCTTCGGCGGCATTCCGCCGTCGAAGGGGAGTCTCCTCCAGACCCTCTCTTCCCATCCTGTGGGAATGGGACCATGACCTGTCCTTTACCTATTTCTGTGACCCAAATTAATAATTTTTGACCCCCCAGTTTTGTTTTTCAGACCCGGACCCAAGATGCTAAGCCTCCCGACCGTGCTCTTTTCATTCTTAAAGGTTGGGGTTTATCTGGATGGGCCGGGTCCATTTTAAAAACATGTCTGTTGATTTTGTTGATTATTTTAATTGTTTGTCTTGCTTTCGGACTAATCAGGAGATTGTTAATTAAGTTAGTTTTAAGTTCCACATCTACCCCCTCTCCGGCTGCTGCTCGGGTCGCCAAGGCCACGGCTCCTAAAGACGAGCTGAAGGAGCTTGAAAAGGAGCTTGAAGAAGAAAGTGACGGTGAAAGCCTCGCAGACGATTAGTGGCCAGCTCAACCACCTCGATTCGCCAAATGTTACCTGGACTCTGAGCATCTGCCGGACCCCCCTCACTTCTGTTCTTTTAGTAAAAAGAAAACGGGGAGATGTGGCAGTGTGTTAATTTAATCGGTTAGGCTTTCTATACTTTTGTACTTGTTGGGTTCCCTGTATCCCACCCCTCGATTGTTCCTTTGTTTAACTCACATGACTCTGGCACCTGCCATGCGGCACACGGTTAGCTGCCTGTCATGTCTCCCGCCTTTGTAAATCCCTCCTATTTTTCCCCTGATTAGTCCAAGCGATGTTCTATTACACCTGTATCCCCTGGCAACCTGCCCCGGTTGGCTGGCAGCGGCTGGCCACCCCCTTTGTCCCCCCTCCGAATCCTTCGGACAAAAACCCCTGGCACCCCTCTCCCCCCGAGCAGTTTCGGGCTGAGGAGGTGTTTGCAATAAACCCTCTGTTCGTCTGAAATTGTTTCCTCCTTTCTTTCCACTGCCCATCGAATCTCCATCGCTCGCATAAGCCCCTGCCAGGCAAAGAACCCACGGGAGTCAGTACTGCTTGTGAGCCTGCAGACTGACCCCATACCACTCTGTCGCTGTGTCTGGGCCAGCGGTAACAGAGCCTGTTGGCTCTCTGTGAGCACACCGACGGAACAAGTGAGAGGAGACCTCACCAGTATCTGAAGGGAGGGTGCCAAGGGGATGGAGCCAATCCCTACCCAATGGTGCTAAGCAATAGGACAAAGGCCTACAGGCAGAAATTGATGCACAGAAAGCTCCATCTGAAAATGAGGAAGAACTTCTTTACTGTGTGGGTGACTGGGCATTGCAACAGATTTCCCAGAGAGGTTGTGGAGTCTCCCTCCCTAGAGATACCCTAGAGCTGTCTGGATGCAGTCCTGTGCCATGTGTTCCAGGATGACCCTGCTTGAGCAGGGAGGTTGGAGCAGATGATTCACTGCAGTCCCTTCCATCCTGACCCATTCTGGGATTCTGTGAAATGTTAACCAAACACAGCTAACCAAGCTGACACACAACTGGGACAGTAGACACGAAGCTGACATGTTATCAAGGGAAAGAAAAGGAATTCACTGTAGTTCAAAATAAGCAAACCCAGATAAACGATATGATTAAGGAACTAAAGATTGTAACTTCCCTGTGGAATGAACATTACTGTTACAGAGAATCTAAACTCTGACATCATGTTCCCAATACAAAGTCGTATAAAAAGCGTACGGTTTTCAGACAAGGTTGGTGTTATATTTGCACTTTAAGGGTTAGTTATTTGAAAATATTCTTGTGGATTGCTTCCAGTGAAAGCAATGAATAGCTGAATAAAACCATAAAATGTCTTTCCAAGGCTAGTCAGGAGCAGTCTGGTTTCAGAAGCTGTGAGACAAAATCAGATCCAGTGACCTGTATTTCTGAAAAACAATCCACTTAACGTGGATGTTTAAGTAGGGAGGTAGGTTCTGCATATAGATATCTTCATTAAGAACTTAAGAATGAAATTCTGTTATCCTCCTCTCAGTAATTTTTTTTACTGAAGACCTGGAGTTGTATCAAATGTTTGTATGGCATGTGAAGAATTCATGTATCCCATCCAGCCATCACTGTGACTGGTGAAAGCAATTACCCAGTTCTGAATAATTTATTTTTTTTAATTTTTTTTTTATCCTGGTCATTAGAGGAATCATTTTGAAATGAGAATGTAAAAAGTGACATTTGACTTTCACAGACACACCACAGATGATGCCTCATGTAGTTTCAGAAAGTGTTTGAACATTGCACATTTAAAACATAGCCAGTGTGAATTTTATAGTACAGTTAATAGAAAGGTAAAATGTTGCTCAAGATCAAAACTAGATTATAACTCTTGTGTGCTCCTTTCAATATAAGGTAATGGACTTAATTTTCCTCTTTTTCCCTCAGGTGTAAAGACAGAGTAACCCAACAACATTAATCCCAAAATGTTAGGCAAATTAATGTGTTGTTAGTCATATGGTCATTGAAACCAAAAGGGCTGAGAGGCTGTGGACAACATGTCCTTCACAAGGCAAGGGGCGCTGGTATAGTCTTTATGCTTTTTGCCTAGGCTTCAGTTCTGACACATCTGCCAAAAAAGCCTTTATTTTATTCTCATCTCATTATATGCTATGCAAACAAGTTGGATTGTTAGTCTAGATTTATAAATGCAGTGAAGTATAGCATAGTGAAGTCTAGCTTGTTTGACTTAGAGAGGAGATATGTAAATTGCCAGTCATCTTCAATAATTTAGTCTGATATGACAATATGATGAAAGCTGAATAAACTGCCAAAAGCTGTGGTCTTGCCTTCTGCACTTACTATCTGGAATTGAGATTTTGCTGGAAATTATTTAGTGGACTTGTCTGTCTGATGGAAGAAAGGTAATAACGTGGTTATTATTAATAATCCATTAACAAGCAGGTGGTGTTAGTTGAAAAGGAAAAAAGTAATTTCCCTGAGACGAGCAAACAAGTTTAAAAGCTCCTGCCCCCCTTTGCAGTAGAATAAATGTGACAAGGCACAAAAGACCGAGACATTAGCAGGATGATCACCATCAAGCTATTAATCGTTTTCCATTTTATTGCTGAGGGTTTTATGCAATGCAACGCAGTTCATTACATCTTTCCTGATACATCTAAAGCTGAATCCTGAAATGCTTTTTGGTGTTAAATAATACAACATAGTAGACACTATAAATTACAGGAAATGGTGGTGTGAAGGATGTTGGATGGTGAATAATTTACGAAGATTAGAACAGAGTAAGGGGAGGAACCAGTGGTGGAGCGAAAAATCAAAGTGGAAAAGAAGTTTTCACCAGAGATCTGAAGAGTTAATGGAAGAGGCAGACCTAGGAATTTATTTCATGTGTCTTAAAAAAAAAGAAACTTCTACACCAGAAATAGAAGAATATTTTTCTCATACTGGAAGACATGCTGAAACTGTTAATTTGTGACTGAGGTAGAAGGGGTCTAATTAGTAGTGCAAAAGAGTCCAGAATATTCTGAAAAAAATAAAAACATATTTGGAAAAGAACCCTTAGCAGCAGTGGGGGGTTCACTTCTTCAGGTGTCTTCAGAGAAGGTCAGAGAGGAAAATACCATTCTTCTCCAGTCCTTGGAAAGGTCACATTTTCATCTGGTTCTGGAGTAGTTTCCAAACAGCCCAGTCTGATCATCCCCCCCAGTCCTGGCTGAGGGTTTCACAACCATATTACATATCCTGAGGATCAGGGTGGGACCATGGATAAGATTATCCTATCCTGAGCTCCAGAGCTGCTGCCACAATAAAGAAGAGGTGGTGCACTTCTGGTGAGTAATACTCCATTAGAGACAGGTGATGTGCTGGCCTCTGGAATGTGGAACAAGGGACTGCCGTGACATGTTTACTACTAACACCAGAGGAGCAATTTGGGATGACATTGTAAAGTGTAATCAGGAATAAATTATTAATGAATGGCTTTTAAATGCTCTGAGTTCAGTACCTGGTGGAGAGGCTGTGAATGGAGCAATTATTAAAAAATTCATGTGTTCTTGGTCATAGAACTGATAAATACTGCGAAGTGCTCTTCGATTACCAAGTGGCTGGCAGTTCACTTGCACACCACATTTCTGTTTCTGGATTCCAATAAATGATGGCTATGCCCAGGTTTGTCAGGCTCCCTGTAAGAACTCAGCTGCCGTTTAGCACTTGTGGGCACACTGGCAGGGTACATATTCCTGAGTGTTTGGAGACTAATTTAAACGCCTGAGACATAGCCTCGGCTCTCCTCACCCCTCCCTCCCTTCTCTAGCCTCCCAGACCCAGCTTTTACAGTGTAAGTCAAAAGAGCACAGTCCTCAACAGATCAGAGACACGTATTTGAGGGCTGCTTCATTGCCAAAATGCAGGAAACTGTGTAATCACCCACCTGCACAGAGTACTTTGATATCTAAGAACCAAATACATATTGTCATTAATTTCTGTTTTGGGGAGCTTTGCAGACCTGAAGAACTTGATTCGTTCAGTTGAGCATTAAATCCTATTTTCCTATAAAGTAAAAGGGAAGACAGAATATAGACAGCTGAATTTGCCTTCCACCCTCCACCCCTTCTGCTGGCACTGCCATTGTGATTTTGCACCAACAGATAGTTTTTTCAATGCAATGTTGGTAGGGAATAGATTAGGTGCTGAGGCCATGATTTCCAGGCACAGATGGATAGAGAAACACCTTTTAATATTAGTACTTGAAATTCACCGTGTATGCTAAAAAGAAGGTGAGATAATTTCTTAGTAAAGAAATTGCTTCTGCAAGAAAGGATTCCTCCTTCAAGCTGAAGCCAGCTGGGTTCATCAGAGGATGTGAGTGGAGCCATGGCTTGACCACAGTTCAGGACCTGCACTCCCTCTGGCTTGCTCTAGGCTAACTGTCAGAGCAGCCCTGCTGGAAGAGGACAACAAACACAAACCTCCCCAGGCAGAGGAGGGAACTAAATCCCTCTTCCAAGACAATAAAAAACACTTGAGCCATCAGATGCTGGGGTGCTCTGGGACAGAGCCCTTGCCCCTCTGGTGCAAGCTGTTTGCTTCTGCTTGACTGGGTTAAGCAGTCCCTGTCCCAGCGTGGCTCCACAGGGCATGTACTCTTAGAGGAGGAAAGGCAGTTTCCAGTCACTGCTCAGAAAGGGGATTATGAAATAAAGCTGCAAGTCTAAGAGAATTCAGGTCAGTTCAGGTTGATGAACTGCAAAACCAGAGGTGTGCCTCAGTGCAGGCTGTAAACAAATGTGGGCTCTTCAAGAAGGTGAAAGAAGCCTCAGAGGTGCTTTTACTGTTTCTCTTGGGATGCAATCCTGAGCCATTCAGGATTGATGCTCCCTGCAGGGTAGCAGGCATTTTGTTTGGTCTTTGGGGCCCCTGCAGTGTCAGGGAGTATGATCCCTCTGTGAGGGCTTACTCCTAAGTATGAGCAGGGCTACAAGTTTCACTTGTACTGCTTCATTGCTTTACCAATGTATCTTCTTCTCCTTATTTTGACATCTGGGGTGAGAAAGTTTTTCACCAGAACCTTGCTCCACTCCATATATTTCTGTTTGCTCTGAAGAGCTGGCAGTTTCCAAGATTTCTGTGCGAAGAGAAAAACCTTTACCACAGTAAATCCTAGGGTAAAAGTAGGCACGGACACACAGAGAGCAGCAGCAGCAAGCAAAGGGCTGTGGGCAGTTGCTTGTGGCATTGAGTGAGTGTCTCCTTAAGTGAGGGACCATTTTCTGCTGGAGGTACTTGTGTCCAGCTGAGATGTAGCACCATGCTCCAGCAGGGCCCCTGCTGTTGAGGACAAGTTAAATAAATATTGTATATCACAAAGGAAACATTTCTTGTAGGATTCCAGCTTAGAGATGGAAGCCATTTCTTACTCCTTCGTGCACTAATGCAGGGTATTTGCTCCTCAGCTGAATGTCACTGCACATATTGAAGCACGGAAAGGTTTAAGAGACCTCAAAGAAGACAACTGAACTCTTTTCCAACCTGTGTACATGTGCTGGGGGGTATCACTGCCTCTTATCTGTGCCCCTATACCTGGAATATATTTTTGGAGACAAGTGGACATCACCCATTAAAGCTAGGGCCCCCTAACATGGCAACTAATAAATGGGTGGAACTTTGTCCTCCTGGAGTGCAGGTTCGGATGAAAACAGCTGGGTGTGTGCTGGAATCTCAGGCACCTCCTACAGGTACAGAGTTGCTTACTGGGTGGCCTTTTAAGATCTGTTGAGGAGAAAATAAAAGGTGGGGTGAGAGAAAGGATTAATAACTTTATCTCAAACGACTTATTCCCAAGGTACATTAATAAATCAGAAGACTACTAAAATCAATTAAATCACCATCCAGCTGCAGATCTGTCCCATGGAGCCTGCAGGAGACTGATCCCATTCAGCCATGGCTGTGGTGGATCTCCATTCCTGCTGCCCAAAAAGCAAAGTGCCAAGAAGAGTGTGGAGAAGGTACAGAACTACCTCAAATAAGCTTTTAGAGATTTGTGCAGTGAAAGACAGAGAAGTTATACAGTCTTTAGCTGGCAGGCAAAGAATGAATTTTGTCTCTGAAAAGAAAATATGAGCTTTTAGGCAGTTTGCCTTGATGTCACCTTTTGCATTCTGGAAAACAGTATTGAGGCAGTTAGTGGGCTCAGCCCAGGTCTTTGGGCTGTTGATTATTTTTTGCAGCTCTTGAAACCATACCTGTGTGACAAAGACAGGGGTGTGTTACTTGCACAGGCATTTGTAAGATATTTCAAGCATGTGGTTCTGGAGCTTGGAGCTCTCCAGGTTTGGAACCTCTTCGCTGACCTTCTATAATTGCATAAGGAAAACTTGGCTCTCTTATAAAAAAATAGAAATAAAACTTCATTTTTTTTCATTTCTTTGTGCTACAAGAATATTTGAAAATAAGATTAAAATTCATGAAATTGCTAAAGACAATATTAAAACCAGGGCAGTTCATCATAAACAGAATTTAAAAATGTTTGCAGAGGGTCTTTGATGTTGGCTTATTTTTAACTCAAAGTAGACTTCAGCTGCAGGTTGCACACACAGTGATGTGCTGGAGCAGGCTTAGAGAACTTGGAAATTTGGTATCAAGTTTTGATCTTCCTGCACTAAAGTTGTATGTCTTTGAAAGAATGGCTTCTATCCTGGATTCTGGCCTTTTCCCATGATGATATGAGCCTTTCTCTGCAAAGGACCTTGCAATTCTCATATAAACAGTAATACTAAGAAAAGGAGTAGCAAAAGTATTATCTATGTGTGTGCATTGCTTACAGGAGGTGAGAGAAATATTTGAACATATTAGATGGTGGATGAAGTTCAGATCCAAGTTTTGAGAAAATAAATCTTCACAGAGTGCTCTTTTGCCCTGCCAAATCCCCCTCCTCTCCTAAGGATTTGGTCTGAAACAAAAAATTACTAGACATCTGCAAAGGAATATGCTGGTTCCCTGCTGGAAGGAGCAGGTGCCCAGGATACCACCATTGCTGCTCTGTGCATATGCTGATTTCCCCAAAGGGATGGCCTGAGCTGCTCTCTCTTCGTCTTTTTCAGAGGGAGAATGACTCAATTATTTTCAGGCCAGAAACACAGTCATGCACGTTTGAGCCCTCCCACTGCAAAGCTCTCATTCCAATCTGTCTGAGCCTCCAAACTCGTTAGAATTCCTGCAGGAAACATGCAGTTCCCCAAGGCCCCCAAAATGTACAGAAATGCTGCAATTCCTCCAGTCCTCAACATAAAATTTATTCTCATCACCCTGTCCATAACCTTCCATTCATTTTCTGCTTAGTTGGAACTCTTTTACTCCACCCCTCTCGTTTTCTGGGGCAAACTTTTCTACTCCAAAATCTTCCCTGTAATTCCCAGCTGGACTCCAGTTTATGGGAGTAGGGCACTTGTGTGGAGGTCAGACCTTGGTCACTAAGGTCTTGTTCTTGATCTACCTAGGGATGAAGTGCTGAAAGACTGGGAGACTTCAGGAGGTTAGAGCAGGAATTCCAGGAGCACAGGGCAAACACATTTCTTTGATGCTCTGCTATACCATGACCACAAAGAACATTGGCTGCAGCTGCTTTGACTGGGAAGTCACATCTTCTCCTTGCTGATGATAACCTTGACTTCCTTACACCCTAGTTCAACAAGTCTCCAGCAGGGGAAAATGCCTCTGGCCTGAGCACGAGTATCAGCTTGACTTGTTTTTGTTTCTAACATCTCCTTCCCTTCTGCAAGCTTGGTGCTGTTCCTCCTTTGTAGCTGGCTGCACTGTGAAAGCACATTTGTGTTCTAAGATGTTATCACACAGAGCTAATGGGATAGGTTAGAGAAGCACACAGAAACAGGGATATGAGAGTTCCTAGTTCCCTGAAACACTTGCCTTTATTGCTGCTACTCAGAGGATTGCCAGGTTCCCCTGCAGAGCCTGTCCAAGCCTGTTGCCTGCCATGCTCTGCTTTGGGAAGGCTGCAAACACTTTTTTATTACCAGTGGCCATTGAGTATGCTGGATAACCTCAGCAAACACAAAGACCAGGAAGCTGGTGAAATCTCTCTTCTGTCCATTTGCCTTCCTGGTTAGGGATGGCATTTGCAATAGGTCACACCTCTCCCTGCTGTAGGGGGCAGGTGATTTATCATGTGCTTGATTAGCAGAGCTGCTAAGCTGCATGCAGGAAGAATAAACTCAGACTCTTCCTTGCTAAAGAAGGAGGAGGTGGTCCATGCTCACCTGGGTTTCCAAGAGGTCTGGTAGCTCATGTAATCATTACCTTGGTACTCATTCTTGTAGACCAAATTAATTCAGGCAAATGGTTCCGAATCAGCAGCCCCAGAAAAAGAAGGCCTTTCGGCAATGTGTTCTTGCTCTTTATTGTTTGTCCTACGTTAATGAGCTGGTGAGGTCAGGGCCTCCCTCAGCTGGATGTTCTCTCTTTCTATCAGATAGCTAGAGAGAGACAGCACTGCCCGGATGAAATTATTCTCCTGAAAATGAATATGGGAAAAAGAGAAGTCTTAAGACACTCCCTTACAGAAATAGATCAGAAAATGCTGAATTGTTTTCCTGAACTCTCAGGAAAAGTTGGGGGTATGCCAGTAGGTGAATATAGATCTTCTGAGGACTAATGTGGCACTCTCTTTTGCATCAGTGGCTCTGTCTCTTCTTTGTCTCTGTCTTTGGCGACACGTTAATGAAGCCAGAGGACAGCCCGGCTCTGCTGCCTTCCTGGTGCCATTGTGAGGAGCCCCACAACTGCTTCGATGGAGCTCTTTGTGATGCCAGCTCTTATGCAGCACCACTGGAGCTCCATTCAGTAAGTGGAACATTCAGGACACTTTAAAGTATTTTTCATCTGGAAATACTGATTTATCAAAAACTAAACTCCATGCAGAACTTGTTATCCTTCTGAAAAAGGGGCTTGTTTCTTACATTTTAAAGACCTTATGTGTTTTCTTTTTAATTAAAAAAGGATGATGTGGGTGTAGGGAGAATTTTTTTGGTTGTTTTTGATCTCATTTCTCTATTTTTAAAGATAAAAATTCTTGTGATGCTGAATGTGATATACATTCAATACACATCCTGTAAATCACCAGATGGATGTCATCTGGGAACGATGTCACCATCGTTTTTTATCAAAGTTAGACATCACTTAGAATTTCACAGGGTAGGTATTTAGGTACATGTTGTGGCTGAGAGGAACACAGATATTAAAGATGAGACTCATTTTCTTTTTTCAGCCATGGTTCCTCAGTTGTCCTCATCACCTACTTAGTGTTTCCTCCATAGCAGTCAAACCAATCACAGATCTAGGACTTGAGAATTCAGCTATCACTTCCTCATTTCTCCGCAATTTTACCCAAATCCCAACACTCCAGCCTGGAGTTCCATCCTAAGTAAAGCTTCATTTAATGTTGTCTAGAACAGTAAATAATTAAACAAAAAAATATTCAACTCCAAAAATTCATGCCAACTTTCTCTCACATGTGCTTGAGGTTTAAAAGTACATTTCCTTATAAACCTTAGCTAGCAGAATAAATATTGTATGGCTGGAACGTGCTCCACTTGACAGGCAAGAGATTCGTGCTTTCTTCTCTGTATTCCTTCCAGTATTTATGAATTCTCAGGATATTTTTCATGGGTTACACCTTGTTTTCACTTTTCCCCCTTTTCTCCTCTCTAGACTTGGGCATTATTAGTATTATTATTTTACTGTTTCCTTTATCAGGTTTGTATAATGCTATTGCAAGTGAAACAGTCAATAGGTAGGAAATGAGAACCTGAGTATTTCTACTGTGTTTCTTTAGAACATATTATATTGGCTGATGTAGGTGACTGGCTCCAAGAAGGAACTGGAAGGCTGGGTATAACTCCCAGCTCTGCTGCTGGGTGGTTTCAGCAATTTTCCCTGTCTTAGTTCACTCACCAGGAAATGCAGGCTGTAACACCCCTCATCTCTGTCGAGCACTTTACTACCTAGAGATGAAAAAGTCTGTAGAAGACTGTCATGTAATCAAGGAGGAAGCAAGGTGAAAGAGAGAGAAGTGACACTAGATTACAGAGGAGATGAAGCAGTTTAATCCCACTCTTCCTCAGGTTCTGTGTGTTTCAAGGGAAATACAAGATCTGACACCATGCAGACTGCTTGCATAAAAATAATACAAAAAATTTTTCCACGGCAGTACCGTTCTTTGGATTATGTACACTGATATAATGGTAAAAAAAAATCACTTTTCACTGCTTACAATGTCAGTTTGCTTAGTTCTTGTACTTGACCTGGTTTAGATACTCATGTCAGAGCACGTATATTTTCAAGGTTTGCCTTGCCTTGATTTGTACTCATTTATTTCTTTCCTTCAAAGTACCACTGAGGGGAAAAAAAGGGTCTGTGAGTGCAGCTATTGAAGCTGCATAAATCTTCTGAGGCATGAGCTCAGAAGAGACAGACACAAGGCACTGTGATTTGGCACCAATAAGAGAAGAGAGACAGATTTCTACTCGAATGGACTTCTGGTCCTTGACTTCTCTCAGGGAATGTATACAAGTGAAACACCATTTATCCTTCCACCAGGTAAAAATCCAATAAATTGAGAATAATAATAATAATTATAAAGTATATATTAAAATCCCTTGGAAAATATAGTAATCATCAAGCTTCTCTGATGCTGACCATACAAAGAGTGTTTTGACCTTTGAATCAATTAATGATGCTGAATGTGAAAGACTAGGAAAGGAAAAAAAAGGCTTCTGTATGCTTCATAAGATATTTGCTCCTTCATTCATTCATTTCAATTGCCTTTGCAGGTGGGAGACTTGAAGTGTAAAAAAGTTGTTTTTGACTCATAGCCTGGAATTTGCACAAAATTTGCTGAAGGAAATGCTTTTGCCCTCCCTTGCATGCATTGTGCTCAAAGTGCTCCTGACAGGGAAGAAACAACTGAGGAGGTGATCTGGGATGGAAAGGAAAAGGCCAGTGGGACCCTGCTTTGCACCTTGGTTCAGGCCCTTCTCATGGGAGTGGGACACTCACAGGCCGCTGTGCTCTTGTAGTCTTGGGGGGACCATATAAAGTACATCAACCTCTGCCCCCTTCTTCCCCAGCTGAGCCAAGCTGGAGGGGCTTTGCAGTGTTTTCTGACAGGTCTCTGTCCATCTCCAGGGTTGGGAAGTGCTCATCCCCAGACACTGAACTGCCTTTCACATGCCCCAATGTTTGCTGGCAGGGAGACTCTAGCAGCAATGAGAGGAGAGGTCATCAAGGACCTGCAACACGGCTAGACAAAACTAGCCAGGCAGCCAAAAAAAGTGAGATTCCCCGAAGTTGTTTTTTGTGATGTTACCACTCCTGGCTCAGATACCAGGGAATTGTAGTTTTCTGTAGTGTTTAGACCAAAACAAAATGGTCAGCTCCCCTGTGCCCGCTTCAACACTCTTTTCCACTTTTCTCTGCATCAATTACCAAGCACAGAGCCCTTCACAATCAGTCACTGCAGGGGTCAGAGGGGCTTTAACTCATCAGAGAACCCCACAAGCAAGCTGGTGAGTTCTGCTGACAGCTTCCTGAATTAACTCATTGCCACATCCCTCGTCTGTTTCTTCCTCACACCCATCTGGTGTTTGTCTACCTGCAGAAAATTTGGTGGGTTTTAGAGATCACTTGGCTTCTTGGCTCACTCAGGCCCTGCTTTCCCTCACCTCTGCTATAACCACCAGACTTCTCTCTAGTGGTTTGAACCAATTTATGTATTTTGTTTTATTCCTCACTCCAGTCCTCATACCTAAGACTCCTGGTAGAGGGATGTTCATTTATAAATGCATTTATCTGAGGGACAAAGACACTGCCCTCCTTTAACCTCTCTGTTGCTAAATTTTCTGCTTATTGGTAAGTGTGCTTCTGAGGGAACCACTGCACAAGTTGAGTACCCAAGCCATTAGCTGATATTAACAGTTGATGAAATGGTTTTTCTGATGGTTTGAGATGTCCCTGAAAACTTATATTCTTATCTTTTGTCTCTGTGGGTGAAAGGTCCAAAAGGCAGATTCGCTTACACGGGAAAGCTGATGAAAGAAAGACAAAGAAGTTATCATTCATTCCTTTTGGCTTCATTTGGCATCTTCTCTCTTTTCTCTTTGCAGCACAAAAGGCCACACAAGCTGGTAAGGAGAGTCACTGCCCTTCACTTCTAATAAGACATTAAACAAATAATTAGGTTGTCTACTGAAAATGCAGAGAGACAAATAAATGATTTATGAAATACTTGGCATGGTAACTTGTATTTCCTGGCATGAAGCAGTTTTACCAAATAGTCACCGAGGAATTGTCTCATTCTCTTCTTCCTGCCTCCAAATACAAATCTGAAAAGCTCAGACCAGTCCAAGGGCTTTATCAGTGTCTGCTGGCAGGCAGAGTAGGAGTAGGAGGTCTGAGCTAGTCTGCACCAGGTGAGGGAGCATGGCACAGAGAGCCAGCTCTAGCCACGGCTGCCTGGCAGTGCTCTGCCCATGTTGGATGGGGGCTGCAGAACCCACACCTCAGCCAAAACATTGTACAGCTACTGTGTTTGGGCACAAACTGCACCATGTCTTAGAGCTGCAGCCAGCTGGGGCTTCTCATGACTTGTTTTTAGCTCCCATGTCATGCAAATATCCCATTAAAAATCACGACTGTCCACATTCATCAAGCTGTGACTCAGTTTCTATTCATGACCCCCTTCTTCTAGCAGGACCCTATAAAGAAACAAGCATAAAATCCTCCTAGCCTGATGTAAATTACAGTTTCTAATATTTTAGGACATATTACACAAGAGAATTCATATCACCCTGACCATTTCGTCTTGGGGCCAAAAGTATTCAAGGTACTCTTTGCTTAGCTTTTGGAATAGGTCCAAATCCCACAGCTGTTTCCACATAGTTGAAGCTCTATGCCTATAAGCAGCATTCATGGGGTTTTTTTACCCGACAATAGATGGTGCTCTTTCTATAATTATCTGTCTCCAAAGTCCCTGCATATACCTATTTTTAAATTTAGAACAAACATAACAGATTATCCTTGGGTTTGGGCACTACAAGATCCCAAGCAGCAAAGGTAATAAATAACAACCTGCAAATAAACTTGTAGCACAGATAAATGCTCTGTTATGGCTGATCTGCGACAAGGACTCAGAATAGATCTTCAAATCTTAAGTGCTCAGGTGATGAGGGACTTTTAAATAGATAAACAGATGGAACAAGTTATAGAAATTATAAGCAATGATCCAAATCTCTTCCCTAGCTTGCAGAAAACAAAACTCCCACTAATGCAGAAAAGAGTTGTAATTCATTCTGTGTTTGAATAAAAAGGAAGGAGATGCTAAATATCATCAAGCAAAATACACTTTGTTTTTCCCTGTATTCATTTTAACTCTTTGCAAAGCGCAGAGAAGGGTTCTTTTTTTTTTAGGATTTAACAGAAGTCACAATTGTAACTAAAATCCAAGACAACAATATTTCCCAGTCAAGTTTATTGGAGGGAAAATCATAAAATACCTTAAAATTTACTACTCAAATAAAGCATAGGGATCAGCATTTAGAATAGTTTAGTGACTACAAAGCTGTAATTTTTTGGACATGATTTCCTCCCATTCTTGATGTTATTTGTGCTTAAATGAAAGTCTTCAGCCTCACATCTACCTTCGAATAGTTTCCATTCATACAGATTGCATAATGCATCTAATTTTTGTTCTAAGTTGATTTTAAATTGAATGTCAACTTGGAGGTCCTGTTCCTCAGACTCTTTAGAGGCTGAACAAGACTCTTTGGAGACTGACCGAGCAGCATCTCAGCCTTCTTCCCCAGTGCTTTTGAGCCCTCCAAGTACAGACCTTGAAATCATTCTTGGGTGCTTGCAGCACTGGAGGTCTCCAGCTGGTACTTGCTCTCCTCTGCAGGCAGAGCAGGAACACATGGTTAGTGTCTTCCTGAGGGATGATTACAGCTGCCCAACATCACACAATAAGGTAAATAGCAGAGCTGACCCACTGCTCTCTCATCTTTTACCCCGTGCTTGGAGCTCATATTAATAAATTATTAATATAAAGATATTTATTCACTATTTATATATATACTATTAATATATAAATATATTTATTAATATAAAGGTATTTATTCACTATTAAATATATTAATAGTGAATAAATAAATAAATACATTGAAATTACAATCAGAATGACACTATCATTCCGTCTTTATGAAAAGTTTAAATTCTGACGAAGAGGGATTTTTGAGTGTTAGGGAAACATTCTACTGACAAATGCTCAGTTAACCTGTAGCATCCATCAACACTGTGTGTACTGAAAAGAAGAGAATATCATGCTGGTGGCTTAGAAATGTTATTCTTTCTTACTGTGGTAACAATATTTTCAGTGTTTCTAACACTCTTCATTTTAGGAAGATAGACAATTTCATGTATGATCTAGACTGCAAAGATCAAATCCTATTTTAATTTATGTTCATGTAAACCATTAATGCCTCTGCTGAAGTCAGTGGAATTATTAAATTTATGCCACTATAATTAAGAACAGATGCTGCCCTGTGATCTCTAATGCTCTGTATACCCTAATGTGTCGTAATGTGTAACCACTGAGGAGTATTTCTGAAGAAGGCACACAATAACATTTCAGTGGAGGACACAGAGGTACTCAAATAAAGCAACCGTGAAATCAAATGACCTTTCAATCTGTTTATGAGAGACTTTGTCATCTCCACTTTGAGACAGCTGGAACAACAAGTGAGAGATCTTAATCTGTATCCCAGAGAGTCTTCGCTTCAGTGAAATCCAAAAATACACACAGACTCCTCAGCTGTTGTGGTCCTGTTTGTTTTCCCTCTACAAGTTTGAACACTTGAGGAGCTTATGTGTTTTGTGTGCTCAGGGTGGGCTCTCCTCAGCCCCTCCCTAGAGAAACATTCATCTGGAATATACTACAAGTAGTCCTTGAGCAAAGATATAAAATGGATAAGGATTAGCATGATAAAAAAGGAGTTTCTTTTTTTATCCTGTTGTACTGCAAATAAAGCTCATCACCGGTTTACATGGTTGGCTGCTTGCCTTATAAAAATAAAATCGCACCAGCATTCATAGCGTGGAAACTTTGAGGCTTTGGAGCCTCTGAGCAGACATATCCCATATGGAAAGTCCAATGAGAGGTTAGGTGACACAGAGACCTCAGTGTCTCGTTAATTCTTCATCTCGGGCCAGGCAAGGTGAAAGCCTGAACTCTCTTTGGGCTCAAATAGACCCAGAAACTTCATTAAGGCAAGATCTAAGTGCATGCCAGCTGGTCCCTGGCAGGATGTCCCTCTGTGTGTTCTTGCGTTGTGGAACAGGTGACAAAATGTGTGCTAGTTTGGCTGACACTGGCAGAGAAAATGCGTGCTGGCCATCCTCAGGCATCCTGCTCCCTCCCAGAAAGAGGGGTGCTCAGTGTTGGTGTACACCTCAGTCTGGCTCCTGGTGTAACACCACTGGAGCCAGGGAAGCCAGACTTCTGGAGAGTGTAAGCTGGAACAGGTCCACTGAAACAAGTGGAGACACCATAAATTCTGGTATCAGCCTGTAATTTTCCTACTGTCATTTTTCCCTGGGTTTGACTCAACTGCTCCAGAGAAGAAATTACCATTTTCCAGTCCTTACAGCTATCCAATCTTCTATTATGGATTTCAGTTGCTTCTTGCAGGGTGCAGTTCAGCTCTGTATGTATCTTACAGCAATCACAAGCATCAGAAATTCTACTTAATCCAAGAAAGGGCCCTGAAGCAGAGAGTAGAGAAGAGGATCACATGCTGAAAGGATTCAATTGAAGCTTTAATGACAAATACACTGAGCTGAAGAGGGATGGGAGAAAGAAAGAAGGCTGCTAGTAGGATTTTTAGTTGAGAGGATTTTTAAAAATGATCTACTGTCAGTGTTTTCCTGCCTGTGTGAGGTGTCTCACTATTGGCATGCATGCCATGCTAATACCAGGTATTTAGCACACTATACAAGAGGCATACCATGGAAAATGCTCTATAACAAAAAAGTGTCACACTAGTGTAGGAATACTAAACGCCTTCTCATGCTTCAGCATGAAATCCTCTTGTTTCTGTTGCTGCCAACACTGCAGAAAGAGATATGCTAAAGGGAGTATGAAAACTTACAAGCACCACATCTATGGCTTTGTTTGGTTCAGTCTTAGAAGGGTCAGGCTTTTTCACTGGCTTGAAAAAATATTTCAACAGCTGAAGGGGCTTCCTAGTACAATTTTTAACTGAGTCTCCGTCTAAATATTCCTGTGCTCAGATTCATTAAGCCTAGGTGCTTAACAATATCAGCAGATTCAGGGAATGTAATTCTTGTCCATAAATAGCTTTGTGCTTGCTTTGCGTTGGAAACAGTTAAAAGGAATGATTTTTGAAGAGAAATGTGTTCCATTTAATAATTGATTTTTTATTTTTTTTAACATCAAAAACACTGGCTAGGATGGTGAGTCACCACTAACAGCAACAATGGCTTGCATTTCAAAGAGCTGCCATGGAAAAAAGCCTGAAGAGTTAACCTAGTAATAAAAGTTTCACAGCTCATGCAGCTTTAATTATTCACTGGGATACAAAATCGTAACCATAAATTATAATGCTATGAATGATTGAGGGTTTCTAACAGGCACAAAGCAAAAAGAAACACTTTGCAAAGCCCAACCATTGTTGGATTAATTAAATGTCTTTGAAAAGGTCCTAATATCCGACTCTGAATTCCCTTATCTCTGCAGGTGTCATTGCAAGTTAACATTAGCTGCCAAAACTGGTCATGCTTGAGCTGATGTTCATCTCTGTTGCTTGTTGCTCAAAGCAAGCCCAAGGAAGCTCTTTTGGGCAGGAGATGCTTTCTCTGGGCAGGAACAGGAGAGAGAACCTCAGGTCAACACAACCCCCAGTGACCCTGAGTGGTACAAAGGTCTTCCTCAAGCTGGTATGAAACTTCACAGAGACATCCGTTTATTCTGCCCCCTAAAGTAGAAAAAGGACTCATATCACAAAGAGAGTGAATTTGCCCAATAGGACTCTCAAGGGAGTCTGATGAGACCTAGTCTTCTGCCACTCTGGGTTTTATGCTTCACACAGAGGTGGAAGTTGATCTTGGAGAAGAAGGGAAAATTTCTTCCCACTATTAAACTGGGAATGACACTAACATAGCTGCCTGAGAACACAATTCCTACCTTCACATCACCCAGGAAAAAAACCCCTTAAATTCAGAAATGTAGGAGCTGGCAGGAAACATAAAATGGGCTGTATTTTAGAAAGAAACAAATCCAAACAAATAATGAACAAGGCATAGGTTATATATAATAGTTTCCAGTGTTTAAGACACAGAAACATTAGGAATATTATAGGGAGAAAGAGAATAAGGAACTTTCCGTTTCCAACTCTTAACTCAGAGATTGTCCCTGAAAATGGAAAATAATATGGAAAACAGGCCTTAAAGACACTGAGTTGAAATCTACTCCTATTGGGTATGTTTTTTAGCATTTTTAGAGTTGAATAGTGCCTATTCTTTTGATATGTACTGTATTGTATTGCTGTTTTTCAAAACTTTACTGCTTGCACTCATGATTTTGAATGATCTCCCATTTTATTTGAAATAAAGAAGATCTGTTGCTAGCTTCTGTGTCTGTGGCAAATGATTGTGACTTCAAAATCCACATAAAACCTTGGGAAAGTAATTTAAAGACCAAGGAGTTTGCTTTGTCATAAGGTTTTGAGTCCTTAACTTAGTTATGGCAATGCAGAGACAGGATTTCCAAGGGGAATTGGTGCTTAGCAGAAGCCTTCAGCTGAAAGCTCAAGCTCTACCTGTGGCCATGAATGTTTAAATCTTAAGCAATTACCCTTTCATGGCATTTAAAGCCTGAAGTCAGATGTCTGTGTTCACTGTGCAGTCCCTGGGGAGGGATAGGTCCTGTCAGCCCCTGGAGATGGGGTGCACTGAGAGAGCCTGTAGCAGTACCTACCTCCCAAATGAGACCTGCACTACCTGTTGGCAGTCCAGCTGTGGTAGCTGGGAACTCCACTAGAGTTAATAAATGCTGCTTCTTGGGCAGAGACAAATAGCAGTGCCCCAGATCATGAAATGGGTGCAGCTTGTTAGAAAGTGATGATAGCATGACCAAAGTTTCCTATGACCATGACATGATCAGAGCCTTGAGATGGACATGTTCATTTTACAAGTTCCACAAAGCAGAGCAAAATGCTTTAAATTAAACAAGATAGAATTTAAAAACCAGACACAAAACCCCAAATAATCCTACATTAAAATAAAGGCTACAATCTGTTGCTCTGTAAACAGAGAAAACTGTCAAAACCAAAATAAAAAACAGAAGGAAGGGGCTTATAAAATGACCCTGCCAAATCCACTGCGTCCCTCCCTCCTCCCTTGGTTTCAGTCATTCTGTGATTTTACCAGCTGGAGCAACCTGTGCTTAGCCCTGATTTGGTGCCTGTCAGCCTGATGCTGGGATCTGCCAAGGAGATTTTGGTGTCCAGACAGTGACAGTTTAAGCAAGAAACAGGCATCTAGCAAGAGATGAGAGAAAAAGTAAAAGTGTTAAACAACCTGAAATATTCATGCTATTGTGAGTTTTGCATGTAGGTTTCAACACACTGTCCCTTTGGAGAGACATGAGGTCCTTTGCTGTTTCAGAGGCTGGAAAATGTGCTTGTAGGTGGGTCTCTATCCTCCCAGCCAGCTGAAGCTAGCACACAAGATAAGATATTGTTGTCTTAAAAAGAACAATATCATAAATAAATATCAAACAAAACCTGAGATGGGTTCTAAAGCTGAACATGAAGCATTTTTTGGGTACCCAAGAACATTTATACTACGCTGGGAAAGTTTGTTCTTCAAAAACTGCTTCAATTAAAATTTTAACACCTAATAAACAGCCTGACCCACAGCTCTGTTCTTTCAGCAAAACAGATGGAGGGTGTTTTGAGTGTCAGCTCTTGGACATTTGTGATTGTGACATCAGGAATAATGTGTCCCTCTAGTTTGCAAGCCCAGTTTCCAAACCGTGGTGGGGAGGGGGTTCAGCAGCTGAACCCCAAGGCTTGGAGAGCTCTGATCTGGACTACTAATGAGAATTCTGTCTGTGTGTGTATGTGGGAAACCAAGACATTACATTTCTTTTATTTTTCAGGCATGTTACAAGAATGATGATCTCAGATGCAGTTAATAATTTGAGTAGATGATAAAATAGCCCTGGTGGTGGGAAAACAGGCTTTTTGGGGCAGCAGAGTTGTTTCCTGTGGTGGATGTGTGGAAGGGCTGCAGAGTGACGAGCAGCTGTTCAGAGCATCACAGCGGGAGCAGCGGTGCTGCTGAGGAGCTGAGGGAGAGAGCAGAGTCTGGCACAGGATACCGGGGTTGTGCAGGTGGGCACCCCCACATGACCTGGACAATGGCTTGAGATGAAGCTCTGGGGGGAAACAGTAGGATTCATGGAGCATTAGCCATAAGTGTGTGGGATAGATGCCCCAGGGCAGTTTGTGGTAGCTGCGTTTGTGGATGTGGTGTCTGGAGGTTAATCCATGAGGGCCACAGACATCGGCTGGGGCAGGGCATATGTGCCAGGGCCATGGACACTGGTTCAGGCTCTGGCAGAGATTAGGGGCTGGTTTGAGGTTTTGTGGGGCAGCTGATTTGGGTAATCACCATGGCAGGAGTGAACTGTGGTCCTGGGGTCCTGCAGAGAGCAGAGATGCAGGATCATGGGAGCTACTTAAGAAGGATGGTGTGAGCCATATCTGAGGGCTAGTGAGGGCTGCTCTGGATCTGCATGATAAAAGCAGTGTTTTCAGTTGTATCATTCTTTTATTCAGGAAGAGGGGAAGCAGCACACCAAACTTCATTCCCATTCTTCCTGTGACTGTTAAAGAATCTGCCATTCTTGCTCCATAAATTCCAGGATGGTCTCTAACTCCTTGCTGACAGCCAAAAAGTTATCTGCTGAGCCAAGGCTTCTGCACTGAAACTTCCTTCCAGGAAAGCAAGGGAACAGCATGACATCTCTCACTGAAATGGCCTGCTAGTTCTGAGCAGCCGATTGGAAAGGAAACATCAAGACAGAGAGCTGCTTTGACCAGAGCTGGGTAGGGGAGGCTGAGAAAGCAATTCTCCCCAAAAGACTCTCTTCCTCAGTCTTGTTCTTGCACTGGCTTTGTTCCAGTATCTCCCTGTAATATTAATATAGACAATGAAAGGAGGCAGACTAAAAGGACTCCTTTAATATACTACTGCAAGAACCCCCAGGGTGCAGTACAGATAGCAGCAGTGTGGTGCATCACTTGCAGCTGCTGTTGGAGATTTTGACTTCTTTACACAATAAGAAGTTTATGTCAGATCTACTGAACTGGGTGGCAATATGGCATGCACTAATGCTGGCATCTGCTGCTCCTTCCACTTCTCAAACCCTGTACTTAGAGGGGCAGGTTCTGGGGAGCTGTGAATCAGGGCAGAACCAGGGACAGAGAAGCAGGAAAATGAGAACAGCTTTAGGAGATGGGATAGTGGTCTCTGGATACCTAGTGCTGGTACCTAGAGAGTTGGGTGAAAGAAGCATTGGGATGGTAAAAATGCAGACAAGCCCTCCACTGCTGGTAAAAATGTGAGAAATCCCACTTCATTACTTAAATTAGTCAATCCCTTTCCCACTCCCTCTCTTTCACAGTGATCCCATTCCCTTCTTGCAGTCTTTCTGTCACAGCCTTTCCTCTCAGGTGAAACAAGAAGAAAGATTTTCCTCTTAAAATTCAGCAGAGGTGTCAAGGCTTAGCTCTGCAGAATAAAAAGTGCCAGACAGTGGCAGAGCAAACATGTTTAAGAACCCTTATTGTTTCTGGAACTGTAAAAGTTCTATAGACAGCTGTGTATAGAGAGAGCTAAATTGTATGGCCAGAAAAGGCACCAAAAAAGGCTGTACCACAGCAGTGCATGCACATCACTGCCTGATGCTGGCTGGAGACAGACAGGCCACCTATGTGCATCAGTCCTGCTCTTCCCATTTTCCTGAGCTCACAAGGCTGAGGGCTGAGCTTTGAGGGATTCTGCTGACCCTGCTGTTCCTCTATCACCCCACTCCAGGGCTTCAGGGAGTCATAAAGATGAGTATCATGCAGTTCTCAGGCAGCAGTTGCCGCCATGATCCTGTGTGCCAATGACCTCTTCATTGCCCCTTGGACACCCTACAGTGCTTGTTGCCAGCTCTTTCTCTTCTTTAGAGTGTGAAAGGACAGCACTTGCCTGGCACTCTAACAGAAGACTTATCTCCTCTCAGCAGGATAAACCTGGGTTTGGGTTTTCCTGAAGGAAGAGAGCTCTGTGTTGCAGCAGGAAAAGAGGCACAGAACCAGGCTAAAAAGTCCTCATCAACCTGTTGAGTTGGATAAATAATAAAAAAAATAGTCTGATTCCCATCTTTCTCAGCATCTGCAGGGCTCTAGTGAAGTCAGGAGACTATAAGTGATCCATAGTGGTAGCTGAGGATCTATTCCAAATTCCCTTATATAAAGAGAACACATAAAGGGAATATACAAGGGGAATAATGTGCTTCTCATAAAGAGAAGAATATCCTGATAAAGAAACTGTATACAGTGCTACTGATGTCTCTTTTGCATCCTCCTGCTTGCTTCATAAGGCCTCATCCCTCTTTCTGCTGGGGAGATGGTATAGGAGGTCAAGAAATGAGTGGATACAACTCCCATTTCCTTCTTTTGCGTGCCAAGGATGTGCATGATTCTGCAAGGACTCCCAGGATTTATCACTGGAAGACTTAGTCTCTTTCACAATGTTTTAAATGTTTTAAGCCTTCTGCATCTTGGATGATGTTTTCAATAAAACTCCCGACTCCAGGAGCAGTTCTGCAGGGCCCTGCCTCCCTCCTTGCTCTGAGTATGGTGAGCTCAGGCCCGAGTCACTTCTGGAGGCTGGCAGAGATAACACTGCCCAGGACCTGGGACAGTGCTGGGGAGGCTCAGGTCAGAGCTACAGATCATGGAACTTCTGGAAGACATCTAGACATATGTGAGGCTTATGAGGAGCAAAGCCCAATTTGCCTTGAACGGATTCTCTCTTCTGTTACTGAAACCAGAATTCAGGCTCCCAGATTCAGAGGCTTAAAAGTGGAGTAAATTTATGTGGTGTGAAAGTGAACTGATGCTGGCACTTACATCCTGTTGAGCGCTCCCCTTCCCAGGATTTTAGCCGGAATGAGGGAGAAGGCTATGAACATTTTTATATTCATCTTAATTTGAAGGATCAGTTCTTGCTATTGTGCTTTCTTAAAAAAAACAAAACAAAGTCATTTATAATTTTTTACAGTGTTTTTTCATGAGGAAGAGGTTTATGAGAGTGGGATGAGTGCACTCAGGTTGTGTGCAGCTGTTACCCAGCCTGGGGAGAGCCCACTTCCCTCTTGTCCCCTTTTTATCTACTGGGAAAGGTTCTGCCAAATGGTTTGGTACGAAACATTCTCCAGATGAGTGATCCCAGTGTCTCCAATTTGAGTCCATTACCTTAATGGTAGTTATTCATCAGTAATGAACCACACAGTTAACATGCTGGAGACAGCATGGCTAATTGAAGATGAGGCAAGAGGTTCTTTTAATATTATTTTTCCTCCATTTGCTTCCAATATCTCTTTGCTCCTCAGTGAGGTCTGATGGAAGTTTTAATTACCTCTGAGAACAATAACATTGTAGAGACCCTACCTCTTTCTCTGGAGCAGTTTGCCTAGAGATGAGCGATGTTGTATGCTCAGGTCTCAGAAGGAAGCTGAGGTTGACAGGGATGGTAAATCCTTGTTACCCGCTGAAACCTTGGAGTAGTAAATTTTTAAAACTATTTCCATTCTGGCCAATCTGTCTTACCTTTCTGTCTCTTGTAAAGTATTTCTCCCTGTGTTATCTGTCTGCCACACACAGAACAGTGCAAGTGGAAATATTAATATCCCTATGAAATATTCTTTGCCCTAACTCTCTCATCACATTTTGGGTAAGGATATTTCTTCCTTCCTTCCTTCATTAGCTCACCTTTCATGTTTCTCTCCCTGGCACAAGCTATAAGTCTTTTAGAGGTTGTAAGCCTTTAGGCAGATGATGTTGGGGACAGACCACAGAGAAAAGCTGAGCCCAGACCTTTCTGTTCAGCCCAGTCTCTCCCACAGCCTAGATGTCACAGCAGTGCGTGTGTTAGGAACGTAAGGATGAGGGAACTGCACAAATGGCACTCGGGCTTTGCTGTAAGGACACTACAATTTATTTCACATTATATTGCAAAACTGGGCCCAAGCATACAGAAAAGTTTTCTTGAGGAGCACTGGTGACAGAAATTAATAATTGAAAAATATATTTTATGTGGAGATATGCAAGTCGTTTCCATTTTAAAGAGTTTTGGATTTGTAGGTTTAGAGTACACTGCAGTTTTTTAAAACATATTGTAGAGATTCTTTGTGTTGCATTTACCAAAGGTTAAAAATATAGTCTAGCAAAAATTATGAAAGAACCAAGAAATAAAAATCCTTGATGATAAATCCAGTAACAATTCTGACAGTGCACTAAGAATATCATCCAACACTTCATAAGAAATAGACACTCTAATATCATATTTGCTTTTCAGGGTGCTTAAATAAAAAAAATCCATTTACTGATGAAAAGCTTTGCCTTTGCAAAAATTATAATTAGTTTTGCTGTATGTTTGAGAACTGTCTTGGATTAAAAAGCAGAACGCCCTGTCCTCCCACCCTAAGCTTGACAGAGCTTACGTAAGTTCAGAAAAGAGTTTAAAAAAGCCTTTTTCTCCCATCATTCTTTGTATTTTTTCAGCCTTTGCTTTCCTGCCTAAAAGGACGCTTGGCTCTGTATCTTACAATTTGCAGCTTCACCCAAGATGTCACAAATCTCAAGATGGATTTTATCCTCAGAAGACCTGTAGCCCATGCCTTGGCTTTTCAATTGCTATAACTCCTCAGCTGCCTAGAGGACTTAGGTGGTCCCTTTCCATTGAAAATTAATGGGAGCTGAGTTTTCAAGTCCCTTAAGTGGATTTGAAACTTGCAGCCAAGAGATGTAGAGAAGCATCCCAGCTTAAATATCAGGCTTTTGCCTCACCAGAACTGTCATGAGATGCTGCTGTGTGAAGGTTCTGCTGATCTCCTCGCTCTTTTTCTGTATCTGTTATGCTAAGGGGCAGCTACAGAGAATAAAGCTCTTTGCTGTCCTTTTGCAGACAGCAGGGAAGTTTCTATGGAGACAAAGGAGGATGCAGTGGATTTATGCTGCTGGCAGCTGGGGAGGAGCAGCCTGGCTGGCAGGTGTCAGCTCTTACCTGCTGTCACATGTGTGGATGGGGAGCAGCAGTGCTGCATGGTCAAATGTGTGGCTCTAGGCTGTGCCTTTCCCTATGACCTCACCCCCGTGTTGCCCCCTCTGCTGTGATTTCAGACTCAATGACCCCAGAGGCTGGGAGTTGTTATTAACACAAGGGAGTCACTGCAAATCCAAAAACCATCATCAAAAGGGGCAAAGTCTGAAGTTCAGAGGTGAGAAGCAGCATGCCAAGGAGTTCCTGCTAATCTCTGGGGATACATAGAAAAGGTTCAGTCATAAGCATATATTTAGGCAATACAAAATATTTTGGATGGAGCTTTTCTCTTTGTCAAGGATTGTTGCTCTGATAGGGGCATAGATAGCCATGTCTGTTCAGGTTCCCTTGGGGTGGGAGCTGGCCTCCAGGCACAGAGGGAGCTAGTGAAGGATATTTTTGCAACAGTTTTTGGTTTATCTCTAAATACTCTTGTTCACAAAAATGCACCTCTCATGAAGCACTTTGCACTGTTTTCAAGTGATTTTGGTGCAGTGCTTTCAAGGGAAACAGGGAAACAAATAGTCTGTTGAGCAGGCTCAGGAGGAAACAGAGGTTTGTTTTCTCTGGGTAGATGGCAACTGCAAACTTAAAATTCCTTCCCAGAACCACACCAAGGTCTCTATATCCCACTGTGCTGATGCCAGCCCCTAATGTGGAGAACCTGCACTAGAACCATACACAGACAAAAGAGTTGTTTCCTGGACACCCTCCAGGCTAAGAACAGTCTGGGCCTTCTGAGCCAGAAACACCATGTTTTGACCATTCCCACTTTTCCACTGTTGGTTATGATTGGCTTTAGCACTACTGTGGCAAGTGGCTGCAAGTGACTGATGAGTTTTAGAGGAGAGATCCAAGGGTCTGAGCTGTGGATGGGAGTAAGCAGGTAGTCAAAAAGTTCAAGCCAGAATTCTGGATAAGGCCAAAAGGAGGGTTCAATGAAACCTTCTGCAGTGAAAAAGCATAATGAAAGCATCTATGATGGGAAATGCAGTTTGACCTCTCAGCCACAGAAGGGTTTTTCCCAGCAGCTAAAGGGCAGTCCAGGGGACCTCAGGTCACCAGGGTATGAATATGAGGTTTTTCACCACCACTTTGATGTTTTCAGAAGGACCACTAAAATAGTTGAAAACCCATTTGTCAGGTCTCTGCACCCCACTTCTCTGAAGCAGGAGAGTGTGACCAAAGACCAAAGCAACCTGGATATCTTCCTATGCTTGAGCTATCACTGCCAAGAATGAGGAAACTTTTCCTTAAAAGTATTCTGCCGTGTTGGACAAACAACTGTCACTTGGTTAATTCAGTGTGACATGTGTCTGCTCCCTTCCCAATTATCCTGTCATAGTGTGGCAAGTTTATGAGCCAAAGGAGTCTGTCAGTGTGCAGGGTCCTGTGGGGCCAGCAGGCATGAGAGGTGACCCATTATCTCTGAGCCTCATTGCTTGAATGTGCTGAACTTTGGCATTACTTTGGCTTAATGTGGGAACATCCCTGTAGCTGTCACTGTCTCTTTTTGTCCCAGCCCTGTTCCATGTGGGGCATGTATGATTTTGTTACCTTAAATAACATGAAATAAAACAGTGAGGTTTTTCTGAGGACCAACAGCTTATCCTTTGGCATGTTGGCTTCCTTCTAGGCTGATTGAAAGATGGGAGAGGAGAAAGGAAGAGTCAGAGGGAGGAAGTGATGGTAGCACTTTATAGACATGTAGAAGAGCATGAGGGAGAGCTGGAAATGATTGACAGTGCAATGGTAACAGGGGCAGGGAGGGGACATTAGAACAGCAAAACAGTTGTAAACTGTTTTGAGTCAGTGTGGGAGATGATGGGTGTAGCTGGTGGCTGGGCTTGACAAAAGCAGGGACAAGTAAGTGGTGTCAGCCTGTCCTAAAAGGGCAACAGCAAGCTTCCTAGGAGGTATGTGCTGCAAAGAAGGGAGGATCCCATCGCTGGATATGCCATGAAAAATATGCTTTCAGTCATCTGCTAAACTTTTGGCACAACATGAGTTGAAAGTATGTCTTCATTGTCAAAATGTGAGTTAGTCTGTGGTGGTAGAAAATATACCATGAATCTCTCAAAGAAAGAGTAGTGCTGGATGTCAACTCCTGCCTTTGCAGAGCTGTACCCAAAGCTGCCTGCCTGCTATGACACAGCCTGCTGTACTGGCTTCCCTTTGTTAATGCAGAAAGGAGGGCAAGAAGTGTTGCATTGTGAGTGAGATAGGATTCCACATTCCAGAGCTTTGCCTGTGGGATGGCTCTGAAACTGTCCCTTGCCCATTGCACAAAGGAAGGCAGCATTTCATCCAAGTCCCTCTTGGTGTTTGTATATGTTCATAATTCTGGTCAGCTTTTTTATTTTGCAGCAAAAAGACAATTAATTCCCTTCATTTAACTGTCATGACAATCAAAAACCCAAAATAAACCAAAACCAAACCAGTCATAAATATCTGTTCTGCTTTTAGCAGTCCATTCAGAAATGCCTCCAGCCAAGACAAGCTTGGTGTGATTCTCTACTCGGTATGAAGTGATGGTTTCAGTCTGTGGGGCAAACTGCAGACCTCATGGAAATGCACAGAAACAGAACAGGAAAGTTAAAAACCTAAGACACAAATGCAAACACAAATACAAAGAACACTCTAGTGCAGAGTTTTCATACTGTCTTTTTTCCTTCTTATTATGATTTAGCCAACCCTCATGACTTGTAGTTAAATATACATCTTTACTCAGAGACGCATGCCAAAAGCGTTAACCTTGAAGCTGGAAGCTTGTAATTAATTGATTTTGCTCAGGTCTGTATTGAAAACTGTTTTTGGTTACCCCTCATTACTGAGAGGAGCTCCATAACTCTTAAGGGAAGCCAGAGAAACAGTCTCTGAAATTTAGCTGAGACTGCAGACAATGTGATGAAGTATCCTGAAAGTTGGCTGGGAAACCCTGTCTAAGACAGGTCTCACAGTTTCTGTGTAGCCATCTGCCACCTATCACTGTCTTACGCAGCAAACCTTCCGTCCAAAATAAGTGACTGCAGTGATGTTCCTAACGAGAAGCCAAGTCTGGCACTTTTTGCCCTTGTGGAGTCAAGATTCTGCTTGGGACCAGACCCTGGTGTGTGATGTATTCACAAGAGGATGGGAAACATGTTCAGAAGCAAGTGTTTTTTTATGTATTTACCAGTTGGGATATTTCCACATGTGGGAGCCAGGTTGTTTAAAGGTACGAAGGGTACGAAAAGCAGTCAGGACTTTGGTTTTGCACTGCCACAGAAGATGCCATCCCAAACAAGGCAGAAGGTGTGTCTAATGCCAGGTCAGTGCCTCTGCTCTGTGCCTGTGCTGGTTTTCAGGGATGCCTTGCTCATGTGAGATTCCATGAGACTGTCAAGCGTGTTTCAGACCAAAGTGAGGACAGCAGACTCTGCATCTTCTCCCTTGCTTGGCTTCCTTTTATTTTTTATTTCTCTTATATTTTTGCAGATGCTAACTCATTGTTCTCTAACTCAGTAGCTAATTACTACTTTTGTTATGCTTGACCTTCAAACTTTTGATAGTTCCTTGGTAGGTCCTAGTAGCCATCAAAATCCAATGAGAGTAAATCAATATTTGCTTTTATATTGTCTGTTGTGAGAAAAGATGTTCTAAAACAACATACTAGATATACCTTCTTATTGATTTTTTGCCATTGTCTTTCAAACTGCCAAGGCTTTAAAGCATTATTTTATTTTAAAGGTAGTTGTTTCTAAATTCAATAAAACCAGAATATTTTCCTTACAAGATCTACTATTAAAAGCTACACATTTGGTACCATTGGCCTGTGGTTTTCTTACCAAGTTAATTTAATTCAAAGGAGAAGAAGAGAGAAAATAAATGATCTTAATTGCTCAGGACATAACAAAAAAATCGAGAGAGAGACCTTTTTACTTGAATTACTAGAGCAAAATAAACAATTTTGTTCACAAAATGATAGAAACAAGAAATGGAAGAGGTCAGAAAGGGTATCTTCTCCCTTTACCCTCACAATCAAGACTCAGCAACTACCGAGAAACATTTCTGGCAGATTTTCAACAGATTAATGATACCTGTGTAGCAATGGCTGAAACTCACCCTTAGGCAGGGCTTCAGCAGAAAGCCTATGACCTAGCCTATGACCTACAGCCTACATCATTTAAGCTCAGGGACATGAAATCTTCGTTCTGTAAACCTCATGTTTTCTCCGGTTTTTCATGGCATATCCAGGAGCATTAATTTTAATGGCATTGGGAATATTCCCTTGTGGAAATATCTGCTTAGGAGTGCCCTGTCTCAGGCAAACCACAGAGCCTGAAAAACAAATAATCATCTTGTCTCTGCCTCATTAGTCTGTAAGGTGAAGGCCGTGGTGGGTCACCCGGGCCCAGGCAGTAAATCCTGAGCTCCCCTAGGCATTTGTGTCAGGGACTAAACTCCATTGCCGGGAAAGGCAAACTCTCCCAAGTGTCTGTTGATGAGCTTAACCTTGAGTGGGTTAAATTATCCACAGAACTGATATATACATAAACCTAAGTTCCCTCTTCATTCATCTAGAGCTAAAATTCAACTCATCCTGTTCAACTTAAAGAGTGGGAAAAAACAATTCCTGGATATCCTATAGGATCCATGTTGGTTTTGAAGAGCAACCCCTAAAAGCATTCAGAAAATATACCAAAAGACTTCAAATTTGCACTTTGTAATGAAGTTGGTATTCAAGCAATTCACGATAGAGCCAAACACCTTGATTAATCTTATCTCAGTTCTTTGAAAATTTAATGCATGTTTTCTAAGTGTGAAGAACCAAATGTACCTTTCATTCACAAACTCTCCCTTCTTTGCTTCCAAGAGTTAAAAAATCAGCTGGAGCCATTTTCTTGGATTTGATTTGTTTATGCTTCTAATTTGCAGCAGCTCTCATAAGTCTCACAATGATGCTTGTTACCTGAAACTGCATAAAGAACTAACTCATCATTCTTGTCAATACAGCATCAAAGAAAAAGGCTTTTTCCTGTGAATATAGTGTAATCTTTAAGGGTTTGCCCATGTTACATCTGCTTCTACAGCTATTTTGGGTATCCCTACCACCTTCTTAAGTAACATTAGTCGAGCTCACAGGAGTATTGCTCTGCTGGCATAGGCAAAATTAAAAAAAAAAAACACAGGAATATCTGTCTACACACAGACCAAAGGACCATTGAAACCCACATCTTGTCTCTGCCAGAAATCAATAATGTGAATATTAAGAAAAGAAAAGAAAGACAAAAAAAGGACATGCATAAATTCTTTAGCTTTGAGGACAGACCTTCCTCTCCTCTTCATCTGCCTTGCTGCAGATGCAGAGCATGCGGAACATTAAGTTTAATGGCTGTTCGGGGTATCAACCTTCTGTGCATTTGACTCTCCTTTTTCCAGCCCTTTTACACCTTTAATCTCCTCAAGTGTTGGAGACATGGCAACGAGTTCCAGAGTTGCACCACACACTTTCAGGAAAACATTCTTTTCTCTGTTTGAAACCTGTCTTAAGGCATCTCCTGAGTGTCACTCTATTAGTAAGGAACACCAGGCTTTCCCAGAATCTCAGACAATGTTGTCGTATCTTCCAAATTGTTTTGGTGGGCCAATATAATTTTGATTTCTACTTCTTAAATTCTATCTTACCTCATATATTAAAGCAAAAAAAGCCAACCACACAAACAGACTTGCAGTAGTAATCTGGCAGAGGATTAAAGGAAAGATTTATTTTCTCTAGGAATCTAGTATTCAGCTGACAGGACTAAATCTTCTGTATAACATATGGAAGTTCAAAGATGCATGGGTAAAACCTAATTCTGTGTAAGCCTAGAAGACTTTTGCCCTTTCTAAATTAGCATTTTCTTTCCTGATTAAAAAAGGGCAAAAGTTACAGTAGGCAGCAGCTTGCATGTGTTAAGGTCCTGCTCTGTCCCAGATCCTCTGAGGAGATAACTGTAAGAACCACTATTATGATTTTTTTCCCAAGAAAAGGAACAGAAGCTCGTGCTGTTTTGTGAGCATAATTTAAAACTATGTCATCAGCCACAGCAGTATCTTCTTCATTAGGACTTCACAAACAGTTTAAAAAATGCAAAAATTTTCTAGAATATCCCCAAAGGCTGAGTTCAAGTTCACCTTGTGCAACAAGAAAAGTTTTGTCATTTCTAATTTCACTTATACTTTGTTGCCAGTTTCTGTTTTCTGGCTCTCCCACCTGTCAGGAGAGACCTAAATGTAGTGCCCTGCTAATGAGGAAGTATTGAAGGAACAGAGGCCTGGGATTGCTCATTTCAGGTTTAACCAGCAACCCAGGGCTATTGATGTTCTGGGACACATTTGAAAAACACTCCCTTTTCTTTCTGAGGGCCTTCCTTTCTCCTGGCCTTATTTCAACAGTGAGAAGCCTTTTCCCCAAAATGCAGAGACTGATACTTTCTCCAGAATATGAAACATCCCCCAAGTACTGTTATGCTGCATCCTCCCCGCTATCACTTCTTGTATCTTCTTTTCCTATTTTTCCTTTTCCCCCTTCTTCACCTTTCTCTCATCCTCTTTGTCTTACTCAGGTCTGCCTTCTGCTTTAGTTTCTCTTAATTAAAATTTCGGAGCAATAGCTACATCTGATGACAAGTGGCATGTTGCAGGGAAGCAGAGCCATGGAGCAGCCAGAGTCCTGTCCACTGGGGTGCTGGTGGAAGGCCAAACAGTGATGACAGGGCTAATGTTTAGCAAGAATCTCTGCTTTTTCTACAAAGCTTTGATTGACATCTCCTTCTGTCAAAGAAAGTATGCAATTTAGGGAATTAAAAATACACTGAGGAACAAGTATTTTTCATCTTCTTTGTGGGAACTACTGGTTCTGAGCTGGGGTGGCACCTTTTGTAGCTTCAGTGAGGGACTCAGTCTGTGCTGAGGGTCCCTCAACAATCACTGGATAGAAATGGGCACCTTCAGAGAACAGCTCACCCCACTTGCCCTAGCCTGGGTGAGCTCCTCTTTGGAAATGCCACTGTCTCCCTACCAGCTTGGCTGCACATAGACAACCACAGACCTTCTCATACCTCACACTCTGGTGGTTAAACAAATCTGAAGCCCACCCACAGAACCCATCCTGGAATCTCCATCAACTAAGATGGAGAAGTAAAGTCCTCAGGAAAGAGTGGTGGTTTTGCAGAGACAAAATGCCTTCTGCATATTTCTGCTGCCATCAGCACGGTGCTAGGAGCAGTGGTAGCTCCTGGATCCTTCTTCTGTCAGGTCAGGAAATCATCTGTCTACGTCTTGCAAGTTGCATGGCATCTATTCCACAGCTGAATGGCTTCTGGGGCTCTGCTAGCTCCTCCTGGCCTGCAGCTTTTCCCCTCACCTCAGCCTTGCAGTGTCACAAGGGAACGCATGGCAGGTGTGAGGATCAGTCAGTGGCCAGAGCTGTCAGGTACCTGTCACTAGGAGGGGGCCTGCTGGGAAGTGGTCTCTGATTTGTCAGCCTAAGCTGCTGTGGGCACAAGCAGGGTCACCACAGCCTGTCTATGTCCCCAGGGGTGCCTCTTTCACCCCAGAACAACCGAGCCGCAGCGAAGAGCTCAAGCAGCCTTCAGAGGAGCTACCCCACCACAAATGCACACACTTTTCCAAGCCTGCCCTGGGTTATCATTGAATGCAAGATGTCCAGACTGACCTGGCATAGTTCTAGTAAGGTTCTGGACTGATTTGCTTCAGATGTTTTGTTTTGCTTTGCTTGGGGAGACCCTTACAGGTAGGTGTGCCTGTAATGTGGCAGCATGCAGACTGCCTGGCCACCTCCCGCCTGTTGGTCTGCACTTGTTCCTCAGTCACAGCATGCCTGTACACACAAAACCAGCATATCCTTCCTAAGGAAGATGGCTGGATGTCATTTTTAATTCTCTCCAAGTGCTCAACAGCTTAGTTCCCTAAGAGAAAGGAGGTAGTTTTGAGGAGGTTTAGAGTGATAGTCTGTGCAGCCTTGTACCCTGTCCTGATGGGTAGCCAGCAGTGCCCACATAAGATGCCACACAAGAAAACCCTAAGTAATTCTTCCACCTGGCGCCTGCTCAGCTTCTGTACTTTTGATGACAGTGGGGTAGAGTAATTGTTGGCAAGCTTTACCTTGTTTGCAAGATTATCTGTGCAAGGGATAAATACACTGAAAATCTTTCCTGATTTCTCAGACTCAGGGGCACAGTGCTCAGTGCAGCCTGCCACTGGAGGTGAGCACGCACCTCCTCCATTATCTGTCAGCAGGTTAGCTCATAATCTGCATTTCAGTGACAAGCCCCTCTGGAAGTTAATTAAAAAAACCTGCAACACAGATCATTAGTTTGCATATGGACCAGGAATGAAGGATCACTGTGGCCCTGCAAAATTAGCAACAGATGCCCAAACAAATCTCTAAGCAGAGCTAACTAGCCTGCTCTGGCAACAGGTCTTGTCTGTTAGAGAGCACTACTGTACCCAACTCAGGCAACATCAACACTCTTTGTGGTTTCCCACTGTGCAATCTTAGCAGTTCAAACAAAGTAAACATGATAGCTAAGGACACAGGGCGGGTAGAAGGATGTCATTCCAGACCTTTAAACTGAAGTGACATTTTCACCTGCCTTCTAGATCAAAGCAAAGGATATACAACTGGCAGAAGTGATGGGGAAAAGTGGCCATCAGCCCCCTGCTAGTGGAAGCTACCATGTCCAGAAGAAGTACAACATAGAAATTCCCATAAATCCAGCTGGCACAAAGTGTCAGCTCTCAGTGTCTGTCTTTTAACTATTCCACTGAATACCTTCAGGATTTTGCCCTCTGCCCCCTACATGTGTGAGAAGTGATAACTCTCCATAGCTATGTTTTTTTTTCCTTTTGTCTCTCCTTCATAGCGCTCCTTCATGCTTTTCTTGGCTCTGAAACCTAGAAAAGATTTCAAATCCAGAGAGGTTTTTCCAGGTCTTGCTGCTACCTGTAGTAATTTTGGCTCTGGTCCTACTTCTCTCTATTCTTCTCTATTATTTCTCTTGCTTGTCTTGCACTGATTTTGGAAAATTTTTAGCTCAGAGAATGTATTTTTGGTCTATATGTGTAGTAGTTACATATCTCAGGGCTGGAATATAGCCTGGGAAGATGCGTGTGGTTTAGAGCGGTCTGAAAAATACAGGGGTCAGCCCTAGGAAATTCAAATCAGAAGTTATATCTCAGTGTGTTTTCATTCAGTCAGAGGACAATGAAGTCCAGCAGGCAAGGGGTAGAAGGTGATTCTTATCTTCTTATGAAAAACTTAACAGATATCCTTGGAGAATCAGAAATATTGCTTGCTATAAACTCAGCTAAAACTCAGACAGGAGAGAGGGGTGGATGAAGAAAAGAAACCTTTGAACAGCTTGGATGAGTAAGTCAATAAATGACTCCTTTCTGTCCCCTAAGAAAGAAAGATCCCAAAGAAACAGCCTAGCTGAATGTCTACTAAATAGCAAAAAAAAGTAGAGAACTATTTTAGTTGCAATTTCTCACAAGGAAAAACGACAGTACATGTGGAAAGAGATAATACAGAAAGATTAGGCTGAAGTGGGAATGGGAAAGAGAATTGTAGCATTTTCTGCAAGTAATGTCAGAAAAGCAGGTGGAAAAGGAATAGGATTGGAATTATACTGTCGTAAAGCAATAGTATCACAGGCGTGAGTCAGAACTGCAGGATTCTGTCTGTGTGGTGGGCAAAGACAGGCCAACTCTAGCGCCAAGAAGAGAATTATATTAAAGACTGCTCCTTTCCCATCCAAGACTTTCCTGCTGTTGGTCTTGAGTTCAAATTTTCACTTTATCAGACCAAATGTTTGTCCTGAAGAAAAACATGCATATGTCCCAGTGCAGAGATGGGACTTGGCCCAAGTGTCCCTGGAGCAAGGAGCTGGAAGGACATCTCATGTTTTGAAGGCAGTATGAACTACTGACTGCAGTCCTAAATCTCTGTGATTCTCCAGTGCACTCAATGCTGAGACCAGACCGATCAGGCACAGTACAAGCTTCATGTGCACAGGGGGAAGAATGTTTTCTTGAGGCAGCCAAATCCCCTGGTATTTGCTCTGGAGGGACTCGGCAAGGAGGATGAATCTAGGAGACTCTGGCCTTGGACACCTTATTTTTCATAACTTTGCAACATGTAAGATGAGTTATACAATTGCTAAGTTGACATAGAAAGCTGTCAGACTGAAGTGTGAGAATATTTGACAGTGATATTTTACGTTGAACTAAACCATGACCCTAGGAAGAAAGTAGAGAAAAAACATGATGTTGTTCTCTTGTTAGAGCAATAGTAGGTCCAAATATTCTACCATTAAGAAAGGCACAGCTACAATGAATTACAACAAAAGAGCATTTGATGGAGAAGTTACTAGGCTGGGTGCATGTGCCAAATTCCCAGTGAACATAAATCAGTACAGCCCTGCTAACTTCAATGATGTTGATTTACAACAGCTGATAAATGAACCAGAAATGTTTCCATTTAATTGGGAGAGGGGAAAAAAAATAAATCTCAGGGATACACTTTGGTAGCTGACCCAGAAGATTTGTTTCTGTGTCCTATTCATATATAATCCACAAAAAAAAACCAGCTTGCAAAAGTAGTCCTTGGACTGAGACAGGCTGCAAACAGAGCTATCAAGCACAGGATGTCTTGAAACAAGCAATGAGTTGAAAATGTGCACCCAGTTCAGAGGAGAAATTTAAAACAATGATGTTTTCATTGCAGTAAACGAAAGGGCTCACTTGGCATTTGCCACTACAAACACACAAAATGCCATAAATTGTAAAAGACTGAGCCCACGTAGCTGGGTAGATAGCAAAGAAAGCAGCTTGGACACTGCCTTAGCACAATATGCTTATAGAAGATGTTTAGAAAAGAAAATTATGGCTACAAGTTAATGGAGTCAGTAAATGAGAAAGAAGGGGGCTTCTGAAGGACATGACTCAGAAAGGGCAAGGAGTGTCTAGAAGAGACAAAAAAGATGCAATGAAGCCACAGAATTTCAAAGGATAGGCAGAAATCACATCTGGATTTGCTAAAGCGTTCACAGAACCAGTGTCTCTGGTATGTGAGCAAGTCTGCCTCTGCCAGTGCTGAGCCAACCACAGCAAACCAGTTGAGGATCTGACTCAGTGCCTGGACATAAATCCCAGGAAGCCTTAAACAGCCCTCCCAAAGTGCCTCCTGTCAGGGCTTGTACTTAGGCCATGGCAAAGAAAAATGGATAAAAACCAAGATGCTGGATAATGAGATGCTAACTAGGACTACAATTTTCAGAGCTTCCTGGGAGGCTCACTCTGGGATGACAATTAAATTACCATTCCCTAGCTAAACTTTATCTGTTTGAACAATGCAAGGCTCATTCCTCCTCTCAGGATACAACCCTCAGACTCAGAGGCTCCAGGTGGGACTCAGGAACCCGGTCAGAATGACTAGAAGTTACATATTCATCACAGGTTAATAACAGTGAAGAACTTTTACTCCATTTTTCCTTTATGTAAAGAATTAATGTCTGGTAACGTGCTAGTGCACCTATAGACTTCAATAATATTTTAACAGGTTAATGAAATGTTACCTGTTTTACCTTGTCCCAGCCTTCTGAGATCGTATAGGGAAGCCAAATGTTTTGTTAGAACTTTTAAAAATACCATGAAAACTATCAAGGGAGATAAGCACCTCCACATCAGAAAATAGCATCTTTCTTGCAATCTTATCAAATGCAGCTATATATAGCATGGTGTACAATGTATATGTGGGCTGAAAAACTAATGAGGAGACATTTGTCTGTGGAAAAGGGTAACTGGGAGGCCAGGTTTGTATAAAAGTACAAGATAATCAAAACTAAAATACCCTCTGTCCCCCATCAAAAGTGCCTCCTGTAAAGGCACAAAACACATTGGGCAGAAGTTTGAAAATCTGGTAATAACTTGCTGCTAGGGAGTAGGAAAAACAAATCCAGTTATCATCCTAAAAACCCCTAATATTTTTTGTGGAAACACTGCCCACCTTGAAAGCAGCTTCTTTTACAAGTTCTTGAAGGTGTAAGAAGAATTTGTCAGAGAGAGTTTTCCTTGTGAATGGTACTTTTTGAGTGGTTTGTGCTGAACATAAAAGCCATTATATAGCTTCTGGGTGCTACGTAAACAACTTGCTGTAATATATACTGCTTGAAAGCTAGATTTAAAGCAGATTAAAAAGAAGAGAAACCTGGTTTACTGAGACAAAGGAGTACCAACACTATGAAAAAAATGTTGAGATCCCATCTGTGTTTTCTCCCACAGAGAATAATTACAAATTTTCTGCATATGGAAGGAATCATAGATAGCTTTGATGACATAAAGAAAAATGTGATAAGCACAAATTACAGAGATTCAGTGTCAAAGCTAAACTTCTGAGTTCGTACAGGTTCCTTGGTTCCTGCCACAGTCTTTTAAAGCCTGGCTATGCTCCCTTTCTCATATCGTTCACAGGTTCCAAACAGGGTCCAACATCACTTAACCAGTCAAATAAAAACAATAATCTTCCCTGCCCCAAGCTGTTTAAGATGTAAAGTCCAAAGTGTGAAGGGGGAGGGAGCTGTGCATCTCAGTGCTCCCTGGCTGCTGCCCTGGCAGCACCTGACAGCCTTTGGCACTTGAGCTTCCTCTGGTGCTCCAGGCCAGGGGCAAGGCAGAAGGAGCCAAGCTTACTGCTTCCCATACCTGGAATCCCTGTTGCTGGGCTCAGAACCTTCTAGTCATGGATCCTGGTGTTAAAACAGCTTCCCCGGCAATTCATTATGTATGTAAGGCTTGATGACCCATGGCAAATATGTATACTTCAGAATATTAGATCATAAACTAACCTACAACATTTCAAAGTTGTTGATCATATGCTTGGGATGGGAAAGAGGAGTTTGAGAATAAGCACACCAAAATTACCTTCTGCAGCAACATTTTCTTCTAACATTGTGCTTCTGCAGAGGAGTCTGCCTTGTACACTTAGCATGAAGAAAACTGCAACTGCTCAGCTTTCTTTCTCTGTCTGCACCTGGGCTATCAGCTGAACAGCATTAAATACACAGCAATTGCCACCTGGATGGGCCAGCAAAGGAGACAAAGCAAAGAGGTAACTGGGATGATAGACAGAAGGTATTTAAGCTCTGAGTTAAAGCAGACAAAATATTTAGTATAAACTCTGAAGTATCTCCTGGTCTGGGGAAATGTGTTTTATTTATAAACCTGTCATATATGACAATAAAAATAATGATGACCTGGAAAATCAATCCGTTTGGTGGGAACTGTACTTTCTGTTGAAAAACTAGTCCCAGGGAAAATTTCCAGCTAATCCTTTGCTCAGCTCTTGGAGGCAAGCAGTAAAAATGCATTAGATCTTCTGGGACTTTAAATAAGAGGCTCAGAGCAGGCAAGATGAAACTCACACAGAGGAAGAAGGAATTGTGCTATTCTACCGAGATCCAAGTCTGTAAATGAAGAGCAGGGTCTCCAACTCATGTTGAAGTAAGTTACACAAGAAGACCAGGTGTTTGTACAGCACTTAGAGGGGAAGAGACATGGAGAGCATCTTCTTATCTGATTTACAGCACTGTCTCCATCTTGCACTTGTAGTAAAGTTTTTTTCTAATTCACCATGTGGTGAGAGAGTAGACAATGTTTTAAGGCTATTCCAACCATTCTTCATTATTTTTAAAGTAGCTTACTTTTTGAGCTAGGGATTGCCATTGAATATACAGGTGCAGACAGAGCCAGCTATGAAGAACAAAGAACCTCCTCAGCAGCTACTTCTACTATAATACTAATTATTACTATAATACTACTACATCCTATAATAGT